>NC_092236.1:52639934-52949934 GCF_036320965.1 Panulirus ornatus
TGAACTAAGGTAATCCTTTTTTTTTTTTTTTTTTGACCCCTTCCGCTAGCAGGATTTTAGCACGGGGTGCACAATACAATAGCCGCTTGACAGTGGCACAGCTGAATCACATTTCACACTCCCTTAACTCCCCGGATAGTATGTCAACAAGTCCCTCCCTCCACACTGTCCAGATCCCTAGGGAGTTCTACCCGTCTCAATACCTTTTTCCTCCATCTGTCCGGACGACTGTCTGTCCATCCCATGGTCCAGGGCATCGTATACACCCGTCTTTCCCCCCCGTCAGTAACCCGTCGCTCTTACTCTGCGTGTGTCTTTCCTTCTGTCAAACTTCCCCTTAATCAATGGACAGATTGTTCCGTCTGCCTACCACCTTGTCTGTCTCTCCCTATTCAACTCGCAAACACCCACGACTTGTCTCTCGTGCTTCGTCTTGCCTACGTACAGAAAACCTGACGCCTCACATAGTCTTAATGCCTTTGTCCTCCCCTGTATCTTCTCTCCTCTCCTCATGACGTTCGTGGCAGATCATGAGACCTGTGAGCCGGGGCGATGTTGTAGTGTGTGTGAGTCGTGTCCCGGGTACTGGCGTGTGTTGTGCCTTGTGAGTAAGATGGTCACTGTGAGGAAATATTAAAAGGAACACCTTTTAAGGAAATGCAGAGCAGGGTTTAGAAATACTGTGTCTGGTTTTTAAGAGAGGCGTCTGGAACAGCAGTGCTGAGAACAGTTAAATATGACGGATGGGGACGTGGCGACCCACACACATCCGGCTCTGTGAAAGAGATGGTCTACTGGAGGAGGAGGAGGAGGTGGAGGTGGTGAGATGGATCTTGATCTCTGGGCCTAGTGGGTCAACCTGACCAGACCTGACCGTAGCGTTCGGCCGGGAATAACTTTGTGTGAGGTTTGAAAAGTGTGTGTGTGTGTGTGTGTGTGTGTGTGTGTGTGGGTGGATGGGGGAGGGATCGACCTCTCGGCTAGGTCGCTTGGTCGACCTGATGACCATCGCCCAGACTCTCCTCAAAAGGAGTCCGAACTGGAGTCCCGATAGACATTGACGATAATTCACTCCCTCCCCCCCAACGCACCACACACACACACACACACACACGGGGCAAAATACGAGTTTAAAACTCTCTCTCTCTCTCTCTCTCTCTCTCTCTCTCTCTCTCTCTCTCTCTCTCTCTCTCTCTCTCTCTCTCTCTCTCTACACCACCCACAGACCACAGTGTCCACACCATGCACCACCCACAGACCACAGAGTGTCCACACCATATACCACCCACAGACCACAGTGTCCACACCATGCACCACCCACAGACCACAGTGTCCATACCATACACCACCCACAGCATCCACACCCCACAGCACCCACACCCTACAGCACCCACACACCACACCCTATAGCACCCACACCCCACAGTACCCATACGACGCAGGTAACAACCTCTGCTCTTCCTCCTCCTCCTCCTGCAGACAGAAGCGTGTGAGTGACCAGAGGCTGGCCGAGCTGGAGACCCTCCTGGCGCTGGCCAAGATGAAGAACCGCAAGTACGTCACGCTACCCGTTGGCTTCGGTCTCATCGACGTCAAGCAGATGTGAGTATACGGTGTGGCTGGCATGTGCCTGGCTGTGTGGTGGGTGTGGTGGCAGCCTGCTACGTGTGTGGAGGGTGTTTGTGGCAGCCTGCCACGTGTGTGGAGGGTGTTGTGGCAGCCTGCCACGTGTGTGGAGGGTGTTGTAGCAAGCTCTCACGTGTGTGGAGGGTGTTGTAGCAAGCTCTCAAGTGTGTGGGAGGGTGTTGTAGCAAGCTCTCAAGTGTGTGGGAGGGTGTAGTGGCAAGCTCTCAAGTGTGTGGGAGGGTGTTGTAGCAAGCTCTCAAGTGTGTGGGAGGGTGTTGTAGCGAGCTCTCACACGTGTGGAGGGTGTTGTAGCGAGCTCTTAGATACGTGGCAGGTATAACACCATAGCGTAAGGTGTGTATGTAGTGAGTGTTGCTGTGCAGTCTGAGGTCTTTTAACCTGGAGGACAGACGTGCCATACAGAGCAGGGAGGGTCGACCCGTGTGACGTGCACGGGATCAGGGGTGAGGCGAGGACGTCGGCCGTTGCGAGTGGACGGAGAGACGGAGGTGAGGGTCATGATGCGAGCGAGGGTAGACGTGTGACGCAACACGGATGATAGACAGTGTTGGAAAATATAAGGAATATAGGCATCATGCATAGGCATGGGTTGGGTTGGATGCATAGGCATCATGCAAAGGCATGGGCGGGATACATAGGCATGTAGAGGCATGGGTTGGATGCATAGGTATCATGTAGAGGCATGGGTTGGATGCATAGGCATCATGTAGAGGCATGGGTTGGGTTGGGTGCATAGGCATCATGCAGAGGCATGGGTTGGTTGCACAGGCATCATGTACAGGCATGGGTGGGACGCACAGGCATCATGTACAGGCATGGGTGGGACGCACAGGCATCATGTACAGGCATGGGTGGGACGCACAGGCATCATGTAAAGACATGGGTTAGATGTACAGGCATCATGTAGAGGCATGGGTTGGATGTAATGTTATTAGAATTATGACTGAAAGAATATGGTGTTTGGTTCAACGGTAGCTCCAGAGAGGGGAATCGTGTGTCGGTAACGTGTGTGTTGTGTGTGTGTCTGTATTCATGTATATTTATACATGTACCCCACATATAGCTAGGCTGTCGAGGAAACGTACCTTAGGCACACTCGCGACCCCGAAGAACATTCTCTCTCATTTCAAGCGCCAATTATCCACCAGGCAATTAAGGCCATTTGACCACCATGCAGCAGTGGCTCCTGGGCATTACATTTACCATGACTTTAGCATTATCTTCCGTCAAGCTTACCGTATTGTAATATAGCACCTTTGTGAATGCATGACCAGACGACTTCATTGCCCAAGCCCGATCTGTTTCGGGTCGGTGATTCTCCTCTCTTTGGTCGTGACTGTACGACTCCTCTGGTAATTAATATGAAGAGCTGCAGTTTCTGCTGCGCTCTTGTCCCTGTGAATATTGGGGGAATAATCGAGCCTCAGTCATCCCCCAAGTGCTCTCACGACAAGTATAAATGGAACATGCTATTCTCTGTGTGTGGCTCTGTGCTACTGGGTGATGATGAAGGGTTTGGATAGCATGAGACCAGCACGAGAGCGACTCTTGGGTCTCTTTGTCAGCGTCCAGCCAGAGTTCTTAATCCCTGGCGTCCACGATGCGAATGCTCTTCGTTGCGGGCCGTGCAGACGCGGTGGTTTAATCACGTACATTCGGTGGTCAGGAGCTGCTGGCATAAAACTGCCTTCTGTCCATCATTAGTTGATTGATTAGTATTTAATCACTTCCAGTAATTCGCCTGGAGCTCGCATCACACACGGGAGGCTGGATTAACAAGCACCCGTGTGAAGGATTTGATGTCTATGTATTTATTAACACGTATTTACCATAACGAGTGATTCTAACATGTAACTTAACAGTATTTCAGTGATTCCAAGACGTTATACTATAGTCTCTGTGACGCGCTACCCTCCATCCTCCTACTTGCAGTGGTCGACGCAAGAGGGCAGCAGCAGCCGCCGCCAACGGCCTAGACGTCAGCAGCCGGGACATGCCCCAGCAACTGGACGAGTACGACATCGGCGATCTCCTCTCTGACCTCTCCAGCGTCCTCTCCAACGACTCCCTGCGGGAGGACCGGAGCATGGAGGACAGCAGCTACCCCATGGAGGACCTCAGCCTGGCGGAGGTGGTGAAGGAAACAGGCAGGAAGGCCAGCAGGATGAAGGAGGAGCACCTGCCGGCCGGCGTGAGGGAAGCCCCTCCGGCCATCCTCTTCGGCGTGAGGGACGTGCCCCACCACAGGTTTATCTAGGTCAGTCTTACCCCCACCAAACACTCGTTCAACCGAAACAGATGTTACGCTTGAACTTTTAGGGCAACCTCTCAGCTCAAGTAATACCTCGAGGTCACGTCTGTAAACCTTCTCAGATATTTATATCTAAAGGAAATAATCGCATCACAGAGCCTCTTTCAAGCGTCAGCATCAGTTTTCCAAACATAATCCTCGCCAAACAAATTTATTTGAGTTGTTTGAGGATTTCCTTTCTTGGGAGGGGGTCTTGAGTTGTGCCAGGAATTCCTGCGGCTCCAAGGCTGCGCTACTCCCACTAGCAGGGAAATGACGATGGTCTTCTTTAGAGGCTGGAGTTCTTCGACGAGACTGGACTCCCGAAATTACAGCCTCGTTAAAGGTGACATTTCAGTCGTGTAGTAAACTCGAGCAGGCGGAGTCTTGTCATACCCCCACCCAACATGTATACAATATATGTACAATTAACCTGTGCCTGAGATAGACGTGTCCACATATTGTTCGTGCACTCCAAGACATCATCATCATCTGTTTGTTTGCACATCCCTGTTTCTCTCATGAATGAATGACGTCTTTATCAATCTTTTGATATATGATACACCTTTTTTTCGGGTAGGTTTTACGCGTGGCTTCCCTGTGTGAAAGACAACAGACCCGCTTACACAAATACCTTACGCCATCCTATCCCTCACCACACCACACGACACCACACACACACACACACACACATTAATGGTCTTTGACGTAGGCTGTCTGCTGGACGTAGTTATAAATCCCTAATCTATATATAGATGGTAAAGCAGAAGGTTCCTTTCCCCCTTTTTTTGCACTTGTCATTTCAGCCAAAAGAATAGATACGTATGAGGGAGAGTCACGTAAATACTGACATGGGAGTTACGTTAGAATGGATGGAAAGCATTGTCTTCTCGGCCTCGAGACGCTCTGGGAAGGGTTGAGGTATTTGACCTTCTTATCTGTAAAGAAAGAGTTTGAAACGTACATACTTAACAGTCTTGTTTACTGATATGATGAAATGATTTGTCTATTTGTGATTTAATCATATTCATAGTTTACGGTTTGATGGGTAGTTTAATCCAGTATCATCTTTACGCTATTACATGCCGTTTACATTCATCTTAATCCCTTAACACATCCCACTGAAACATACAGAAAGCCATATAAACCAAACTCTGTCCCCAAGAGCTACAAACCTCATAGAGCAAAGATGCACATTACGTCAAAGCCACTCATCATCAGCACAAAATACAAAAACTCGAAACGCTACCCTCACCAACCATCTGACAGACAAACCAACAGCAAACTGGCGTATGTAGCACAACATGGTGAATCACAGAACCCACAGCACCGGACTCTGGCGAATGATAAAAAAAAGAATTAATATCGACACCATCCCGGCTCCCACACACGGAGCGTTGTAAACCCCAACTCAACAATTTCCCTTCTGCCAGAGAACACACACACACGCTACACCGCACCACACCACACCACACACACACACATACACACCACACACACATACGCACCACACCACCCACCCACACACACCACACCACACCACACCACATACACATACACACCACACACACATACACACCACACACACATACACACCACACACACACCACATACACATACACACATACACACCACACTCACACACACCACACCACACCACACCACACACACACACACACACATATATCAAACATTACTTAAAGAGCCACAAACCTACCGCAACCCTGCACGGGACAGTCGTGAAAAGTCCATATAAAATTCTGCATAATTCACCACAACTGTAAACGACATCCCTAACTCAAGTAACACCTTGAGGATAACCTATACGACAGCCCATAACAACACATCCGAACGTTCACGTAACACACTTTGGTCCAGGAGAGTTCCAAATGCTCACGTGACAGCTTCGACCCTTCCTGGCCTCACAACAAAGTCCAACACATCTGGAAACATGCCAACATAATACCCATCCTATAAACCCTTCCAAACCAACGTCCTCTCCTCCTCCCATCCCATGTTACGAACGTGATCAGTATCCAAACTCCTCAGACAACCAATTCAAAATAGGTTCAGTCAAAGCATGTGACTCTCGACCAGCCCAGCATGGCTTCAGATCCAAGTGCTTCCTTACCACACTTTACATGCAAACCTCAGAGAATTCTTTAGGGTTTCGACTAACCATAGTCATCCTCCCTCACAATTCTGATGACGGTATATATCATCCTTTAAAGCATTCAGCTCTGTTCCCCCATCATATCCTCACACGATACTTGACGTAACAGAATATTGACAAAAAACTAGAAAAAATAAAGAATACCAACACCATTAATTGCTCGCAAGCCGGTGTCATCAACAGAGGCCACACTTCCAAAACACAAACTCTACAGTGGAGTCTTCCAGGGAGCTTTTCTAACTCCACTCCTCTTCAATCTTATTTTCCTGCATCATAGCCATCCGCCTACACCTAACAAACCAGTGCGAACGTCCTCTCATATGCTGTCGACCTCACAGTTACATGCCAGCACTACACAAACAACAGTAAACCTATAGCACTACAGCACACAGGTAAAACACTTCGACCAGAATTCTGTTGATCTGTGGGTCACCACAGGTGGGGGACAGTTAGGAGGAGGTTCTTTGGCGTAAAACTCTGTGAGAAGGTCTGGTAGCAAGGGAATGTGGCATCTTCGCAGCCCAAGGGTGATGGCTTGCTTAATGATTATTATTATGGATGACTTTCGAAAAGCATTGGGAAGTCAACGAAGGCATGAGCCACCAATGGTCATGCGTCTTTTGTAAGCTGCGGAGGAAGTCCAGGAAACTGACGAAGGTAGTGGGTAGTTAAGGAGGTCTACATATTACCAAACTTCTGACGATTACGGAACTTGCAATGTGTAATGAGCTCGGATAAACACAAACTTTCCCATAACACCCTGGGTATCGGGGCGATAGCAGTGGATCGTACGTAACTCACTGAGATTCTGGGTTGGGTGACTTGGGTATTAGGAGAACAAATGGAGCATTCCAATTTGTTGGGCAGTTTCAGTGCTAGAGAGAGGTATTGATTATGCTGCAGAAAAGTTTCTGTAACATTTGTAGGAGTTTGGATCGCTTCGAGAACCCCATGTAGAGTCACACTGGTAAGATAATAGGCGAATTGGAACGCTTTAACTTGAAGCTGTATATCCGTTAGGTGATTTCAAATGTATGCCTCAGGGGGTGTTGGCATGAGATAGGCTAGGAGGCAGGTGTCTGGCATATGTTAGTGAATTCGATAGGCAGAGCTGTGTTGTCACTGGGGGGGGGATGATCAACACAGTCTTAAATCGCTCATAGAAAGGATGGAATTTACTTGTTTAACTTGATCAGTTTCCCAAATCGCTGTCATTTCTTGGGCAGTCTCATGTCTCGTATATTAGCTGGTAGTAAGATTTCCTGACGAAGCGTTTCACGAATTATATTTGTAAGGAAGCCTTTGTCAGTGATCCTGTGACAAAAGACAAGCTCTTGTTGGTGCTGTACTGTCTTAGTTTAGGATGTGATCCAGGACACGACAGCTGGGTGTAGTTTTCCAGATCTCTCGTGGATCAAGCCGATGGTATTGATGTAAGCATCCCTCTAGCTTACACGTCACCCATGCATTGCTTTTTCGTTCAGGGAAACCGAACGATCCGTGCCCAAGTCGACCTATTGTGGCGTCAGTATCCGAACTTGAATGTACTGACATCCAACCCCGTATGGTAGGTCATCGTGGAGGTCAGGTGGGAAACTAGATCTCTTTTGGGCGTGCTTGCCACCCGATGAATGGCACTGGTTTGGGTATGACTTACTGGCCAGCCAGCCATATCGATTAGAGTAAGATAAATGTTTTATGAAGAATTCAGCTTTTCTCGCATGTCCACAGTTGGTCACATCATGCCACAATCACCCATGTAGTACCATGTAATTAATCACCAATTCCCCACAGTCACTCACCCAACGATTAGAAAATTTTCGAGTAGAACCATTTGAGGAGCGGAAGTGTATTAGTCCGCCAAGGAACGCAGCCTCCATCCACTGCCCGTGTTCCGTGTGCTACAACACGGCCGCCGCTGCTGCCCTCATCCCTGTCAATATTATTGGCAGTTGGCCTCTTGGGGAAACCCTCCACCAGCTTACAGCAGCTTGTCCCTCCCGTCCTACCAACCAGCAAGCCTTCCAGCCCTGGCCACCCTCCCTGCACCCCACTACACAGTCACATCTCGCCCTCACCTCCACCAGACACCATCCCCCCTAACCCTAAGACATTAAATCCCCCTACATACACACAGCTCCAGCAGAGGCAGCGCAACGAGGATAAGGTAACTGGTTGGCGAGTAGATCGACCCGTGACATCTTGAGCACACCACTGCTCACGTTGGTGCTCCGTGGCTACAGTATGTGGTGAAGTAAGCGGCCGTGCTGGATTGTATAGGTGGTAAGGAGAGCGCCCATGCTGCGCCCTACAGGTTGCAAGGGGCGCAGTTGCTGTGGGTTCTGCAGGTTGTAAGGGATGCAGCCGTTGCACGAAGTTGTGTTGCCATGTGCCGTCTGCATACGAGAGGATTTTCACAAGTGTTTTGCAGGAGGCGATGGAAGGCCATATAGCAAGAGATGGAAGAGGGCTGGAGAAAGACTCCTCACAGAACTCCACCGTCGAGTTTCATCATTCTAATGGTGAAGCCTTGGCGAGTGACTTAGTGGCCAGCTATGAAGTTAGCTAACCATAATCTGTCCGAGTTGCAGTGGGGTTGGTCGACTCTTTGTATGAGGATTTGCCGGGAGATGGTGTTCAATGTCTTTTGACGATGTCTACTGCAGGGGAGGAGGGGGTTGAAGCTTTCCAGGATGTATTGTGCGAGGAGTTTAGTGGTGGAATGACTGGGACTATTGCAATGTTAGTGGTAGTAGTAATAACAATGAGCCATTAAAAAGGAAAATACAGTATTTTTTTTTTTTTTTACTCAAATTTTGTGTACATTAAACTGGAGCAGTTTAAATTGTATATACATAATAGAACTAACGATTCTTTTCTTCCTTCAGATGGTGAGGAAGACAGCACACACCTACAAGATCTGCCAGATTTATAATTCTTTAAGCTAGTCACCTTTTTTTTCCCCCCACTACGTTTACTGACTTCGATGTTACATTCGAAGCGGTTCGAACACTGGGAGCCTGCTTCAAAAGACGAGCTACTGCTGATGAATAAAGGCTTTGAAGTCACATCCATAGAATAATTTTGAGCCAACAGCAACAGTTTCCTTTAGATGATTCACACCTGAAGACAGTAGAGAAGACAGCGCTCGAACGCCAACATTTTGTGATATATTTTGTGTGTCCGACGTCAGAGGTGAACAAGCGGAACACAGCCAACCCACCGAAGCAAGGGATCACTTGCTGCTGGAGTTAGTGTAAATAAGAAGCATTCCCGAGTATGTCTTAGTTAGCCAAAGGAAAACCTAGAGATGATGTACAGTTGTTAAGAGCAAGATGGGTGTTTAGTTTTTTCTCCTCTGGTCAACTGTAAGGATAGCCTCGTATCATAAATCTTAAAATATTTATTATTCCTTTATAAAAAAGAACTTGAATGTGTATAACGAAATTATTCCAAACATTTTTGTTTCTTTTTTTGTGGCAACATTTCCCCAAGTATGCTATTATTTATTTGTATCATACTTAACCATGTATCTGATGATGAAATTTACTGTGTAAGACACCACATGTTGGGTTACCCATAGATCTGCTTATTAGTGTAGTAATGTGTTGTTGTGTCACAGAGGAGGGACGCGTTCACCACCAATGGTCAGGTCCAGGCTGTGCCACGGTCACCACCAATACCAACACTTTAAATAAAAAGAAATATTGAAAATCATGATCGGTACTCGTTCAATCCTGTCACCAGTTCTCACAGCATACAAATTGTGGGTTTACAGTATATGTTAAATGATTATCAGAGAATACAAATTGTCATATCTTAATATAAATAAATTAAACATGATTACTTGTTTATGGTGACATGATTAAGCAAAAGTTCCGACATATAGTCTTTAATTAAGGTACTAATGGTGTTCCTACAGTTGGGACAAAGCCTTTCTAACCTGAGAGCAAGCCGTTTCTACAGCGTTCTGCTTAATGTTACTACCAAGTCAGAAGTGCACATGATCCACCAAGGTACTGACCCATCCATTCCCTACCTACTATTACCCGTGCATCATCCCCCCTACCTCTAACCTGTCTGGTGGTACGGACAGCGAGATAACAGCACAAGACCACAAAACTTGTAGTAATACTTCTTGACAGAACTTGAACAAAAGAGGGTCAGGATTACCATAACGATGGTGGCCCCAAAAACCCTCCTCCCACCCACCCTGTGTTGAGGCTGGAGGTCCTCCATAAAGCTTAGTAACAGTGTCTGCTTAACGATTTATTTCCTTGTATAGAATTTGGTTCCAGAGCTAATTTTATAACTACAGTGGAAAAAAGCGTAGCTTAAAGTGTGTCACTGCACATCAGTGTGAAGAGTGAGTATTAATTGATGAGGAATGACACCGTTGTTTAAGCCAATATATGAACATTTTCAGGTATCCCTTAAACGTTTAAGTTGTTTCTGCCATTCAGAGTTCGTTACAAATTCTGACAGTTATGTATTTGTAAAGTTTCTCTCTTGATCTCATTAAAGACTGTCTTGAATTATTTAGATAAGTAAAATTTTTCTGCATCCTTAGAACTGGCGAGTGAATGCTGACATTATTAACCTAAGACCCCCCCCCTCCCACAATCAGTAACTGTCCTACGCCACCACACCACCCGATGGGTATCCACATTATGTTGTGGCTGAAGAACTTTACTGCCTGCAGTGCCAACGGAAATCATACAGCCTACAAGATGCCAATCATCACTACAGTGCCCATGGGAACTCTACATGTCTATCAGGAGCTATTCCTCTGTATGGTCACCCACCCCCTTTAACTTGTGTGGTAAACCAGCTGTAGTATCTCAAACCACTTGACAGCGGAGCCCTCCCATGTACACCACTGAACCCAACCCACAATATCTTACAAGCATATATATATATATATATATATATATATATATATATATATATCACAAATGATACTAAATCAACAGAGCATCTTTATACATAATCCAAACGCAATAAAGAACTTCATGGAAGACTTTAGTGCACACAAGACAATAACTAGTCAGACTCATGTCGATATGCTTGGCATATTGTCCCAGATTATTATACTCATCACTGACATGCTGTTCCAGACTGGAGACAGCATTGGCATAATATCACATCACTGCTGTGTTGCCCCAGACTGATGACAACACTCATGGTGTCCCACGCGGATCACATCACTGCTATGCCGTCCTAAACTGTAGACATCACTGCCATGCTGCTCCAGATTGTCGGCATCACCACTGGCATGCTGCGTAAACCTGACCAGTGGGATACAATGTGTCAAGTAATGCCACTTGTAGGTGTCCCTGAAGCATATGTATGGCGGCCACCTCCAAACTGGTACGTCCAGTGTAAGTGATCCTCTAACCGTCCTTTGCCCTCTGGTCTCGCGTTCACACCAGATACTGAACTGTGGGAAACAGAAATAGGAATCACTTGGTTACAACGTATTACACACTGCAAGGCGTCAGCTGAGCGTTCTCAATAATACGCTATAACAAACAAGAAATACACTTAAGCCTATGAACCTGTACATAAGTAATGCCATCCCAGCTCACTATATTTCTATACAATCCTTTGGACTCCATATCTAATGCATACTTCCTAACTGCCCTTCACTTACCGGAACTCGAACTTAAAACCAGAAATTATTCAGTCGCTTGTTGCTACGATATCAAACAGAAATGTCGACATATTAAGGATGTACGAAATGGGATCAATATGCCTTTTTTTCTCTCTCTCTCAACCATGTCTTCTGTAGGGCGTACGTCCTCATCCCGGCACTATATTCTCTAGTGTCCCCACATCAACAAGGCAAGGCTTCTGGGTAGGAGCTGCTATAACGTAAGTATGAAGCCTGCGGGCCACACACTGACGCCTTCACATACCCAGGAAACGAAAATCCTACCTTCGCAGTCTTTTTCTCTCTCGTATAACATACGTCTCCCTCTCTCTACTTACCTACATCTACCTACCTACTTCCCTGTCTCTACCTATCTACCTATCTCTTGTCTACCTTGCAGTGAATTTTGACAAACAAGGGTTGATATACCACACAGGAATCATGAACAGCATCCCGACCCTGAGATGTGGAATTAACCTTCAACTATAAGAAAACCAGCCATTCTGTTTACCGAGAGGTTTTCTTGTCTTTCACATTTGATCGCCGCTTTCCGCGTTGGCGTGGTAGCGTTTGGAACACGGGAGAGGCCACACCCGCTCACATCCATTCTCTAGCTGTCATATGTAATGCACCAAAACTATACTGCTCCCAAATCATTCAGGCCCAACAGACCTTTCCATTGTTTATCCAGGACGCTTCACGTCCTGGTTCAGTCCAATGACAGCACCTCGACCCCTGTATGCCATATCGTTCCAAATCACTCTATCCCTTCAGTTAGAGGGTTTTATGCTTCAGAAACCCAACTCATTATCATCTGAAATATCATTCAAGCAAATTAGTTCTTGTTCTAAAACGTCCATTTCACCATCATCACCATGAAATGGGATAAAATCCTAACAATTCCTTAAAAAATAAAATATAACAATGGAACAAATGCGAGTACCAGCCGGCTGCTCTCCGCCACACACTAGACACTGCCAAATGTCTAAGCTTTCGTTATCTGCTTATATTTTACTTCTGTCGGTTGATCTTTTTAATCTAAGTAGATGAGGTAAGGTATGGAACAGTAAGAAGGATATCTACACCACCATCCATTCCCTTCCACAATGTGTACAGATAGTTAAGCCTACTCAAAATATCCTCAAGTCCTGTTCAACAGCTGAACATTTGCTCCGGCCATACAAAGGATTAATCCGTCCTTGTATGGAGTAGCGTTATCACACCTTGGGAGGTTCTAGCCTCTACATGCCTACTTGGCGAGGTCGAGTTCAGACAAGTCCTGCCTCATCACCTCGCCAGACCTGAACCATAGATCTGTGACCTCGCTCGTCTTAAGCTGCTGTGATGGCTCTCTCTCTCTCTCTCTCTCTCTCTCTCTCTCTCTCTCTCTCTCTCTCTCTCTCTCTCTCTCTCTCTCTTTACTACTAGTATTACTTCTGCTGCTGCCATGAACTGGCTGCTCGTGTACACCCACCCACCAACCCCGGCGCCAATAGCCAGACCAACGTTATACTTGACATGGCACCGTGACCAGTGGTAACTTGATACGCTTTGGTCCCCTCTCTCTCCGTAACAACAGGAAGGTGTCGAGACGAATGATGAACGAGGCTTGAGACACTGGGAGAGGAGGGGGGCACGTCTGCATCGTAGAGCAGGCCCAGGCGGGCGTGTCGACACAGCCCCTGGACCAGCCTAGAAGCGACCACCGCTTCACGGACGCAGCAAAAAAAGACTTTTAACTCCCACCACCCACACGCTTGATGGAGCTGACACACCTTGCCCCATGTGGTTAAAGCGTACACCGCTTTACTCACTATCCCCGATGAATGGCTGCCCCAGGAACTGACACACTGGAGGACAGCCATATACAACGGAGGACGCTAAACCCGAGAAGCCGTACATCAAGGGTTAGGTTCTCTCTCTCTCTTACCACAGGCACGAGGACGCCCGTCTACCCCAGCAGGTGAAACCATTTAGTAATGCTTTTTCTCGATGAAAAGAAGATCCGTTCTGTACCCAATGGCGGACCATTACTCACCTCCCCGTCCAACACAAGACATGAAAAAGAAAATGACGAAAAAGTGTTAACCAACGCCACTAGTCTGGAATTAAAGTGGTAAACACTATATAATCTACGTAGTGGCGACATCAATTCGTGAAACTGAACATGAACCCTTTGTTCCCCCACTTGGGGCCACTGGTAAGCTGTGCGTCCTTCACAAAATGCAGTAACTTACTAAATTAGGAATGCCAGTCATATGATCTTGCATAAGGAGGTGAGAGCTTGAGAGTGTAATGGTAGAGGCACTTGTAATATAACATGCCCTTACTGAATACATGTAGCCACTGTGTGTTCTTAAGGTAATCTATGATCCTTCAGTTCACCAGTGAAATTAGTCTTTAATATGTAAACACTACTCATCAATATGAAAACATTACTTTCATCATAAGCCTCAGAACACCAAGGGAGTTGATGTCACAACCAACCCATTTTTCTTCTTTACTTCTCATACTCACGGGGCGAAATCACCGAACACGATGAAAAATAGGAAGCGCAGGATATAGCCTGATCCCGTCTACCGAAGACGGCACTATTATCCCATCAAAAATCATTCATTCAACGAACCTACAAAGCCATAGAAATCCCAATTGAGATAATCCTTTCTTTCCTGTGTAAACTCCTGTGACGTAATGTCTGCATCACTGACACTAATGCTCAAATAAAGCAAATAATGTTAGGATACAATGCAAGAAAAACCTTCATTAGAAAAATTTCATATGCTATATAACCCTCAAAAATTCACAAGACCGCAATCTGAGTTCTGAATACAGTGTTCTCCATAAAACCTACACACGCTCGAGATAATTCAGCAAAGGATTCACCCAGACGTAATGGGGATGGATGTCATCCTCACACCACAGCCCCGCCACAACTTTCACTGCAGTTTAAAATTCCCACAAAAATGTCTTCCTGAACATCGATCTTAGGCTCCAATGACATATCATAACCGGACCTTATCGAATGAGATGCAACATGAGGATATCGTATCATAGAGTCTCTGATACACGATCTCTAATAGATAAACCATAATAACAACCGAAGGTTGCCAGGACTTTGGATTTCCGAAGAGAAATGAGAGAGACTTGGGTGTGGTCTTCGACGGAGAACCCGAAGAACAGTCCGCTGGTGACCGACATTAGCCCAAAAGTGGCGCTGAAGATGACAGAAGCAGCAGCACACAGCCTAGTTCTGGGCCAATAATCATATGAATCTCTGAGGTCCGGTCGTACGGGGCAAGGTCGCGGCGCGTTCCCTGTGGGAAGGTACGCATCGCGGTGTTTGCTGCTGCTGGTAGGGCGAGACCGGCGCCAGAAGTCGTCGCAATCCTACACTGGCTCACGAGCTGTGGAGTAGACACGAAGAATACCATGACATCCTCCCTAGCCCCTAAACTTGACACCCCTCCTACCACTGACCTTGACCCCCCTAGCCCTGAGTATGACCCCTCCTTGCCCTAAGTCTGACCTTGAAGGCGAGGCCGTTGCAGATAGGGTCATGACACATCGTCCACTGGCGGGTAACATTCGTACACTAGTATCACAACCCCCGCCCTTCGGCTGGTTCCAATAGTCATGCAGCGGACACGAAAAATACCATGACCTCTTGTATGGCCTTGAATGTGAAGGCACAGTCTAGGAATGTGAGTCTACAACCACCAAATGTTGATGTCGAGTAATGTTTACGTCAACCCTCCAGCCAATCCCCTCCCTGGCTCATGGAATATGAAGGAGACAAGTGTGTGATGGACGCACGGACAGGTGATTACCGTTGGACGCCGGCTCTTCAAGCGAGGCTCAAATAATTCAGACAATTCTGTCTACAGATGCGGTGGGCTCCCTGGCGACGTAATACAAGGTTTTTGTGATATTCAATACAATTTCTGAACATCGATTAAGGTACATTTTTCAAAATAACAAGAGGCCATGGGCAATAATTCAACGGTAAATGGTTTCGTACAAAAGTGGCTGAAAACTAGAATAGCTGGCTTCACGATGCCATAAATCGTGAAACAACAGAACCTTTAAAGAAACTTGAACGATCACTTACAATCTATAAGTTCCCACTGGGTTAGGAAGCGAAGAAGAAAGCCCTTTAATAAGTAATACGGGGTCGGGCTGCCTTCTGTTTATCTGGTTACTCCCTCTACCTGTGTTCTCCACAAGAAAACTTTAACCAACTCCTGGAAACAAGCCAGACTTGAGCTCTACGCCCTGTGATACAAATGTCGTCTACATGTGGCCTGCTGGAGTGTCACTTCCAGGAACACTGGCCAGCTGAAGAGTTTGCCGGAGTGTCGGATGCCCTAAGCCAACGTTGCCTATTATACTCCGTCTTATTCCACACTTTAACTCCGCGAGAGGTCCACTCGCTAGAGCATCATCATTTAATTCAAGGTGCTAGCTAGAGTACAGTCATCTAGTTTAAGGTGCTAGAGCACTGTCATTTAATCTAAGGTGCTAAAGCACACTAGAGCACTGTCATCTAGTCTGTGGTAGAGCAGCGTCATTTAAGGTGCTACAGCGTCTAGATTCGTTGTACGTTTCAACAATGCGTCCAATACGACCAGTTCATTTCTTTTTGTCTAAGGGCACTGCGACCCCGCTCTAGAATAAACCCGGCTTATCTATGATGAAGTACTTGATATCTAATGATATCTAATCATGCTTTCAACTACTCTGCAAATCTAGTCCTCGAATGTGACCCAAACGTCCTTCGTGGCAACGATGGTTCGTCTTTTCCCCTTCTTCTACAGCTATCACTCTGGTGTGTACGTGCTCCCGGGGTATGGTAGCTGCGAGCGAGAGTTCGCAGGATTAATAACTGTTTGGTACGACGTTAGTAACTTAGTGTGGCGACAGTTGCAGTGTGTTCCTTTCTCTACCCTGCTAAGCTTCGGATTTTTTTGTTACAGTCTCATGTTATTTACAACATCTACGACCTGACCCCGTTTCAAAAGGCAAGACTTCCACCCTCACAATCTCTCTGAATATTACCTCTTTCGATGCTTCGAATAAGGTTCGGTCTCGATTAAGATTCTAATACATGACTGGAGCCTTCAGTATACATGAATACATACATGCAACTTGGAAGAAAATTGTATAGATGAGGTTTTACGACGCTTCATATTAACATCAAGGTTAATGTCGTTTACATACTGAATCAAATCTGGATTCATAATGTGATTTATATTCGAGTCATATCGTAAATGACACAGCTTCATCCTGCTCGTTCACGTATTCAGTTATATAGATGAATATAGATGAACGCTTAATGTCGCTTATTTTGGTTCATATTAGTCTCACTGTAGGGCACCATAATTCGCAGTGTTAATCGCGCTAATAATCACCATACCCTGGGTCACCCCCATAGATCATGGTCTATGATAACACTGTGATTAACAGTGTGCTTCGCGTGTTCCAATGGCTTGGTTTACACCATCGGTCACATTCTATGGTATAAAGTGCGCGTCTGGTTTACATCATCGGTCACATTCTATGGTTTAAAGTGCGCGTCATACCAACAGTTCAAGAGCTAGGGCTCCTAGTGCCTGCCCCTCTAACACTACTTACAATCTGACGTATAACTAAAGATCGTACCGAGGAAGAAGTTCAACTCACCTGCTCATCAGTATCCACGCTGACGAAGGTATCAGCGACATCCATCTATCATCCAACTGTGTGGCTTGGTTGACCGTCCTAATGGCTCCTCACGGCTCGCCTCGACATCCAAGTGATTCTCCACGGCCCTTCTCGCCGCTATAGGAGCTCTTCATGTATCACGCCGCCATTTCCTGTAAAGAACACAATGCCATGTAATTGTTGTTTACTTTACAGTGGGGAAAAACGTGATTTACATCAACTTGATGACCTAACGGTCTGTTTCTTTCGCAACTTAATAGTGAATGACCAGGTCCACTCCTTTGAACTGCCATATAAATATCGTCGGACAGGAAGACAGAGAACACGTCCGTAAGACAAGTCTTGAGTAACAGTTTGTACTGCACTGTACATCCTCACCTCACGACCCATCACCGAGAAATCCAAGAGAGTGATGATAATGACGATGAATTATGCAAGATTCCCTAAACTCTGGGTTCTTGCTCGATGACTTCCAAGGACACTTTACCTTCGAAACTCGCACAGTTTTTGTCAGTTCCCCTGTGTGTTCAGTCACCGCCAAGAGGTAGGTAACCATACCATTTGGTGGCTACGTAGAGTGGTTCGAATCGTGCGTTACTGCCGAAGTCCTCTCGACATTAACAGTCCCTGTTTGCCCAAAAGATCTGCCGACTGACGTAATCTATTTCACAGAAAACCATTACGAACAAAAAAAAAAATCTTTTACATAGGATACAGTGTAGTGTGAATACGCATGTCTTTTGAAAATGAGGACGGCTCGAATTACAGAATTTGGCTTACTGTCACCCAAGAGTATAATAGTTATACATCGGCCAGCCGCAAGCATTTGGTATAAGAGGGAAGAATCGTCAATACCTCGGGTCATTTGAACACTACTGCATGGCGGCAGGGTACAGCGGACGGTCGCCGAGTATGAGAAGGGAGCAAGTGCCGTCGTGGGCGGAGATAGGGGCGTTAGCGCTGTCCCTGGTGCTGTTCGCGGTGCAGGTCGGCAACAACCTGAGGCTGTGGATGGGAAGGCCGACGATTTCCTCGTACAGCGTGAGCGACGACTCGCCCCTCCCGCTGCCGGGGATCACCGTCTGCCCTAACCCTCCCTTCAGCGTCGACGCCCTCCTCGCTCTCGGCCTCGACTTTCCGGCCTCCGCCACGGCCGAGGAGCTCAGGCTCGCTTACGATCGGCAGTCCGGCGTGGTGGCCGACTCCGCCACAGTGTGGAGCGGGGCAGCCTGGCCCCTGGGAGCTGTGGTACACCAGCTTGAGGTTGGTGGCGAGGTCTTCCGCTATCATCCGTGGCAGACGACCGCACCGGAGTGGAGTATATCCTACACGCCCCTGGGTCCTTGCTTCACGGTCGCCCCTGGCGCCACCCTCGACCCCAGTCTCGGCGTTACGCTCCGCCTGAGGAACCCCCTCAAGTCTTGCGTATGGGAAAGCCTCGACGAGGGCAAGCAGATGTTTCTGCCCAAGACCCCATGCGAGACGGTCGACCTGCGATGCAACACCTCCTGCGTGTGGGAGAAGTTCGTGCACTCGTTCGTCAGGCATAAAGAATACCTGGGTCACAACGTCATCATGCACCCGGTCAACGAACCCCCGACTCTAGCGGTGACGGAGGCCGTGGTGCCCTTAGCCTGGAGTGACGAGAGGTACACCGTAGAGGTGCTCGTCGAACCGGTCCAGGTACGCAGGATGGACCGGGCGAAGGCCCCGTGTAACAGTTCCTCCGGCTATAGCGAGACCGCTTGTCGCCAGCGGTGTGCAGAGCCATGCCACCCACGCCTTCTGCTAGACGGGCGGCGGCCCCAACACCCAACGTGGACGACGTCCAACACCAGCGTCGCCTGCAGAACGGCGCCCGGGCCGGAGACTCTGCAGTACGAGAAGGTGAGCGAGGAGCAGTACGCCTGCTGGAGGCACTGTCGACCTCGCTGCTCGGAAACAGTCTTCTCCTACAAAGTAAGCATTCACGGGGAGCAGACCGAGAACCCTGAACAAGTGTATACCTTGGTCGTCCGTCCCAAGTCCCGAATCATGAACACCATCACCGAGACACAGGTAAATGCCTCGACGAGAGATGGAAGTCAATGAGGTAATACTAAGGAATGTATTTGATGTGTGTTGCTAAAACTGACAGCATTTAATGTGTGTTGCTAAAACTGACAACATTTAATGTGTGTTGCTAAAACCGACAGCATTCAATGTGTGTTGCTAGACCAGACAGTACCTGATGTATGATGCTAGAACTGACAGGATGCGAGGTGCGTTGCTAGAGATGACGACATTTGACTGTGTTGCTAGAACTGACTTGATTTGATACGTGTTGCTGGAACTGAGAGGATTTGATGCGTGTTACTAAAACATCGCATTTCACAGCCAGTTTTACTTCAGGTAGCCTCACGACTAAGCCCGTTCACTGTTTGTTTTCTTTGCTAAATAAAGCATTTGATTCTCACCCTCTCACTGACACCTCTGGTGTACAACCGACGAACTTTCATAAGAAAAGTTTATTCTACTTACAAATTTCCGTTCGCGGGACAAACCTTATATTGCAACGCTCTAAAACAAAAATACAATTACTATAAAGCTCGGTAACCAAAGTCATAATATAATCAGAAAATAATATCATAATGCTCAGAGAATTATAAGATAGAAAGAGTAATAGGGATCCAGTTATCATTCATGTCCAAAAGCAAAAGAATGATTCAAAATGTCGGTAAACTAGAAAAAATAAATCATACATTTCATTGAATGACTATTTTTTTTTTTTTTCATTTCGTATGACACTTATTGCACTTCTCATTTCATGACACCTTTTTCAATTGTTATTTACGACACTTATTTCAATTCTTATTTCACGACAATTCTTATTTCATGACACTTACTTCAATTCTAATATTTCTGACACCTTATTTCATTTCTTATTTCATGACAACTATTTCAAGTATCCTTATTTACGACACTTCAGATCTTGTTTTGACTCTTCCTTCTCAGGTTCTCCGTTACACACGGTACCACAACACGGACCTGCAGCAGACGCCATCGGGCGAGTTCCCCGTGCCTTTTTAATGGCACCTTTCCTATGGGTGCCATCAGACGAGGCTGTGTGAAAGTACTCCTCCCTTTTCCTTGTCTTCCAGGCGTACCCTACGGTCAAGCTGCTGGCCGACGTTGGTGGCAGCCTGGGGCTCTTCCTGGGCGTCTCCCTCCTCACCTTCTGGTCCGCCCTAGTCAACCTCGTCGCTCGTCTCACTCTCATGGTCAGAGAGGCAATCCAGCGACGGATGCGCATGCAGCCTGTGACCCCCTGGGCCACAGTTCCCACGGGATCATCCTTTTACGGCCGTCAAGCGCTCGGGAAGCCGCATGATTCAGATGGTGGCGAGGGACGGAGAGTCGTCTGCCAGGGCTGGCGATGCAGCAGAAGTGTGGTGGAGCGGGGGTCCTCCTCCAGCACCATACATACGCTCCCTGCTGCATGCCGTGGGTATCACGGCCTTGTTGCTCTGCGCCGCAGTTCACTTCCTCCTATCGCTCACAGCCTACGTCAGGCAGCCGGTCGCCACGTATCTTTCGGCTGTGAGCGAGCCGCTCACCTTTCCCTCCGTCACTGTCTGCCCAGCTCTGCCGTTCAAGCTCTCAGTCCTCTCGGATCGAGGTCTCAACAACACCAACGTCCGCTGTTCGGGGTCTTCATCCGAGAGGAGCGAGCTGGCGCAGTTACTGCAAGACATGCCTGGACTGTGGGATGAGCCTGTGAACTTAACGTCACTCTGGTGGTCAGCTGGTCTCCAGTCCAGCGATTATCTCCCCGACACATCTCTGGACGATCTGCCCTGGAACCATTGGAGGCCCATACTGACCACGAACAACGTGTGCTACCAGCTAGCCAACACCAGCCAGACGAAGGGGTTCTCGACACTGGCTGTTGTTCTGTCTTACAAGAATATCAAAGAAGAATTGTTGGCGTTCGAGAGAGACTGCTACCCACAGGACTATGGAAGGATCTTCTGGGTGATGCTTCCAGAGAAAGGCGCGACTCCTCTAGCTGTCTCTCGGAGTCGTTTCTACAAGCAAAAAGTTCAATGGCGTGCATCAAATCAGCTGAAGATCACGCCAATGGTGGTGCGTCGTCTCCCACCCTGCAGGACTCAGCCTTATCGCAGGTCCACCTGCCTCCAGCGGTGCCAGCTCGAGAGAGCAGCCAGGCGCATCAACTGTTCTTTGCCATACCTTCCAGATACGGACCTACCCATGTGCCACACGCAAGACCAGTACAGAAAGAGTCGGAAATATATTCTCGACGAGCCGTCAGCAAACGAAACACAACCGTGCGAGCACCTGTGCGGTAAAGACTGCGAATCTACGTACTATTACGTCGACGACGTATCTACGGCACACGCATATTACAGGGAGGGGTTCGAGGCTAAGCTGTCGTGGAAGAATTACTTCATCATCCAAGAGTTTTGGTCAACCTCCTTCCCCAGGGCTCTGAGTGAAGTCGGGGGCATCGTGGGACTTTACCTGGGCTGGTCGGTGCTAGGCTCCGGTCAGGGCTTCGCCAACTTCCTCGGGACGATCGAGGGGCACAAATGGAGTCGAACTCGCCGACGCATTCGCAAGCTGCTCTTACTGACCCTCTACCTACTGTGCGCCATGACGGCCACCCTCTTCTGGTTGCACTTCGCGGGGGAGTTCGCTTGGAACCACCCATACTACACCAGAATCGAAACCCACAGACTCCGGCCGCGAGATCTCCCGGCCATGACGGTGTGTCGTTGGCCCCCGTTCAACCTCTCCAAGCTCCTCGAGGATGGGCTCATTTTCAACGCCAGCGCCCACTGCAGGAACTACGGCAACAGGTTCTCCCGCTGCTTCCGAGGCACTCGTGTTATCCAGGAGTTACCCGGGATGTTCGGCGGGAGGCCACTGGACCAGGTGTGGGCAGACGCTGCCTGGAAGCTCCAAGATCTTGTGACGCACTACACCGTCGACTCCAACAGTTTCCTCGTCCAGTGAGTACCTTCGCCACGCCGATTCTCGCACACACCAGTCTGTCCTCAGCACCCAGAACATCTTTTCACTTGATATAAAAGCTTCTTGTGTTTACGTCTCTCTCTAAATGTCCATTGAGACAATCCTTCAGGCCTGCAGCATGAGCTTAATGCCTTTGTGTTTACACTCAGTACCAGATGCCAGTCTGCGTTCATAATACTTAACACGAGTCCAGTATGTGTTCAACCAATGCGCGAAGTCTATTCGCAGAAGTACAGTATCAGACGCCTGTGTTCATAATATTTAACACGTCCATCTAGTCAATGCAGAAGACCGGTCTGTGTTCAAAATCCATAACTCATCCGCCCAAGGGCTTCCCTGCAGCGGTCTTTGCTTTACACATTCACGCGGTACGATAACTGCGCTTCAGCCTCTTGGCAGATCACTCGTCCACATATCTCATTGTCGACGAACTGTCTCCTTCCATCCCTCCATATATTCCCCCTGACTAGCTAGCTTTCAATTGTACCCTCTCGTTCTGGACTATCCTCTACCCTCATAGGACTATTCAGCGTCAATGTCATCACGGGCTCTTTAGGAATTTATAAGCAAGAATTTATAATAAAACACCCGACACCAGGTCCCAACCGTCACCACCACCACTCACCGAACAGACTTGACATCTCTCTCTTCTTCTCTGAACCACATTTTAACTCTGTTACTTCTAATTGAGGACGCCAGCCATCTACTCCCCCCTAAATATATCTATCTATTCTTCAATTTCAGACCGGTGCAGCGTCTCAGCATGGAGAAGCAGTGATCTCATTATATTTAATATAATATTACGACGCAATTTCTCTCTTATCTCTCTCGTTTTCTTCTGCTCAATTTCAGAACGCCGCGAATTTGCTCCCACGTAATAACACGAAAATGTTGGGAATTACCGTACCCTTCACTCTTTCCTTTCCCCCCCTGCTCACTCGCTCATCATCATTAAGCTTTGGTTGCTGTGGTGTATTGTCGTCCCGACTGTCTCTCCTTGTGAGAAGCAATTTCATATCTACGAGGGTCCTACTCGCCCTATTACGGGAGCAATACTGCCTACGCATCTAGGGAGGGGGAGTTATGTCTGTGGCCATCTCTTTATCAACGAGGGTGGAATGAAAAAAAAAAAGAAGAAAAAAAAAAGCGTTGTTTCATTATAATCCCCCGAGACATAACCTCTCTGCAACCATCCATTTCCATCCGCTACTGAGTTGCTGCCTTTCTCCCCCTCCCCCACTCTCTCTCTCTCTCTCTCTCTCTCTCTCTCTCTTTCTCTCTCTCTCCTACAGGAGTATTTTTGGAACCCACTGCTCTCATGAGCTGCCAGCACGTTTTCTCCCATCAACTATGGCTTAGGCATAAGGCACGCGTCTTGTTGTTGCTTCTTGTGGTTTCCTGTGGAGACCCGACCACGCGAGGCTTGACCGTTCCGATACCTTCTTCCTTCCTTGAAAGGGCGAAGCTGTAGAATTCCCTGCCTTCTTTCGTCTTTCCACTTTCCTAAAACGTTGTACCTTAAAGGATCAGCCCTAAAAGCACTTCAAGAGGCCCTGGTTTATTCATTCCTTCCTTTTCTCTTACTTTTCTTCCTGAGTGAAGCATATGTTTCTTCCGTGCCAATTCGGTCCCTATAGAAAAAGGCTACCGGCCCTCATCTCATTCTTCTTTGTTTTCCACAAAGGGTAGACCGAGGAGTTCCTTCGTCCCTTCGAAGTTCATAACACTATGTCCCCTTGCCACTCTCGTTGCGTTCCTTCGGACCCTATCTATATTGTTATTACCTTGGCTGGGACCTTCTCTGGAGGCGAGCTTGAGCATCACCACCCGTAGGGTTGACGAGGGGCTGTCTCCACCCCCCTCCACACACTAGGGTACAAATGCTGAAGTGTCCTCCTGTTTGAACGAGCCTTGCGCCTGTCTGCCTCCTTCACGAACCTTCTCACCTCCGCTGGGTATATTCCACGATTTCCTAAGGTCGTAATCCCCCTCCACGCATCCATTGGCTTGTAGTAACAGTACTTCAGGATCCTCGACCGTAAACGCACTTTGACATATCACCTCTCATTCTTCTTCTTCTTCTTGTGTCCTCAGCTGTAACAGTGTATCGTCTGATGATCAACTCAAAGAATGTGCTTCGATTACTTCCACCATCCAACAACGCGTTTGGTGATGACCCCCCCCCCCCCACAACGTCTAATAATGTGCTCATAAAGACTTCTACAAACTTAACAACTCGCGCTTGATGAGTTCCACCCCATATAACAAGGCGCCTGATGACTCACACCAGCTGAGCCCCTGCACTTGGCGACCTCCACCAACAGGACACGTTTCACAAGCTCGTCACATACGTCACCATTGCAGTGTGTGTGTGTGCAAACTTCCAGCCTCAACATCCCTGTCCTTTTTCTTTTCCGAAAACAAAATATTTTTGACGCAAAATGTTATAAGTCTTGTGAGGTAAAAGACATCCAGAGATATTTCATCTGCTTTTCGTATTGTCTTTCTCTGGTAAACCAAAAAAAAATTTAGATTAGTCGCATGTTAATTCATCCACACACACACACACACACACACACTTTGGTCACCAAACAAAAAAAAAATAAAACAATACGAACTTTTAAAAAGTAAATCAATCAAAGCTGGTGGATGATCGAACTCGCTGAGAACATTCAATCGGAAACAACTCATAAACTTTGATCTTAACCGTGTGGTAGGTTTGTTGAGATGATGTTCACATCATGCTTATGCCTATGCCTATTTCTCCTCTTGTGATCCTGAGAGACGATCAACACCGTCTAGATTATACATCCGGTCAGTGACCAGAACATTCTATAAACCAAACCAGGCTATTCATGGCGATGGCAGCCATCCAGTGTGGGACGCGCGCGCCACACATCGTCATGACATTTCTTTAAGAAAGTGGATGGAATAGGCGCGACGTCCTTACCCGCTTCACTGGTAACAGCAGCATCCCCGGCTATGCGTTCCGAGATGAAAGGAGGGAACACCAGCTTCCAGGTTCACACTCCCACTTGTATAAACGTTTCTCTAGGCAAGGCTGAGAACATCTGTAGGGTCACTATGGGGTCTATAACCAGTTTCCAAGACCCTAGGCAACAACTCTCTCTCTCTCTCTCTCTCTCTCTCTCTCTCTCTCTCTCTCTCTCTCTCTCTCTCTCTCTCTCTCTCTCTCCCGCGACCATCGACACCTCTTCGTAGATGATGTCAAGAGATGGGTGAAGAGGGAGGAAATGAAACACACACACACACACACACACACCCATGCAGATACTGGCTTGTGCAACGTACACACAGGCAGACCATCGTTCCCTGTGCGTATCAAGTGTCGACAGAGGGCCCTGCGCCCTCAATCCTAAGTCTTGGCGTCTCCGATCCCTGTTTCAGGGCGGGTGACGGACAAGGTGACGGGGCGTGGCGGCCAACCCTGACGGAGTCCAACGTGTGCTACACCTTCACCCCGCCTTCCAACTCCAGCCTCTCGTACGTCGCGGTCCTCAACACCGACTACCGCGCGCCTGCCAGGGTGAGGACCAACAACACGCTGGACCTACTGCTGAACTCCCTGCACACGAGCAACAGACCCTTCACCCACTTCGCACTCCATGACAGACGCGAGCAGGTGTACACCTGGCGCCAGGGTTACACCGGCTCGCTCAGCTCCTTTGAAACGTCTCAGATGGAGATTTCGGTGACGGTCAAGACGGACTCCCGTCTCTCCCGCGGGGGGCACCTCTGTGAGTCGTCACCACGGTACTCGCAGGCCACTTGTTTCGCCCGGTGCCGAGCCACGTACTACGCAGAGAAGAAAGGCTGCCGACTGCCTTACATCACCTGGCGACCTGATATGCCCCTCTGCAACGAGACGCAGTACGCCAGCTTCCCCAGACAACTGGGGGTCCAAACGTCTCAGATATACGTGGTGAAGGACGTGGGGGGCAGAGCTGAGGACCCGACCACAGCTGCCTGTGGAAAGCAGTGCCCCCTGGCTTGCACGCGACGCATGTTCTCCTTCAGTTCGAGACTCACGTCCAGGAAAAAGAGCGTCATGGTCAAGTAGGTGTACCTATGCTGCAGTCGGAAAAGACACTGTGCACAAAGCAAATATTTCCATACTGTAGTCTCACTAGATTCAATTTGAAATACCACATAGAGTAAGGCAATGATCATTCCTGTAGTCAACTAAACCACAAAATATTCTTTTCTTTTTTTTTTGCACAAAGACAACCCGTGATGCACAGAGGATTGAGGGAACACAGCTCTACCACAGGCAGCCACAAGACTGCGTAAATACAAATGTTCATTCCTCATCTCAGTCAAAGACCTCGTGATCCTACGCAACCTTTAACAAAACCCCCCTCCAAACTGTCCTCAAATTTCAGTGATTCCAACTGAGATTACCTTAATATGGATACTAATTAGTTGGAGCGATGAAGCGATTCATCTGGTATCTTTTTTTTTTATTTTTTTGGGGTTATCATCATTCATAACATCCCATCCTGAGTAAAAGGCTTCTGGGTGTAGGTTTCGCGCGCCCTTGCCACCCGTTACGAGCCATCCCTCCTGCAGCGCTGCCTGGCGGAGATATATAGATCTGTTGTCGTTCCAGGTTCAGCCGGAGTACCTACGACTGGCTGCGGGAGGAGGACGGCTACAGCTGGTCGCAGCTGGTGAGCGACGTGGGCGGCGCGGCCGGCTTCATGATGGGCGCTTCCTTCCTCTCCGTCTGCAGTCGCCTGCTGCGCCTCCTGCATCGCCGCCGTGCCCCACCGCCAAAGCACCAGCCTCGCTAACACGGCACCTCTCTCTCTCTCTCTCTCTCTCTCTCTCTCTCTCTCTCTCCTGTGTGCAACCATACACCACCGAAGACTCCTCTCCCGGAGGGAGGAGCCACCGCCTTGTTTGCCATGCCTCTCACCACAGCTCCATTTTTGCAGCCTCCCTCGCCCACACAACACCTGATGATACCATAGTACCAGGTGGGCCGGGTAAGCAGGTCGACAGACATGAGACGACTGCCGAGCGCCCGTAACTACCGACCATCAGGGGTCAGCAACTATGGTGTGGGAACGATGTTGAAACTCACCGGCTACGAAGGCCCGGCTCACATGGACAGGACGCCTGGTAACAAGAGACGAGCCTGGAAGGACTCTGGGTAGGACGCCTGTCTAAGAGATGAGCCTGGAAGGCCTCCAGGTAGGACGCCTGACTAAGAGACGACACTGGAAAGACTGGAAGAACTCACTGTAGGACGCCGGCCAAGAGACGAGCCTGGAAGGACTCCAAGTAGGACGCACGCCAAGAGACGAGCCTGGAAGGACTCCAAGCAGGACGCCAGGTCAAGAGACGAGCCTGGAAGGACTCCAAGTAGGACGCAGGCCAAGAGACGAGCCTGGAAGGACTCCAGGTAGGACGCCTGGTCAAGAGACGAGTCTGGGAGGACTCCATGGAGAACGCAGGCCAAGAGACGAGCCTGGAAGGACTCCAGGTAGGACGCCTGGTCAAGAAACGAGCCTCGAAGGACTCCATGTAGGGCATCTGATCAAGGGAAGAGCCTGGACTGACTTCAGGACCCACTCACTTAGACACCTCTCGTGTGGAACTCACCACCACTAAAGTCACTTGAGCGTTACCCACTGCAAGGTGATGAGGAGCAGTCCAGAGTCCCGGGGACACGCTGGGCCTGCTAGTGTCATCCCCATGGCGAGGGTGAGAGGGGGAGGAAGAGGGGAGCCAGAATCTCCTGCATGACTACTAGAATTATCTTGCTTTATAATCAAACATCTTGAAGTTAGATGTCAATCAAGTCACCTCAGAATGAAAATCAGATGTTGCATGTAACGATCTATGAAGTTAATAGTTCAATAGAATTATCAATTAAAGTAATCCCTGTTTCTTTTTTTCTTTTTTAACCTCAGCCTTTCGGAATTTAATAAAAGTTTTCGATAAATGGTTCGATGTTATACTGACGAGCCCAACACAGCAGCGGCCAGGGGGCGAATCATAACAAACATGGACCGGACCGTGGCAAACCGACCCCCCTCCCCCCTATGACAGGATTTCCCAGTCCATCCACAAGCTCGACAGCTCAACCCCAGTGCACACACACACACACACACACACACACACACTTATCTTTCCCTCATTTTCCATTTCAGTCTCCCCTTCATCATACCATCAGTCCACGTCACTCAATTCGATAATCACAAACAAAGCGATGTACACTTGCCACCACAGATTACGTGTCTCTTACTCCGGGTCAGCACATACGCTGAAGAAGTTGACCTACCTTAAGGGGCAAAAGCTGTCAACATCTCCCACCTCCCCTCACCAGAATGCTAGACTCCATGGTGGGAGACTTGGCCATCTCGCCGACCCTCCTGCTTGCCATGGCTAAATATCCTCTTACGTAACCCGTTGTTCAGTACCAGAACATAACAACTGTACGGTATGAGACCAAATGTGACAAGTTTTATAATGCCCTTCTGATACTGACGGAACCTTATTGCTTTATAAGAAAATTAGAGCACCGAGTTGTTTGGTCGGGGTCGTCTGGTTAGATGGTTAGATTCGACAACCTGCGAAGGTTCTATCTACTTCGAGGCGCAAAGTCTTAGAAAAATTAATCTATGTTTTTAATTCGCATCTCGCGATTTTTTTTTCTCTCATCGGTCTACCAAAGTCTGTTGCCCTTCAGTGATGTCACCAGGGGTCCCTAACACAGGGTGACATACAATTCTTTTACTTTTCCCAGAACTTTGCCTAAAAAAAAACATATATTCTTTCCAATCAAAACAAAAAATGTAGAAATGTTCACCATTAAATAAACTTTCCTAACACGTTATTCTTGTGCAAACTATAACGTTGTTTTACATTGTTAAAGCAATTCGCAATTCGCTAGTTCAAATAATTTAATTTATATTCTACGTGTATTTTTCAATACACAACACACATGTTTCGCTGAGGCTTTCTGCCTCATCAGAGGTACAAACAGTTCATAGAGTTTTCAATCCCAACACCAGCACAAAGGCTTGTACACATTCTGTTACCGCCACACCAGAGTATACACACTGGCCTGACCGTTAAAAGCGAAAGTAGGTCAGGTCAGTGGCGGTAACAAGATGTACTGGTGTTGGGATTCAAAAGTTTATGAACTGTTTCCACCTGATGAGGCGAACTGTCTCCGTGAAACATGGGCATTGTGGATTGAAAAATAAATTTACAATACGAATAAAGAAAATTATCTGAATTACGGAAAAGCTATTTGACCTCCATAAACACCATCACGGACTGGTGTGATTTTATATATATATATATATATATATATATATATATATATATATATATATATATATATATATATATATATATATATAATGTCGGCTGACCTACATCCCAAAGTATCAACTAAACACAATCCACCTTCTCGACATGCCTAAAATTCAACAATTAGTACACCATAACGTGCAGTTCTTACACCCTAGTCCACACTGATTATACAATACATCTTGCCAGCAGAGTACACTCCGTAAAATGGAAAATTCTGTTGTCCTCGGCGAGCACACACACCCAACACACAACTGCAGCTGACTGAGCAGTGACGACACGACCCCCCCAAAACCGACCGACTGGTCGAGATGACAGTGACGCTGACGACAATTTTCCAACGAGACTCGTATAGTCAGGAAGAAACACTGCTGGTGTCGTGAACGAGTAGAAAGCGCTTGGTATGTCCAGTTTAGTACAAAAAGCACGACCATCATAAGCAGGAGTGTGGAAAGCCCGGGGCTAATTACCTCCTCACTGACCCCCCTCCGCCCCATACCTAAAGGGAGGGGGAACACTTAGTCACACTTTAAGAACTTACTAAAGAAAGTATTAAGGCCACAAGCGCATGGACAAAGCAAGATGCACACAGCATATTACGTGAAGGTGAAGTGGTGGGGACGATGGTTTTCGTTTTACATTCAAAATAAAGCAGCTAGCTACCCCGCCCCCAAGCCTCACAGAGACAAATTATTCGTATTCACACCCCGTCCCCAAGCCTCATAGACAAATTATTCGTATTCACAACAAGAACTGGGAGCGATATGTTGTCAGCGGATTAAACTCGGGCATGTGGGGGCCAGGTTGTGGATAGGGAGCAATAGTTTTGGTGAAGTGATAGCTCGGACAATGGATGTGAGCGACGCGGCCCTTCATCTGTACTTAACATTTCATTACCTAGTAAACGCAGAGAAACGGCAAAGTATAAGTATAAAATATATAGAATTGTGAAAACATATATGAAACATTCACGATAAACATACGGATAAACTTTCCAATTATTGCATTTCGGATAACAGAGGACACCGTACTTGGCTCTTGTAGGGTGATAACGACTGTGGTGGTTAAGTTTTTCCCACTTAAAGGATGACAATATCTACTACTCCATTCCTGGTTTACCTACCAACAGAAGCTGGGTGGGTGTGTGGGTGTGTGTTACTATCAAATATTAGCTTATATTAAGACGCCTTTCATATTTTTCTCCCCACTGTAAAAACCTCAATCTCACATTTACTGTTCGTTGTTTGATTCGTATTGAAAAGCAACGGCATAGTTAAGGGACATGGGCGGCTTTTGCCCCAGGGAGTTGGGCTGGGGGACGATAAAATTTAGTTCCCTAGAACGTGGCAGCATCAGTCAAAACAAGATGTGTTTTACCACTAAAAAATACTTCAATAAATAGTCATGTACAAAAGAAAAAACTTCTGTTCAAAAAAAAAAAAAACCTATGTTTAAAATCTTATTTATGCGCGAGCATTCCAGTATGCAAAACCGTAGTACCAAATAAATGCTCATCCCTCGATTGTTCAGCACTTCACTGCCAAAAACAGCGAGTGAAGGGAAGAAACTTAGAGAAGAACAAGACGCCATCAGGCACCACCAGTAATGGATCAAAGCATTGTAATGTGAGGATACAATGACCTGGTCACATCAAATCTTGAAACAAAAAAAAAGTTTGAGGTGATTATTTCATACCGGGTCAGATAAATATTCGCTTACTTCTTTCTTGCTTTAGAAATATTTTCACTGAAGGAGTTACTATCATTTATCGTTATCAACATGTTCAGCCTTTTGGATTATGGGACCTAAAGTAGCAAGGGTTCCTCCCGGCAACATTCACTTATTACAAATGAAGTGGGTTCCTCCATGCAACTTTCACTTATTGCAAATGAAGTCCTGCTCAGCTCAACTGAATTTGACGTTCTTTGAAAACTTAACTTTTGTAACAAAAAAAATCAAAGCTATAAAAAGTGATAAATATTAACGACTTATGTATTACGATATATAATGAAAATTGCTGGAGGATTTTTGCAGTTTGTCTCAATAATGACATGTTCACTTGCCTAACATTAATAGAGCTTTTTTTTTTTAATTATTCGTCTAATTTCATATTCTCTCAACCTGAAGATCATTCCACATCTTAATTAATCAGTAATAATCATTTTTTTCTACATAAAAGAACAATCACGAAAACAATGACAGAATACTCAATATTTTCACACAAAAAAAATGAAAACTGGCGCAGAAAACGCTTCAGAGAAAGTGTATTATGAGTTTACTAAAGCAATGAGTTATGAACAAATTAACAAATTACAGATAAGTTCGATAAATTCTGAAAACAGTTCTGCAGACAGCAACCAACTATATATAGGAGTTATAGAATCCTGCTGACAGCAACCAACTATATATGAGTTACAGATTTCACGACACTTAAAGGCCCAGACCTTAGATTTAACCAAGGAACTAAGAGTTTTGGCTTATATGATCTTGAATGGTGAAACTGACTTACTGACAACCCCATCAATATTCATATCTAAGCACAAAGACTAGATGCAAGGCAAATCAGAACCATCTTTTAGAAGAAACTAGGAAAAAAAGCTAGTAATTTAATAAAAAAAAAAATAGTAGTTGGACAAACCCTATGCCATAAAAAATTGTTCAGTGAGTACACCAAATTTTAGTTGATTACAGTACGTCATATATGACCATCCATAAGGCTAGGCTTCCTTATTATAGATCTGATAAAGCAAAATGATCTTGTCAATGAAGAACCATGATGAAAACATACAGGCTATAATACACCAGGTCATCCTGGGCCAACAATATCCGTGATGTGTAGCTACAGCTTGTAATATTCTACGTCACCCACTACAGAACCGGGTAGAACTCACCTGGTACATTTCCCCTTCCTAGGGGATGATTTAGCCGTCCATGACGCAAGGTGAGACAAGCTGTACAATTCTTGGCGTTGCAAATCCACTCTTGTCTGTCCAGCCTGGGGTCTCTCGTACGACGCCGAGTCACTATCATTGATTCCTGTCAAAGATCCATAATATCCTCACTGCCGGGAATTCTCCATACCATCACGACAATCTATGACTCTCACTGCATCATACACAACGTTGTTCCACAACACAGCCACATACCTGCTAAGATAATGGCAAAAATTTCCACCATTCGTTGAACTCGTTGCAATCGCCATGTTAATTTGGGCCAAGGCTACCAACCCTCCGGTCTCCGTACAGTCTTCCTTCCACACCACACAGGCCTGCCAACCTCATGCAGTTACCTACATTATATGTATATATAACAACTCAGTATGAATATGAATGTGACAGGGACGATGAATTATGCGACCCATTAACTATAATACATATTTTAATTGTCAGATCACCAGCGTATCCTGGATGATTCAAATGGGTTTAGGGGCAGTGCCCGAGACCATATTTGAAAGCACACTAAATTTCCTCAACATCGTCCTATTATGAGTAGTGAGGATAATCTTCACGTAAATAAATGCATTCAGTTCAGGATATTCTCATGGTGGTTCTCGGATGCAGATAATCACTGATTACACCCAAGTCTCACTAGGTAGCCATTTTTATATTTCAAAAGTATGAGGGCCACACCTAAACCTTGGCTGCCCCTTTGATCACCATTAGACTCACCATAACTCTTCCTCATTCTAAAGCTCAGACGTTTTGACCAAGCTTTTTGGTTTTTACCGTATCGCGTCACGGGATAATTTATGTTCATTTTGCTCTCTTATATGACGTGACGTTCAGAAAATACCACCTACAATATTTACCACTTTACTAACAAGGACAGAGTATATCTTCCTATTGCCTACATTGACTTGGCTTAGAAATCATCTACAATCCCCGTTTGGACATCTGAAAATGGAAAGGACGAATGCATTTGTTTGTTGGCTACATAACATTTATTCGCTGTAAACGAACGTCTTTCCAAATAGACATTTTTTCCAAACGCTAAAGTTTATCCATTAGTCTGTCCCATGTCAATAAAATGATCCATCACTGCCATAAATCTTCTGAACCCTTATTGTCCACTGACAAACTTTGATAAAGTATTCTGAATTTTCTTCTGGTCTTCTTTTTACCTTTTTGTTATGCACTTGTGCGTCTAGTCACAATTCGCTCTCACATCTGGAGTGGCCCTAGCTTTGCATCTTTGCTTTACATAGCTGAGTTGAAAGCAGTCCAACTTATAAACTCTCCCAGGCTAGCTTCAAAACACGACCAGCTTTTCCTATGCCACAATGTTGGCTCACTTTCCCCCATCTATAAATATAACTTTGGTTTTTGCTCCTAAGAGCTGGCTGCATGTATACCCCCACTGCTAGCTAGACCACGTAATCACTCAGCAAACTGCTACATCACATGATTACTGTGTGGCTCTTTCTTTACCTAACCTTGAAGATTTTGGGACTCCCTACCCTTTCATGTCTTTCCCAGTAACTATTACCTGCCACATTTTAAGACAGGTATTTCACCTCCAAAATTTGTAAATACTTTCCCTTGTCTTTTCTTTTTCCCTTTCATTAACCTCTCTACATCTCAATTAATGTCTGGTCTTGATGTGGACTTTTCTCCGTAACTAAAGCATTCCATGTATCAAATAAAAAAAATCCAGCTAACACCAATACTCCATAAAACCTTATCCATACATTAAAAACTGTATAATTCAGCACCAATAGTATCAAAAACAAGCATACAGTATTACTCAACCTTCTCCAACATAACATACACATGGGCCTCATTCAAGAAACCAAATTATCACCAAGATCCCTTCTGTCTCTGTTCTGTAATTACACTAACCTTAGGCAAGACAGACAACATGTACAAGGAGGTATCGCGACCCTTACAGACCACAATATCCCATCTAAAGAGACTAATCCAAAGAAATATTTCACAAACAATGACAGCATTCCTGAAATACAATCCCTGAAAGTAAAACTGCATAGACCTTTTGACTATATAATGAGCGCTTACACTCCTTCCCCTTCAACCTGCTCTTCCAAATACTCTCCCAAGCTGCAGAATCTGACCAATATATATATATATATATATATATATATATATATATATATATATATATATATATATATTTTTTTTTTGTCGCTGTCTCCCGCGTTTGCGAGGTAGCGCAAGGAAACAGACGAAAGAAATGGCCCAACCCACCCCCATACACATGTATATACATACGTCCACACACGCAAATATACATACCTACACAGCTTTCCATGGTTTACCCCAGACGCTTCACATGCCCTGATTCAATCCACTGACAGCACGTCAACCCCGGTATACCACATCGATCCAATTCACTCTATTCCTTGCCCTCCTTTCACCCTCCTGCATGTTCAGGCCCCGATCACACAAAATCTTTTTCACTCCATCTTTCCACCTCCAATTTGGTCTCCCACTTCTTGTTCCCTCCACCTCCGACACATATATCCTCTTGGTCAATCTTTCCTCACTCATTCTCTCCATGTGACCAAACCATTTCAAAACACCCTCTTCTGCTCTCTCAACCACGCTCTTTTTATTTCCACACATCTCTCTTACCCTTACGTTACTTACTCGATCAAATCACCTCACACCACACATTGTCCTCAAACATCTCATTTCCAGCACATCCATCCTCCTGTGCACAACTCTATCCATAGCCCACGCCTCGCAACCATACAACATTGTTGGAACCACTATTCCTTCAAACATACCCATATATATATATATATATATATATATATATATATATATATATATGTGTGGAGATTTCAATCCCCACCATCTTGCATGACTCAACACGAACACTTAAGATTCCCATAGTAAACTATTCATGAACTAACTGCATCCTTTTTCTACCCTCAACCTATGCAACCAGCTGACTAAACTCCAAGTCAACATCCTCAACCTATGCAACCTGTTGACTAGACAACAGCTGACCAAACTTCTTGTATATCACCTCCAGCAAGCAAACTCACTAGACATTAGTTTCTGCATACAATGACCACATGGGGCACACTACACAAACTCTCCTTTAACCACTTACTCATTCTGATAACTGTACACCTAACCCATCCATCCCATAGAGCCACCAGAAAAATACTTGGTGGATGACTGACTGTGGGTAAAAATCATCATGCACTGTTACCTCAGCAACCAATGAGACTTACTGGGTAGCCTTGAAATAAAAGTATGAAACTCAAGAGTGTAAATCTACATCTAGAGGGGTTGCCCAGGTTTTATAAATATCCATCTAGAGGAGTTAGGGTATTAATCATGTGGAATAGAGTAATTTGAATAAGAAATAATGTTGGGAAAGTGAAAGTAAAAAATAGCACAATTAGTGAGCAAACCCTCATATTTACTTTAACAGACTGCATAAGTTCAATATGTTTGAGAAATGACCTGAGAGGATGTATGCATTTGACATCAAATGTAAATGAAAAGAATTTAAATACATATATGATTCTTTAACACATGACAAACTTTTTTCCTGAAAATGTCTCTGATAGCCACTTTGCACCATATTTGCCGAGTTACCCTCAGTTGCCATCTATAAGTTACAATAACAGCCAGAGGAGACTTTAAATTGCAGATGAATTGAATTATCCTTGATGTGTATAGGGGATGTGTTCCTAAAAAATGGTGTACAAATAATATTCATGTGATCACACTCATCATTTCTTAGTAGAAATGGGTCAATCTCATATCTTACTATGAAAGACAGTATCAGTGATTTTGCAGGGACAATGTCTTTAAACATCTTTACATTACATATTTAGGAAATGACATGGGTTAAGCATGCTAAATCTTGTTTTTGTTTCAAAATGATGAGTAAATATCATCTACCTGTATGAGCTGAATGAACTTTTGTTCACCATTTTCTAAAATCAGGGTACATTTAACATGCCACTGCATATTACATGCCAGAAAATTTGGTAGGAATTGATTATGTACCATACATCTGTCACTAACTCTTCTCCCAGTTACACAGGATGGATCATAAACAAATAGTGCACACATATATGCACTATTCAATATATCCTGTGAACCACACAGAAGCATCTTCCACATTACATCACTTCTTAACTACCCACTTGTACACAAAGCTAAGTCATGTAGGGCTCATGCTTCCACTCACATTTCCATCCTCACACACAAATGTCTTTGCTACATATGCTCAACAAGATCTCTTGTGTCCTTATCTAAAATACCCTTAATCTTTAACATTTCAGTCACTTTACCAATACATCTTTTTGCAACAAAAGCAAATCATCACATATCTAAACCAACTTTCCATCTGCCATATCCCCTGCATGCCCATATCATCACAAATGGCATTTTGTAAAATGATGCTCAGTGGCATTGCAGTGTAATGAGGCCAAAAATGTACACCATCATTGAGAAGAAAGATTGTTTTTCAGGGGGAATTATTCCATCTCTTAAACCATACCTCTGCCAGAGTGTTCTTCCCATAGCTGACTAGAAGAGGCCCAGCTACCATTTTCAAGGTAATGCACTGGTGGCAAAATACCTGTTGATTTTGCAAGAAAGAAGTACAATTACTACTAAACACCAAAATCTGTTTAGTACTAACCAAAACAAATCATCACACATATACTTTCAAAGATTTTTTTATTCAATATGAAATACATGTTGCCCAGAATTCTAGTATAAACAATTACTCCAGCAGATGTTTCTGAAGCTAACTTGACAATAGAAAATAAGAACTGTACACACTTAAAAAAAGGTCATTCAAATGACCACACGGCAATCACTGCACAACATTCTTCAGAGCTTCACACTTAAGTCTTATGTTCTGTTCACAGGGTTATCTTAAAGCTTACAACTTTCAAAAGGTGGCATGTATTTTCTTTTAACTATGGAATTTCTTTTTAATATATATATATATATATATATATGTATATATATATATATACATATACATCCTCTTCCTCCTCCTATTCCTCCCCCCCCCCTTTACATCCTCCTCCTCCTCCTCTTTCTCCACCCTTTACATCCTCCTCCTCTTCCTCCTCGACCACCATCAGTAGTCACCTCACGCCTTCACTTTGCTGTTTAATGAAGCACTTGATACTCAGCTCGCCTTCGTGAGTAATTAGTCTTAATCGCCAGAATTACAACTCTTATACTCGCACATAATGATGGCCAGGTTGTTTATACTGTTCACCGTGTTCGCAACTCCTAAATCAATATACGTGTACAATGATGATGATGATGATACTAATCCATGCCTATAGTCATTATACTCGTATATGATGATGACCTAATTGTATATGTTGTTTTTCTTGTATATGTTGTTGTTGGTGTTGTTGTGTTGTTGTTGTAGTTCCATGGTGACAGTTCGTATATAATGACGGCCGGGTTGTTAGATTTGTTGCTTATCCATTTTCCACATTCACAATTCAGATTCGTATGTGCTGACCTGGTTGCTTAGGGTGTTAATGGTGCTGTATGTTAACAACATAGTTGGCTACTGAATGCCCACATCCTGGTGCTACCTCGTTGACGCGGGAAACGGCGATCAAGTATAATGAAAAAAAAATCATATATATATATATATATATATATATATATATGTATATATATATATGTATATATATATATATATATATATATATATTATCCCTGGGGATAGGGGAGAAAGAATACTTCCCACGTATTCCCTGCGTGTCGTAGAAGGCGACTAAGGGGGAGGGGAGCGGGGGGCTGGAAATCCTCCCCTCTCGTTTTTTTTTTTTTTTTTTTTTTTTTCCAAAAGAAGGAACAGAGAAGGGGACCAGGTGAGGATGTTCCCTCAAAGGCCCAGTCCTCTGTTCTTAACGCTACCTCGCTATCGCGGGAAATGGCGAATAGTATGAAAAAAAAAAATATATATATATATATATATATATATATATATATATATATATATATATATATATATATATATATATTTATATATATATATAAAGACCGCTTCATATGTTTACCATAATAATTCAGTCTGAGGGCAAATTACTCTGCATGACATAGTAAAATAAAAAACAGATACAGTAGAACTTCACATTACCAGGTTAATTCGGGCCAAAACTTGGTCATTTTATCTGACTTTCTAGTAAAACCACACATATCTGGTCATTTTATCTGACTTTCTAGTAAAACCACACATATCTATCTATCCTTGGTAACAAATAAATTATCATATCACATAATACTGCTAGCAATTGCTGTGGCCAACTGTCAGCAGCTCCAGAGACAATATGAGGTTATTGCTTTGGATATTGATACAGCTCAGTGGAAGTGATATAACTTATAATAATACATAATGATAATTATAACAGTAAAATCAGTTCATTCAGTTCCACCCATCCTTTACTGCATTCACACACACAGTACTTATACTGGTGCTAATACACACTTTAAGGATGGCTGAGTAGTAAAATTTATGGGTGGTTCAGCAGTATGCAACCCATTAAGTACTGCTCTTTGGTGCCACGGGAAGCAGTGGCAGTACCAAGCCCACTACCGACTGAGGAATGCCACCACATGTAGACAATGCTAATGCCTTCTTCTTCATCAGAAGGTATTTTTGAGAAAACACACTCATTTCAGTCTGCTCCTAAGTTGCTGATTTGCTTTTAAGAACTTCATCCCATAAATTTTAGTGTCACCTACCCCAAAAAAGTGATAATGGCAAAAGACACTATGTTATGTAACTGACTTTGTATGTTTAATATCTTAGGCTTATGGGCACTCATATCACTTACACCTTTATCACTACCTACAGTTTGCCCACCACTCAATATTTTGCTAAAATATTGTCCTCAGTATTAAATGTCCTAAATCTACCTTAATAGTGTCATTTGTTAGCCTGTCTTAAACGTTTGTCATAAATATCTTCAAATCCAAGGGTTTTCTTGGCATGTTCCATGAAGGAGCTTACCCATTGATCATCCATTAAAATCGAGAGAAATATTCAGGTATGTACACAAAATAATCAAAAATGTCATGGTGCTCAGCTACTCATTCTCAATGTGCTATATGTCTAGTCTGTCATGCTGGTCTATGTGACTGCACTAGCTGGTTTGACACAGATTACTTTAAAATTCACTACTCAGAGATAGACAGACCAAATTTCCTGAAACATTACTAAAGCCACACCATTTAGCATATGAAATTTTGAGCATACTCAGACACGTTAGCTTTCATGATAAAGTGACAGATTGTGATACTAAGGCAACTAACAAATGACTTTCAGGTGGGTGTAGGTGTGTGTGTGTGTGTGTGTGTGTGTGTGTGTGTGTGTGTGTGTGTGTGTGTGTGTGAGCTTCACTGCCATCTCCAACTCCCACTTTTATAATCTGATCACTTTATTGTTTTTAGGGGAAGGGTACCCATATTTCTTGACTACTTTGTTTAGTCTGGGCAAATCTTATCTCCACATTAGGTTCAAAGTGAGCAGAAAAAAATATTTTCTAAGCTGCAGCAATATTAGTTAAAACATCATATATACTGCTATTCAACAATTTGGCACTGTTTTGTCCCTTCCAAGTGTTATAACCTATTTGTACTTTACACTGATAAGGACCTATCTCTCAAGCTTTCCTTACTTTGAATTGTAAAACTTCTTAAATTTCTGTATAATCTAGTCTTGTCACTTATACTTCATTCATCCATGACACCATTACTACAAGTACTTCATACTTTATTTGGTATGTTTCCAGCTTTTTCCTTTCATTGACCTTCCTTTACTGAGTTAAAAAAAAATGTCGACTCTTGGCACTGTTTCACTCAAAAACTAAAAAATTGTGATTCGTCATCTCATTTTGCTAGGACAAATCTCCAGGTGTCAACTTTTCCGTAAATCAGCTCTCTTATTTCATGTTGGACCTTTTCCATCAGATCTGTATATTTCTTTTAGATAGGCAACCAAACATGAGAAGCATACACTAATTAAGGTCCAACATATGCTGTCATCAGTTTACTCCTTTAAACATTTCCTTGGGATTATTCCCTTTCTTTTGGCATTTACTTTGTCTTTTACTGTTTTTACATTGCTTTGGTTGACTTTAATTCTTCATGTGTTTTTCATTAGTCAGTCAGTTCCTCAAATTTCCCTAGTCATCCAGGCCAATTTTGAAATTTTCTGTAAGATTGCAAAAAGTCACCTACAACCTTAATTTTCTTATCATTCAAAACAGATTTCATTTAATTCTTAAAATAATCTACTATCATAACTTTCTTTGTAGTTTACATTTCATTGCTAAAGTTGTCTATAATTGTAATTCCATGCTGCTTAAGGCTGATTTCATTACACAAAACTGTGTCATGTTTTTCCCTTTAAAGGTATCCAGGCAAATAGCAACCCATTTACCAGAATATCATTATTATGTAATAAACTAATAGATTAGCAAACCAATTCATTCAGTGAAAGTTAAAACTTTGTTATAATGAAATTTTGAATCTCTAATACATATACATATGTACAAATTCATACTTGCTCGGCTTATCTATTCACGATGTCACCCAGCCCAACAGTAAACAGCTTAAATGCATGAAGGAAAAGAAAAAAAGATAACATAAATTTTCTCCTCTTCCCCCAAACCTGATTGCTCCCCCCCCTGCATCTGCGAGGTACCGCCAGGAAACAAAGAAAGGCCACATCCACTCATTCTCTAGCTGTCATGTGTAATGCAGTGAAACCACAGCTCCCTATCCAGGCAGCTCCCTATACACATCTAGGCCCAAAGCTCCCTATCCACATCCAGGCCCACAGACCTTTCCATGGTTTACCCCAGACGTTTTACATGCCCTGGTTCAGTCCATTGAAGGTATGTTTGGGGAAATACTGGTTCAGTCCACTGAAGGCATGTAGGGGGGGATAAAGATAAAAAAAAAAAAATGAAATAAAAAGGAAATTCATGTCAAGTGGCACAAAAGAGCCAGTTTGTGTGAGAGGAGGGTTCGGTCTTCATTTTCTGTTTTCCTGGCAGGCTTTGCCAGTGAAAAGGGGACTTTTGAGAATAGACACACAGAAGAATATTTATATACAAATTTCCTGTATGTTATGTTCCAGTGATGCATTTGCTGATCATTCTGGGATATTTACTTTGGAAAGGTTCATAAGCTTTTCAGTGTTTTAACACCAAGAGTCAAGATGACTGGGAAAAAGGGTGTTCAGTACTAGTGATAGCACCGATGCAGAACAAAGCTATAAATCAATTAGTTTTGATGTAACTGAGTGTGTTATGGAGGTTTAAAGAATTTTGAGAGTCAGAACATGAAAATGGCAAGATATTTGTTAAATGGGGAGTCCCTGGAGTACATGAGAATGGAAGTTATCTTGTTGATCTCTGTGCTGAGAAGAGTTTACTCCTTTCAAAATCTTTTTCAACACAAGTATACATGGATAAAAAATGAAAGAACAGAAAAACACAAGGGTTTGACTGATTATGGAGAAGAGGATGAAAAGTTGAGAAATGCTGTACTGGATGCTAGAGACATGAGAGGATTCTTTGAAGACTCTGACCACTTTGTATTTTGGGGGGTGAGGATCAGTGGAGGTACGGTATAAGGAAGAAAGGACAGGTAAAAGTCTTTGCAAATAAGATGACTCAGAAAGACTGCAAGGAAGGGCATGTAAGAAGGGTGACTAAAAGTTTGGATGGAAAAGCAGTAAATGTAGGGATACAATCATGTGTGGAGCATTTAAAATGTTTAAAGAAAGACTGTTAAAGGCTGTACAATCAGTAGCTGGATACAAAGTCAAGGGATGGAACAATAAAAAGGGTAATGCATGGTGGATGGATGAGATTAGAAATGCTGTGGAAGAGAAGAAAAAGGCAAATGTTAGATTGTTCAAAAGAAATGTACCCGTGGAAGTTTAACAAAGGAGGAGTGAAGAATATAAGATAAGTAAGCAGAGTGTTAAGAGGATGACAGAAGAAAGTAAAGAAAGAGTAGATGAAGATTTTGGAAAAAAGTTGAGTGAAAAGTTAGGAAAAATACGAAATTGCTTTAGAATGATGTGAAAAAGGAAAGAGGTGGATGTAAGAGTGGAAATGTTAATGTGAGAACTGAGGAAGGGGGATTGCTGAAACAAAAGAAGGAAGTGAGAGGAAGGTGGAAAGAGTATATTCAAGAACCAATGAGTGCAGAGAAGGTGAGGCAGCAGTTGTTACTTGCATGGATAAGTAGAATGAATGGAAAAGGATATAAGTGTAGGGACCTACAAAAAGAAGAGAGGTAAAGGGGGCAATAATGAGGAAGAAGGTAAGAAAGGCACTGGAGTGGATGAAATCATAGCTGAAATGTTGAAGTGTGTGATACAGTGGTTGCATTTGATATGTAATTTACAACAAATATAAAAGGTTGTGCCTGAGGACTGGGTGAAAGCTATTGTTTCTTCATTCAAAGGAAAAGGTGCTAAGGATGTATGTAGCAGTGGGAAAGAGACTGGCTTATTTTGGAAAAAATTACCAGCTAAGAAAATTCTGGGCAAGTAAGAAAGTCTTCTAGGGTTTAATGCCACCCAAGATCAATTAACGCTTCACTTGAGGGAATGCTTAGGAAGATTTTAAGTGTAAGCAAGCCCATACTATTGTTTCATTCATAAAATCCCAAGGCTCTTTAGGGGTATGAAAAGTCTGTATTACCTATGGTAAGGTAACAGTTTCTAAATCAATAAACTGAAAGGGGTGACAAATATAGAGACCTAACTAAGTCCCATTCCTCTCCAGCAGCAGCCCAAACCTTTATCTCCACACTTTACTGTAACTGTCCATTAAATTTCATGTGCATTACCTGTGATATGGCTACAGTTGCTGAATAAGGTAAGTCAGGGGGTAACATACACAAGCTTAGATATCTACTATCATCTCCTAACTCTCACTCCCCTCCATCCAACAATTTTCACTACGTATCCATTAGATTTTGTCTGCATTGTCTGAGATATAGCTACACTTGTTGAAACAGATAATTCACAGTGAAACACAAACAAGCCAAGTTGACCTCCCTCTCAGTAACCCTATCTCTACCCTATCCTATCCTACTCCAGCAGCACCTCAAGCCCTTTTCACCATGCTTTTCAGTAGGTTTCCATGAAAATTCATCTGCATATGGTAACATTTGGTGAATCAGATAATTCAAGGAGTAAAATTAACAAGCCTAGCCTACCTTTTTCTATCTCCCCCAAACCCTCACTCCACTCCATCTCACTGAAGTAGCAGCATAAGCCCTCATTACCAACTTTTCCAGAAAGGTATTGTTAAATACTGACTAAATCATGTTATAATATAGTGTGGTATATTATTGGTAATCTAAGTTGTTTTACGCACAACAAAGCATCAAGTTATGAAGCTTTAAGCAGCAGTGACTCAAATGTATGACACTTTAGAATTGGGTATGTGTAGTGACTTATGACACTGCTTCAACTTATGACAGATTGGAGAAAAATGAAAGATTGTTGTCTATACATTAGCTTTGTCTCCATGAAAAATTTCTTTTAATAATGAAGTATGGAAGTATGTCACCAAACTGAAGGTATCTGTGTAATCATCATACATACTCTAATCATGTCACATCAAAATACCAAGCAACAGCATCCTACTATCTGGGAAAATACATTTGCTTGTGTTCACTACTAACTCATTATTTAATGCACTCACTGCAAGCATACGTAATTCAATATGTCTGGAGGTCCTCCAGTTACAATAGTCACTCGATCAGATGATTCAGGGGTGATACAGACAAGCCTGGCACCTCTTCTTCTACCTCCTAGAAGCCCTCATCCCAGCCCCAATCCATTCCAACACCACCTCAAGCTCTCATCATCACATTTTTGATTAGTCTATCAAATATCATTTGCAATGCTTGTAATATGGCAACATTTGTTGAATCAGATAATTCAGGAAGGGTTGATAATGCTAGTTTCCCTCATTCTCCCCCGCAAGTAACTATCAGTTCATCCTATCCCACTCCAACAGCACTTAAAGCCCTTATCATTCTTTGGTACCTTACCTTTTTGAAGTAAATTTTCATTCCATATCATCTAAATTACATCATGATAGAGTATGGCCCTACACATGGATGGTAAACTAGGGTGTTTTGGGTATAGTAGAATCTATCCACAAAAGTGACAATGGGAAAAATCTGATCAGGAATGTAATCCCCTTATAATATGTTTTTATGACACATTTGATTTGCAACAATTTGTCCAGTAACATAATCCTTTCATAAGTAGAAGCCATGCCGTAAAGTCCATTCCTAAGAGTTGGGTAGGAAAAAACCTTTGGTCATGATCATAGCCTCCATCCTAACATGGGTTTCAATATTTTGTAGAAACAGATTGCTGGAGCAACAGATCTCCAGAGGAACTTAACCCTGCTGCTAAGCAGAAACCTGTGGAACTGAACTTGCTCAGGGTTTACACACCTATATTAGGTTAATACATCTAGGATTCCTTGCTAGTTGAAAAGTACCTGTACATTCTACCTTGGTCTGTAAGGTCACCATCATAGCCTAAGCTGTTTACTTTTCCAGTTACAGCTACTTCTCGGTCTTGAATATGAACTTCCTTTGCAGTAATCAGCCCTACCTCACTCTCCCATACCTTCATTCTATACTCTATTCTCTAATACTTTACTAATTTTCGTAAATTCTACTTGCAGCTTTGGAAATAAATCACAAAACAAGCATAATATGTGTTTATCTTCTTCAGATGGATATACTTTAGGTATTCATGTTCATATGTGGGAGAGCTAAAGCAAGGAGCTGGCATCTCATCTGGTGCATTGAACTCAGAAGACAAGACACCAATGACATGTAAGCTTACATATGAAGTCAGAGGTGAATTTGCTAAGGTGAATTTACTTGGTTCCACAAGATGATTAGGATGTGTGCAGGTTATATGAAAGAAAAATGTAGGCTCTGAAATCTGGCAAAACATTTCTCTCTAAGAAGTGTCTGACAAGCACAGGAGATATCCCAGGATGTTCTCTACAAAAATCAGCTAGGATGTTCTCTATGAAAGTCACGGTTAGGACCTTCCAATCCTTGGTCTTCCTGGTGAAGAAAAAATTAATTTCCCCACCATCACTATCAACAGATTCAATCAAAAGCTCACTCATTTTTGGCTCACATTTGGCTAATCAGAGACCATGACAGAAATTGTCACTCCTCACAGCTCAACATTCACAGTACCAGTTAGTTAAAAAGCTAGTAAAAATGTCTCTCAAAAAGAGAGAGAGGAGGGAGTGAAGGTAGGGCAGGATATGCAATGAGGAAAAAAAATGCTTGCGAGATACTGTGGTCTGTCAAAAGAGCAGGAGAGAATACTCAAATGAAAGAGGAAGGTTTAATAACAATTTTCAGAAAAATAAACATAAATCAAATCTAGAAACCTACAATGGTGATTTGGAGGCCTACTAGGATCTCCTTCCTAAAGAAGCAAAACCACACAATATCTAAGCTAATGTACTACTTGAAAAGGATGGCAGATAGGTGCTAAAATCCTTAACTAAATTTCCTCAAACAAAAGATTTTTGAGAAGGATGAGGCAAAGGCCAAATAATTCTGTTCTCTTAAATTCTATACAGCTTTTACTTCACAAATGCATTTATCTTTCCTGCCACCTGCCATTGCCAGAGGGAGTGGATGGTAGGGAGAGAGCCTTCTTACTGTTCTATTCTTACTTCATCCATTTACATCATAAATAAGAATAGATAAAAGGAGGTTATAAAGAATAATAGGGGGTAAATAGGGTGCGTAAGACAAGGGAACAAATGGGAACTTCAGTGAAGGGCGTAAATGGGGAGGTGATAACAAGTAGTGGTGATGTGAGAAGATGGAATGAGTATTTTGAAGGTTTGTTGAATGTGTCTGATGACAGAGTGGCAGATATAGGGTGTTTTGGTCGAGGTGGTGTGCAAAGTGAGAGGGTTAGGGAAAATGATTTGGTAAACAGAGAAGAGATAGTAAAAGCTTTGCGGAAGATGAAAGCCGGCAAGGCAGCAGGATTGGATGGTATTGCAGTGGAATTTATTAAAAAAGGGGGTGACTGTATTGTTGACTGGTTGGTAAGGTTATTTAATGTATGTATGACTCATGGTGAGGTGCCTGAGGATTGGCGGAATGCGTGCATAGTGCCATTGTACAAAGGCAAAGGGGATAAGAGTGAGTGCTCAAATTACAGAGGTATAAGTTTGTTGAGTATTCCTGGTAAATTATATGGGAGGGTATTGATTGAGAGGGTGAAGGCATGTACAGAGCATCAGATTGGGGAAGAGCAGTGCGGTTTCAGAAGTGGTAGAGGATGTGTGGATCAGGTGTTTGCTTTGAAGAATGTATGTGAGAAATACTTAGAAAAGCAAATGGATTTGTATGTAGCATTTATGGATCTGGAGAAGGCATATGATAGAGTTGATAGAGATGCTCTGTGGAAGGTATTAAGAATATATGGTGTGGGAGGCAAGTTGTTAGAAGCAGTGAAAAGTTTTTATCGAGGATGTAAGGCATGTGTACGTGTAGGAAGAGAGGAAAGTGATTGGTTCTCAGTGAATGTAGGTTTGCGGCAGGGGTGTGTGATGTCTCCATGGTTGTTTAATTTGTTTATGGATGGGGTTGTTAGGGAGGTAAATGCAAGAGTCCTGGAAAGAGGGGCAAGTATGAAGTCTGTGGGGGATGAGAGAGCTTGGGAAGTGAGTCAGTTGTTGTTCGCTGATGATACAGCGCTGGTGGCTGATTCATGTGAGAAACTGCAGAAGCTGGTGACTGAGTATGGTAAAGTGTGTGGAAGAAGAAAGTTAAGAGTAAATGTGAATAAGAGCAAGGTTATTAGGTACAGTAGGGTTGAGGGTCAAGTCAATTGGGAGGTGAGTTTGAATGGAGAAAAACTGGAGGAAGTGAAGTGTTTTAGATATCTGGGAGTGGATCTGTCAGCGGATGGAACCATGGAAGCGGAAGTGGATCATAGGGTGGGGGAGGGGGCGAAAATTTTGGGAGCCTTGAAAAATGTGTGGAAGTCGAGAACATTATCTCGGAAAGCAAAAATGGGTATGTTTGAAGGAATAGTGGTTCCAACAATGCTGTATGGTTGCGAGGCGTGGGCTATGGATAGAGTTGTGCGCAGGAGGATGGATGTGCTGGAAATGAGATGTTTGAGGACAATGTGTGGTGTGAGGTGGTTTGATCGAGTAAGTAACGTAAGGGTAAGAGAGATGTGTGGAAATAAAAAGAGCGTGGTTGAGAGAGCAGAAGAGGGAGTTTTGAAATGGTTTGGGCACATGGAGAGAATGAGTGAGGAAAGATTGACCAAGAGGATATATGTGTCGGAGGTGGAGGGAACGAGGAGAAGAGGGAGACCAAATTGGAGGTGGAAAGATGGAGTGAAAAAGATTTTGTGTGATCGGGGCCTGAACATGCAGGAGGGTGAAAGGAGGGCAAGGAATAGAGTGAATTGGAGCGATGTGGTATACAGGGGTTGACGTGCTGTCAGTGGATTGAATCAAGGCATGTGAAGCGTCTGGGGTAAACCATGGAAAGCTGTGTAGGTATGTATATTTGCGTGTGTGGACGTGTGTATGTACATGTGTGTGGGGGGGGGGCATTTCTTTCGTCTGTTTCCTTGCGCTACCTCGCAAGTGCGGGAGACAGCGACAGAGTATAAAAAAAAAAAAAAAAAAATAAAGAATAACCAAGACAATGACCAAAAGGCCCTCTGTAGTCTGTCTCTACGTACAAGTACCTTCCTAGTATCATGTGCTCTAGCATAAAGCCCAGACTGAGCTAATAAAATAAATTTGCCATGTTTAAATGCCAAATATCCTAGTCAATTTTATCAAAAAGAACCAATTTCTTTTGTTGTAACCTTCTTTAATGTAACTAAAGTTAGTTTTTCATTCATTCATGTAAATAATACTGTGTGTGTAGCTGATATGTAAATAAGTGAACATGTATACAAAAATACATGTAAGCAAAAAAAATATGTAAAGGACAAAAAGGGATGAGTAAAATCATATACATATATAATGTACTTGGATGAATGCAGGATATTACACTTAGAAAAAAAAGTTACGGTATACTTACATTAACTGGGAGAATCCATGCTGCTAGCCAGGGCCCTCCACTGTCAACTCAAAACACTGCCACATCAATGCTGAGGAAAGTATGCTGCTTTATAGGGTATTTTCTTCAATAATGTACAATACAGAGATATTCTGTAAGGGAAAAAAATTCTACATTCCCTAATTTTTTGTGCATTGAGTGAGCATCATTTCAGCTGACAGCCACCATTACAGGGTTGACCAAATACTCTATCAGAAAAGAACAAGTTTCACAAAAGATAGAAATATCTATTTTTCAGCAAACTTTCCAGAATGACAGGATGAAAGGACCATAAAATAAAAAGAATACAGGTCACATGTCTCTTGGTTTGCTCCAAGGAGAAGGGGAACTCCACCCTTTCCTCATGTAAGGGACTGTCCTGTATAAAGTCCAAGATAGACTAGGCACTCTCATTCATAAACAATGTTCTAAAAATTGCAAATTCAAAAATCTTATATCTAAGATTTGTGGAGAGATTCAATGTCCTTAAGGCTCATAAGTATACCAAGACTAATCAGGAAATCCTCCAAAGATAAAATTACAGTCTTGAAGGCCATAAAAATGTCATTGTCTCTCCTCTTAAGCAGTGGTGACAAGCTTGGAGACCTCCAAAACATCTTCAAAGAATACCAAGACTAGCTGTCTGATCTCTATGAGGGTTTAATTAGCATTAAAAAAAATTTCTTCCCAGGAGAAAAATGAGATTAACGAAAACCAAGTTCTATGTAAAATGACATTCAATGAATAAGAACCATTAGACAAAATGTTGTTGCCATGAAAAAGGAACCACTACTGACTTTCAAAACTGATGGAGCATGGAAATTTTACTCCACATCATACTGATCTCTAGGACAGATTATTTTCTGTTTATGCTGTCTCATTATAAGAAGCCTTAGAATTAAAGTCCCCCTACCAAAAGAAAGGGAAAGTGACCCATGATTTACCATGGCTTGAAAGGGGATCTTAACCCACAGAGGAAGGGTTCTTGCAAGATTCAAAATGATTCTTAACATGTATTGGGTCCAAAAATGGGTTTTCAACTTTGGCGTACAATTTGAAAGGATTTCCTTTACCTTAAACAGATGGGCACTAACTGGAAAAGAACAGTCAGAGGCCTATAATGGGCATGGGTCAGCCTGTAAACAGTCTGAAGCAAATTCTTGCTGCCTTATCAACTGTGGGGTGAGGGAAGATCAAAGAGCATTGCCAACTGGTGAGGAACCTGATGGTCTAAACCCAAGGTCCTGCATGAAATGTCAGTCAGTAAAAAAAAAAAATATGTTGGGCAGACTGGTAAGGATCTTTCTGTTAAGTTCAGCAACATAAATATAGTATAAGAACAGGACAAGAATTAAATGCCTTGTTTAATCATGCTAAAAATTATGATCATTGTACTGACTGGTGTAATGCCATCTCAGTCATCAACTCTCTCCTGCACCACAAGAAATATCATTAAATCTTCTACTATTAAATACACAAAGCACTGTAACATTAACATTAGTGAAGGTCTATATGAACTGGATAGCTTTATTGTTGATAAAATTTGTAAACAGTTCCCCTTCTTGTCTACATCATAAGTTTATGAAACACTCGATGCCAGACTTGAATGCACCCGACCTCAATTCGGGTAGTCACTTGTTTACCAAATGGTGTCCTAGCTATGTCTCTTCATTTTACATCAACAGACTGTTATATTTCTTCCTTTCATCTCCCCTGATGATGTGATTATTACATGAAAGTGCACTTGGGAACTTATCATGTTTCATTTTCCCATGGACTCAGGAATATACTTGGTCACGCGCTCAATTGCAATCCATTCCTATATATATATATCTTTCAATGGTTCACCATGGAAAAGTCTGTGGGGCCTGGATGTAGAAAGGGGGCTGTGGTTTTGGTGCACTGCACATAACAACTAGAGGCTGAGTGTGAACGAATGTAGCCTCTTTTGTCTATTTTCCAGGTGCTGAAGCGGAGGGGCAGCGATGCTGTTTCCTGTGGGGCAGGGTGGCACAGGGAATGGATTGAGGGCAAGTAAGTATGAATATCTACATGTGTATATATGTGTATGTGTATTATGTGTATGTATATATATATATGTATATATATGGGTGCTTATGTATATATATAAGTGTGGATGAGTCGTTCTTCGTCTGTTTTCTGGTGCCAACTCGCTGATGCGGGAAACGGCGATCAAGTATAATAATCATATAAATATATCCAGCTAATAACATTGCTCTTATTCACATCTACTCTCAACTTTTTCCTTTCACACACTTTTCCAAACTCAGTCACCAACTTGTGCAGTTCCTCACTCAAATTAGCCACCAGTGCTGTATCACTGGCGAACAACAACTGACTCACTTCCCAGGCCCTCTCATTCCCAACAGACTGCACACTGCTCCCTTTTTCCAAGACTCTTGCATTCACCTCCCTTATCATCTCATCCATAAACAAATTAAACAACTTTAGTGACATCACACGCCCCAGCCACAAATTGACCTTCACTAGGAACCATTCACTCTTCCTACTCATATACATGCCTTAAACCTTTGATAAAAACTTCTCACTGCTTCTAGCAGCTCACTTTCCACCACATATATGCTTAAGATCTTCCACAACGCATCTCTATCAATCCTATCATATGCCTTCTTTAGATTCATAAATGCCACATACAAATCCATCCATTTTAAGTATTTCTCACGCACTTTCTTTAAAGTAAACATCTGATCCACACATTCTCTTACACCTCTGAAACCACAATGCTACTACCCAATCTGATGCTCTGTGCATGTCTTCACCAATACCCTCCCATACAACTTAACTGGTATACTCAGCAAACTTATACCTCTTTAGTTTGAACTCTCGCCTTTATCCTCTTTGCCTTTATACAAGGCACTATACGTGCATTCCACCAATTCTCAGGCATTTCATCATGATCCATACATACAATGAATATCTTTACCAACCAATCAACAAAACAGTCATCCCGTTCTAAATAAATTCAACTGCAGTACCATTCACTCCCACCACCTTGTCACGTTTCATCTTCTGTACGGCTTGTAAGGCTTTCACTACCTCTTCTCTCTTCACCAAACCACTCTCCATAGCACACTCACTTCGCATACCACCTTGACTACAGCATCCTACATCTGCCACTCTATCATCAAACAAATTTAACAATCCTTCCAAATACTCACTCCATCTGCTTACTTCATCATTACCTGCTTTCACTTTCCCTTTTACCCCTTCACCATTGCTCCCATTTATTGTCTTGTCTTTCGCACATTATTTACATCCTCCCACATGTTTGTGATAAATACTTAGAAAAACGGATGGCTTTGTATGTGGCATTTATGGGTCTGGAGAAGGCATATGAAATGGGTGACAGAGATGCTTTGTGGAAGGTCTTAAGAGTATATGGTATGGGATGTAAGTTGCTAGAAGTGAAAACTCTTTACCAAGGATGTAAGGCATGTGTACAAGTAGGAAGAGAGGAGAGTGATTGGTTCCCAGTAAATGTCGGTCTGCGGCAGGGGTGTGTGATGCTTCCGTGGTTGTTTAATTTGTTCATGGATGGGGTGGTTAGGGAGGAAAATGCAAGGGTTTTGGAGAGAGTGATGAGTATGCAGTCTGGTGGGGATGAGAGGGCCTGGGAAGTATGTCAGATGTTGTTCACCGATGATACAGCTCTGGTGACTGATTTGAGTGTGAAACTACAGAAGTTGGTTACTGAGTTTGGAAAAGCGTGTGAAAGGAGAAAGTTGAGAGTAGTGCCAAGAAACAGACGAAGAATGGCCCATCCACCTATACATTTCAACGTATACATATATACACATACACAGACATATACACATATCCATATTCATACTTGCTGCCTTCAATCATTCCCACCACCACCCCACCACACATGAAATGACACCCCAATCCCCTGTGCATGCGCGAGGTAGCGATAGGAAAAGACAATAAAGGCTACATTCGTTCACATATACATATCAACATATATACGTACACATGCACGCACATATACATATATACACATGAACATATTCATACTTGCTTGCCTTTATCCCAAGGGACAGGGGGAGACAAAACACCTCCCACGTATTCCCTGCATTTTGTAGAAGGCAACTAAAAGGAGGTGGGAGAAGGAGGCTGGAAATCATCCTCTCCAGCTTTTACTTTTCCAAAAAAAGGAATACGGAAGGGGGCCAAGTAAAAATATTTCCCTCTAAAGTCCAGCCATCTGTTCTTGACACTATCTTGCTAATGTATGAAATGGCAAATATGTACAAAAAAAACTCTTTAAACCCCCACCCAAAAGAAGGAATTTGGCCCTACAAGGGCCAAATTATAAGTTCTTGAGGCTGTCTATCCACCCCCACAACAACAACAACAACAAATCACAGCACTGCGCTAGTTATGGTATGGCACTTGCTATATATCATAGGCCAATAATCTCAACTTGCTCACCACAAACAGTTGGGCAATTTTCATCCACAAGTTGCCCCCTGCACTCTGGCTAGTGAGATAACAAGGTATCCCTGAACTAGACACTCCCTTATCACCAAAAATGAGTACTGGAAATTGTTTGTCCCAAAACATCAAACAAGGTGTCTACAAAAGAGAATCCAAAGAAGAAGAAGGTAGATTGGTTGATATCTGTCCCCAGGCTGGCACTCTCTTGGGACTCAAAACAGCATTATGGGCTTTTTGATTTACAATACAACACTGTTCTTCTCTATAACTCTAATGTAACTCCCATCACCTGGGGCTTATACAGTTAAAAAAGAAATTAAGGGATAGGGAAGGGAGGAGAAGAAGCCCAGTGAAGAGGGACGGGACCCATCACACTACCAATATACTGTCTATCTATATCTCTGATGCCTGTTCCATTCTGGAACTCTCTCAAAGGGGTGGCACGGCAACACAGTTTCCATAACTAGTGAACTTCAGTGATGCTTCTTAGCCTTTAGTGCCTCACCCTTAACAGGCTACTGGCAGAGGGTAAGTCCAGTGCAGAGTTTGCTGAGGTTCCTACCTAATGTTCCTACCAACTACTTCTATCTAATGCTCCTGCCTAATGTTCCTATCTAGTACTTCTACCTAATGTTTCTACATGATGCTCTAACTAATCACCTGATAAGTTCCAGTATTATCATATAAATATCACCATAAACTATTGCACTGTTCAATGTACAGTACAATGTTTTGCAAACATTATACAGGTGTTTCTCAACCATGTAATGTAAACAAACTATTTACCACTATATCTTGAGAATCAAACCTTGGTCTATCTATTTGGCAGCCAGGTAGCCTAACCCCTAAGCCACAATGACAGCATCTTCACATATACTATACATCAGATATCATATGTACATTACATTGTTGAGATATATGCACATTACCTTGGGAGTCGATTACAATGCCTTCCTTCCTTATCCAATAAGTGGCAGTATTTCCACCGTGTACGGATACATGACGTATCATGAGATCCGTAAATAAGCAAATGGTTATGGAGGAGATACTATTTTATGTTCATAGTGGACTAGGGGGTTAGGCTAATTGACTGCCACACAGATGGACCAGGGTTTGATTCTTGAAGTATAGTGGCAAATAGTATACATGAATTGGTAGTAAACATTGCTTTCTACAAAAGGTGCCACCTCTATTGGGCAAAAATTCTAAATTCTGATATTAAAACAAAGCACACAAATATACACATACACATATATGTATATATCTTAAAACAATAATCAAAACTTAACAGTACAACATACCCTTAATAAACTAAAAGAAAATATTAAAATAGAAGGAAAGAATACTGATCCATGAAAAAAGCCAGTCTGGCAAAAGATGTCTGGTTAGCATACAATCCAAGAAAATTCTAGGTTGTTGGGAGTGAGGAGGTACATTGATGACATGGCAGTCTCTCACTGGCCAGAAGTGACCAGAAACACGGAAGTTACCACGACTACAGCTGAATGGACAGCAATGGGAGGGGGAAAACCAATGTTACCCTCCCAAAAAATTTAAGGACTGGAAAGTTTTAATCCTGATTTTCCTCAAAAATACCCTAGAGAATATCTCATTCTTACAGAGCAGACCACAGAAGAGAAATAACATCACTTAATTCATATTACTATAACGCAGTTCTGGACTATCTTTAAGTTATGGTCCAATATGACGCTGAATTGTGTTTAATGAATAGCATCAAAACAAGATTCAACATCATATTTCCAGCTGAAGAAACAGTTGACCACAAACTCATTAAAATATCTGGACACTGGGCTTTGTGATTTTTCCAATAATTGCAAGTTGAAGCTTAATTCTTCCTGCATCAATGCAGAGCATGTACAAATATGGCATTCCTTGCTACATTTGAAATGCAGTTTCATCTATTAGTTACTATTTCCAATTACGCAACATTTCATCTGCAATGCAAATCTATTCTAAGTGGTAAACTTCCACATCAGTAATATTTTTCAGTTCTTGATGGTAAGGATACACTAAATCTGTATCAGATATAAATGTTTCATTGCAGATCTTGAGTCAAACCAAGCCACTATATTCTTTTGAAATCATACTGTTATTTAGCATAAGCTTGAAACGGGATGATCTCATGTTCTCTAGACCAAGTTCAACATATATCTATTTTGCCACAGCGCAAAGCTTGGACTTCATCAAAGTATACCATGTCTGGTGGCATTTTCAGAGTATGTACACTGCCTCATCAAATTTTGACACAATACTTTCTGCATTTTCTAAATAACTTCACACATTTGTTCTTAGTAGCCAAAAATTCTTTTCAGCATCACACTTCAGAGCAAATAAAGCAGACTTATGAAGCTTAGTTTCTAGGATAAGCTGAGTCAGGAGCACAATACATTTTATCTTTGTAACACCTATATTCTCAACAACATCAAGCTTTTTAATGTGACCCATCCACAATATATCACAAGTGTTCAAGGTAATTTTCGATAATCATATAACCTCAGGACCCCTTAAAGGAGGGCTCCTAAAGTTTCAAGGCTGCACTACAATCTGTAGCAGGGAAGAGATGGACTCCTTTAGAGAGAAAAGTTCCTCAATGTGACTGTACTCCTTTTCCTAACAATGAAACAACCTCATTAAAAGTGACTTTTCACTCTGTGTTATCTCATGCAGGCAGTGTCTAGTAATGCCACATTCAAGGTATGAAGAATTAAATAGAGTACCGTGTTCACACAGTACATTAAGAAGACTTAAGCTAGTATGGTTCTGAACAAATCTCATACTGTACGGTATTAATACAGACCAACATACTGAGCCAGTCATATCCTACACAATCTAGTTACAGTATTACTTGTAAGAAACTAGGAAATTATACATCAAATCTCTTAAAAGTCTGATAAAAAAGCTTCTATAACTGAGAGTCTGTTAATGTGAAGTCTTACTGTACTGGACTAGTAAATAACAATATGACTAAAGGTTCATGTCGTAATTTGCTCAAATATCCACCATTTTGACAATAAATGCTATTCTAAATAATATCATTAAAGTAAAATATCAATGCTTTAGGACTACTCTAATAAGCTGAATTTTGAAAAATTTTTATTCAGTACCTTAGTGCTGAAGTGTTGACTTTGTAAAGTAAAAAGTTTAGATAAATTAAAGTTTCTTTTCATCAATATTAGAATTTAGCTCATGGGAATAAACAAATTTAAGTCAATATTACATCTTTCCTATAAAGGCATCTCTGTGGCAATAACCTTCAAGTGTTTCTTATACTAAAATAAACAATAATCCCATGATGTTCCCTTAACATAGTTCACCATACGATTTCACATTCTTCCTAAAAATTCATCACATCACACTGAAATCACCAAAAGTCAATGCCTTTAAGCAAGAATTCTGCTAATTTACACTTCATTCACATGGTTTTCAGTTCGTGGCCTTCGTCTCATTGAAAGACTATTGTGTCTTCTGAAGGGTTTCTTCTCCCGCCAAAACTCCTTACGTACAGAACTTGAGCGGAGATCGAAGATATGTTTACATTTGTCTAAAATTTCCTGTCCTAGTCTGGTGTCACACTCGAACACATAATCCTTGAAACGGTTCTCCCCCTGACATGTTACCTGGATTTCCATTTTGCCTGTTGAGAAGAATTATGATTACCATTATGCATCGTGTTCTTGAACGAATAAAATTAACAATGATTAATGCCCTTGCCTTTATGTGAATATATCCATTTCTACATCTTTATATTTGACTCCTTAAGATGATACATCAATGGTATAGTATCATGGACTGCAGTACATCAGAATGAACTAATCATTAAGATACTGAGATCTGTAAAATCTACAAATATTTAACTATATCTAAAATACAATTCAGAAGACCTGATCTTCTGTGAGCCATGGAATAAAGTCAGCTACACATAAGATGCCAATATGATGGCTTAAATATTAGAGTCATCCCCACCTTTTTTTGTAATCCAAAACCATAAGAATTCTCCCAATTAGAGTATCAGATAAAGGCCAAGTGATGAGCCATGGGTAGCCACACAAGTCATAACTTTGATGAAACAGATGCAAAAAATCTAACAATGCAGAACAAGGAAAGATGAGGGACCTGCACACACTCAAAAAAAAAAAAAAAAAAAAAAAAAAAAAGCTGCCTGAGACTAAGACTCTAGGTTTACACTGGAACAACTGCATGTGCATTCTTAATAACATATCTGGTAAAAAGACATTATATGTTACAACTGTCATTCCTACAAAGTGATAATGAACACAGTATAATGCAGGCTGTAAAAACTCTCTTCATTTCACAGCTGCATGTACTAAATATCCAATCATAATATGAAAGCAATTACCAGCCTTTTTTCCTTACCAACTATCACCCCATTCTAACAGACGGCAACTTTACCATGAAGTTAGGAAGCTGTAAATTAGCAGAGCAACCCAACTGATGCAGTGGTCAGGAAAAGACTCAAAAGTTTGCCTATGAGATTAGTGAACTTTTTACAAGAAATTTTAATGATTCAGCAAATTTAGGCATTCTCTTAGGCATGAGTAAATAAACCACTATTTTGCCTCTAAATATTTAAGTTTTGAAGAATGTAAAGCACTTTCTCTACAGGACAATCCCAAAAGCCATGAGAGAGATTTCTTGGACCTCTGGGGGTTAGAAATATCCTAACCTTCTAACTACTTATCTTAATGGTGAGGTAAATGGCTCTCTCATCCTCCAACAATGTTGCTTGGTCCAGGTCCACCCCCTGACAAATCAACAACCTCCATTTAGGAATGCCATCACTGTCCCCAGGTCATTAGTAGAGATACACTTCATTATTCTGAGAACACATATATCAACCCAATGGTATTTGCTATCAGTTAGAGAAATGGTTTTTGAAAGAAATGGAAGGAAGGGATGGAAACACGACCAAGAAAATGCTCATGTGACACTGCCCCAGAGATATAGAGTCTTTCATACATCAAAACTTACATTTCTTTCCAAGGTTGGTTTATCCCACTTGCCATAAGAGAACACCAACATGAAGGAGGGTAGAAAAACTTAAAGGGACTGGATTAGCAAGAAAACAACCTAAAGAGTCACCTTGGCATACTAGGGTTCTTCTGCTATGATGTTGGCTACTGCTAGGCCACGCCACACTAGATCTATAGTAAGGTGTCATTAACAAACAAGTTATAAGAAAAACAAAAACCATAAAAGGAAAGTTCTTAGCCAGGCCACAAAAGAGGCAATCTCCCTGAACTCATGGCCTCTGCTATACATACAAAATGGAATGACAAAACTTGTGTCTTATACCCAGTAAAAGCGTAACCTTCAGAGGCTCAGGTTTTATGATTCCAGGATACCAAAGGATGTTCCCTCAATTTCTCCACTGATCAACATAATTCACCCAACTTTCAATGGCCATGAGGAATAGTTCTTGTGTGTAGAAATTATGTTACAAAACTAACTCTTTGCATTTAGGGTTATCAGAGATGAGTTTCAAGGTAACTCAGTGAAGTGCTTTAAGGCCAGAGAAACTCCTCAGGCTGTGAGAATACTGAAACTTTGAAAGCCTTTACAGGGTGCAAAAAAAGAGAAAGCTGTATCCTCAACAAACAGATGAGAACACTTAAAAAGTACATCCCAAGAGATCAACCTTAAAAAAGGAAAAAAATATCCCATTAGGAACCCTTGTAAACCAATTAGCTTTGATAATTCAGGTGCATGGCTACACAAGAACTCTCAAACACAGAGTTTCTGAAACCAGAAGAACCTGAATCTTAAAGTTAAGGTTAGAAGAGGTTCCAAACTATCTAAAAGTTCTGAGTAGATATATGAAAATTATGGGAACAAGCATAAAAGCTCCTCACAACTCTGGCTATGCAAAGCACGGGAACTTGTATGCATAACTTCCAAAGTCCTGAGATTCGACATGCACTCCTGAACCAAGGATATCAGAGACTATAAAACTTAGACATCAGCTTTGGAGAACCAAGAAGATGTAAAGACTCCTATACTTTAGGCCTGTGCTACCTATTTTGGGCTCCATAACTCACCAAATCCCATAATTCCATTACCAGAAGCTGGAAAAAGTTTCCCCTAACAGATAACTGGGGAAAATAGTTGAATTAATTACTTAAGAGTTCCAGTTCATGACCAGAACCTCTGAAAATATAGAACCTCAAAGAACTACAGGTTAGCAACAAAGCATCTGTCATTTAAGAAACAAATCTAAATGAGTCAACATCAAGACACTTTAGGTGTCTCTCTCTTCCCATGAATGTTATCATGGAATAAATCTTGTTTTCAGAGAAGCAGCAGCAAAAGTCTAGTTCATTTGGTCCTACATTCTCCATGAGGACCAGAAGTTCACATTCAGGAATGAGCTTATTCTAGGATAATGAGAAATCACAGAACCATAGCTCCCTTATGCTGAAATGCATAGACATTACTTTCTCTTACAAAAAGTCCACACTGTGTAATGTAAGCCCATTCTACTTTAAGAAACAACCCAGGCCATCAGGGATGTTAGAGTACTTATCCAATTCACAGAACCTTGGCAGAACCTCTTATTGTGCAAGAGCCTAGAACACCAGTAAGTTTTAAATACATACATTAGTAATCATGTAATTATGGTGTACACATTTTATGGTTTCTTTCCAAGTGTGATTTCACATTATTTACCTTAAGTACTATTAGTATAATTCATACATTATTTACACATGTAAACTTTCTTTACATGCATTACCACAAAAAGATATATAAGAACTATAACTACAACAATGTTTAATTATTCTAATTCTAACTAAATTTTCATCACTTTCCTGGTGCTTCAATTGGGGTAAGAGATAGTGGGCACTTATATAAATAAGATATCAAAACAATTTGGGGCACTAAACACAGTACATGCTTAAAGGTTTCTTGGTGGGATTTCACGTTACATACACTAGGCATACTATAAACACTTATTTACATATCATATACACAAGCAAAGTTCTGTCTATTTGCATGAGTAAATGCAAAAATAATTATCCTATCACAATAAATATAAGTAGTAATACTAAAGAATACTTCCCACGTATTCCCTGCGTGTCGTAGAAGGCGACTAAAAGGGGAGGGAGCGGGGGGCTGGAAATCCTCCCCTCTCGTTTTTTTTTAATTTTCCAAAAGAAGGAACAGAGAATTGGGCCAGTCAAAGGCCTAATCCTCTGTTCTTAATGCTACCTCGCTAACGCGGGAAATGGCGAATAGTTTAAAAGAAAGAAAGAAAGAAAAGACTAAAGTAAATGTTTAATTATTCTAAACTGACTAAATCTTCATCACTTTCTTGGTATTCTATCTGGGGAATGAGAGAGTGGGTGTTTACAAAAGTCATCATAAGACATGAATGTATGTGATTCCTTCATGTTTGTCTGTAAGCATTGAGTGCATAATGATTTAAATAAATTCACAATTATGCAGTTTACATGACTATAATGAATCCTAGCAGGCCAATGGAAAGTTATAACATACACAAAATTCAAAGTATTTCAGTCAAAAAAATGCCTTGAAACATTCTTCAGCAGTTTTGTCCTAGTTTAGCATTCTACAAATATATAATAGGCATTTACGTGTGGCAACACACCAAATCAACATATGAGCAAATCCTATAACAATCTTTGGGTGACTGAGACCCATTGAATTTTTTCAAGCTGTTGCAGAGAGCTGATAAGTGACATCTATGGACAATTGGTGGAATCATACATCAACTGGGATTTCAAATAAAAATGGAAACCATTAAAAAGTCATATGAAGCATAGAGCAAGAGGTACACTATACATCTTATGAGGCAAAGAGTAGTGAAAGGGTTAAGCACAGTGTGACTGAGACATTTTTCCCCTTTAGTGTGCATCAGTTTTTAGTGCCATGCACCAAATCTTAATGTAGGGGGAAGCATTAGAGACTATCTCTACATGCTTCATATAAAGCATGGAGAAATGAAGGGGTTAAACCCTGGCATGTGGCCAGGACCTTTAAAGCTTCATGTGCTACTATTATTAAATCTAATTGTGCATACGAGCAACCCCAGCATGTGACTCCCTCTAATGTAACTCCCAGTGCTTGGAGATTGAGTCTTCCACTAATTCCATATCCATAATTACTCTTCATATTTTCCTGGCATGTGTAAATATGATAGGAGACTATCTTCATCAGAACAAAATGGAATCCCTCTTTTACAATGCATAGTAAGATGGGAGCCTGGGTGGAGAGAGTGCTCAGTGTCTTCCCACCATGGTTATCTTTGGGTAACTAAGCCTTGTTGAGATATCTGCATGTTAGGCAGACTTGAGGGTGATATCTTTCATCTATACATGCCTCTAGTCAGTAAAGAAGTATGGGATCCAGCCATACTTCCCTCAAACAATCTAAAGTGAAGAGACAGTTTACTGTGCACAACTAAACAAGAGATATGGATTGCTAACCCAAAACTCCTCATTAACAGACCGCTTACCTTTTTTCTCTGCCTTACGACAACAATCCACTACTAGCTCCATGTTGTATGCAACAGGGTGTGGAGAACGAATGGGTAGAAATGCTCCTCCAGACTTCTGCTGCAGTGGGTGAATCTCTAGTTTTTCTCCAGATATGCCTGAAATTTTTGGAGACTGTGATTAAATGAAGTAACAGTTAAAATATTCGTAGTGATAGTAAACTTTAAGGAATCCTTTTTTTGAGTTTAATCAAGGCAAGCTGGAAGTCACCATCTCTCAGAGATTCCCTCCAGATATAATCATGGACAACATATTGTGATCAACCCATGAAATGATAGTAAAGTGCCCTCAAACCATTACATATGATCAAGTATCAGTGGTTAACTCTTCAAAATAAAATAAATATAAACATCTATAACCCAAATTCATTACTATAGGAGCATCTTTACTTTAATTCACGTCACTGCCAAAAGGTGTTAAAATATACTTTTCCAAAACCTGCGAATAAATGTGATAAGTGAGAAGGTGATGGTATTCTCAAAATGAGTTGGGGTCAAAAGTGGCAAGCTGTAGAGCTCAATCTTGGGCCCACTACTATTTTGGTGTATGCAGATGTCTCGCCTGGCAGACTGGACTCTTACTTAAAACATAATTGCAAATCATGACAAGGTCACTAAAGAAACAGAGAATGAGAAGTATTTAGAAAAACAGATGAATATGTATGTGGCATTTACGGATCTGGAAAAGGTATATGATAGGGGTTGACAGAGAAGCTTTGTGGAAGGTCTTAAGAATATAAGGTTTGGGGGAAAAGCTGCTAGAAGTTGTGAGAAGATTTTATCAAGGGTGTAAGGCTTGTGTATGAGTCAGAAGAGAGGAGAATGAATGGTTCCAAGTGAAGGTTGGTGTGCAGCAGGGGTATGTGATGTCAACATGGCTGTTTAATTTGTTTATGGATGGGGTGGTGAGGGAGATAAATGTGAGAGTTTTGGAGAGAGTGGCATGCATGCAATATGTAGGGAATGAGAGAGCCAGGGAAGTGAGTAAGTTGTTTGTTGATGGTACAGCAATGGTGGCTGATTTGAGTGAGAAACTGCAAAAACTGGTGACTGAGTTTGGTAGAGTGTGTGAAAGAAGAAAATTGAGAATGAATGTGAATCAAAGTAAGGTTATTAGGTTTAGCAGGGTTAAGGGACAAATTGGTCGGGGTGTGAGTTTGAATTGAAAAAAATTGGAAGCAAAGTGTTTTAGATATGCAGGAGTGGACACGGTTGCCAGAGGACAACATGGAAGCAGAAGTGAGTCATAGGGTGGGGAAGGGGGCAAAGGTTCTGGGAGCACTGATGAATGTATGGAGAGAATGTTATCTATGTAGGCAAAAATGGGCATGTCTGAAGGAATAGCAGTCCTAACGATAATATATGGATGCATGGCATAGGCTATAGATAAGGCTGTGTGGAAGATGGTGGATGTGTTGGAAATGAAAGGTTTAAGGAGGTGTGGTAAGAGGTGGTTTGACTGAGTAAGTAATGAGAGGGTAAGAGAGATGTGTGGTAATAAAGAGACTGACTGAGAAAGTAGAAGAGGGTGTGCTGAAATGGTTTGGATATTTGGAAAGAATGAGTGAGGAAAAGTTGAAAAAGAAAATATATATGTCAGAAGTTGAGGGAAAAAGAACAGGAACACCAAACTGGAGATAGAAAGAGGGAGTGAAAAGGATTTTGATCGACTGGGGCTGGTACTGCAGGGAGGTGAAAGGTGTGCCCAGGATAGAGTGAATTGGAACAATGTGATATAGCTGGGTCGGTATGCTGTGAATGGGCTGAGCCAGAGCATATGAAACATCCAGTGTAAACCATGGAAAGGTCTCTGGGGCCTTGTTGTGGATAGGGAGCCATGGTTTTGGCGCATTACACATGACAGATAGAGAATGGATGTGAGCAGATGTGAACATTCCTTGTCTGTTTCTGGTAGTACCTTATTAATGCGGGAAATGGCGATCAAGTATGAAAAAGGAAAAAAAGTGTGTGTGTATGTTACTGTACTCTGCCTGCTTCAGGTTACACTGTTAGTGAAAAGGCATCTTCTAAAAGATGTATCATCAGGAGTACAGTCTCATCAAAGATATTCTCACAATAAAGGAGTCTATATTTCCAAGCTAATGGATGTAGCACAGCCTTCAGTTGCAGGAGCCTTTTAGAGAAACTGGCCCTGGGGTAATTATAAACAAACACTTTCTTTCCTTGCGTACTTGTTTGCTGTTTATTGTGTTCACAAGAAAATGTCAGGAAAAAATGAAGAAAAAGTTTTGGATTCTCTCCTGCCTTGTCCAAAATATCTTTTTAAAAGTTTCTTTGTTCCTCCTTTCTTATTTTGCTAAACTCAGTCCTTGGTATCTTATACCCTACAAAGCTGGCAGGCTGAAGTACTAATCATATCCTTGCCACTGCAAATCTCAAAGCTCCTTTGCTTTTAGACATTTTTGGTAAATAATTCTTTTTTCTTTCTTAACATTTCCTTAGTTTTGGAATACCCATGTCTCTACTCCCTCTCTGTAAATTTCACAGAACTTTTCGCTACAAAACCCTGGTTTGCAGCTAAGGAACTCCATTTCCCAACATACTTTACCATAGATACTGATGTGGCTGGCATACTTTTCATAATCATATCTCCTCTTTGTCTTGTCTTACCTCTCTTCTTTTAATGTCCTTATTCACAACATCTTAAAAATTAAGCATTACAAGATCACTACTTCTAATTGGAGTATCATGTAATATTCTCAATATCCACAGGAGTAAATGTAAAGATAAGATCTAGCAATGATGTGTTATCAGCCCCTTAATCCAAGGGTATTCAATAACATACTGGTATAAAACATTTTCCTAAATACTCTCTAAAACTGTGTGTTTTATGACTCCTTAACACTATATTAATCAAAATTCCCTCGGTGTGTCTCTTTATAAATGTAATCCCCATCTTAGGTACTTTATCATCCTGATTGTTCCGTCATTGTAATTGATGTATGTATGTTATGAATCGCTGCAATTCTTTGTAGGATTATATAATAATAACACTACTATGCACTTCTTCCCATTATGTATTGTCTAAATGGTCCATCTTTAACAATATCTCAAAACTTAAGGATATCCTTTATCATGAGGGTCAATATTCCCTTTCCTTTGCCTTCTCTTTCTTTCTTTGCTACCATTTGCTACGCAGAACAGGAGAGATCTCAACACTTTAGTAAAAATCTGTTTCCACAACTCTAACAATATCAGGTGCATTTTCCTTATTCGATCCTTGATTCCAGTTTTCATTCTTTCATCCAAATGAACAGCTTCTAGCACATCTAAAAAAGTCTCATTTGACTTTACTTGCTTTTTAATGGCTTTGCCTTCTGATTTTGTATTTCTTGAATCCCCTCCACTACTTGCTTTTTAATGGCTTTACCTTCTGATTTTGTATTTCTTGAATCCCCTCCAATCAGCTGAATTTTTGACTCCAAAATCCTTTGAATGTTTCCTTAGTTGCATTAACCTCTAGTCTTCCTCTTTGACAATTTCCCATATATCTGTTTTCTAATGTTTTCATCTCCTCTTGTCTCCCCTTTGTACATCTGGTTATGACTGACTGGTCTTGGTACATTCCTGTAACTAGGTCCATACCTGACCTACTTGGCTCAGGCAGTGCTGAAGGTCATAAATTATTCCCAGTGGTAATACTAATAACAGAAATGAAGCTTGCTAACACAAAAAAAATAGCCTATTTATCCATAACCCCTATTTAAGGTGCAACCTTCTCTGAAAATAGACTCTCAAATTGTTCTTCCTAAAAAATTTAAAAAATATGAAACACCTACATATCTCACATTCCTAAGACTGGTGTCAAACATACCAGAAAGTTTCATTAATCATCTATTTCAGATAAGTACATACCTAGACAGGCTTCACATTTGCCAAATTTAAGTAACCACATAACTTTATACGACCGGTACAAGGTAGCCTCTACAGTTGACATGTTGTTGGTATCCACCGGAGTATCAATTCTTTTACCTGAAAATGATCATAAAATATCATCTTTGGCCCTACTGTAGCAGAAAATATCATCATAAGTTTTGTTATAACAAAAACAACAATGGAGGAAAATTACTTTAAAAACTGAAAAGCTTTTGCAAATCTACGGGGGTAAGTTGAGACTACCACTACTCAAATGACTCGCCCAAACTTGGTTTCGGACTGTAACATGTGGGGAACCTGCTCCACAAGAAAGGAAGGTATAAAAAAAATGCAGGTTTGAAAAAACTGAAAACATTTTTTATTCTTAGGCAATGTCCAGCAAGCATGAAATATATTCCCCTGAAATGAATAAGGGCCAAAATACTTCATACCCTCACATTTCAGTGAGGAGGCACCAGCCCTAAACAACCCAAGGGTATTCACGGCTGCATGCTCTTTTAATAAGTCTTCTCTTGGCCAATAGGCAACTGCCGCCATGCTGATATCACCAATCTTCCCTCTGCTAGGTACCTGGAGCTCAAATTATGTAGTTCACAGATGCTAACCCAAGATGATCAAGAATGTATATAGAAAAGGTCTTTTGAAAAGGAAGAGAAAGCTGGGAAAGGTGCTTGTGGGACTGCCTTGGACATTTTCAAAACTTACATCTCTCTACTTTGTGGTCTGTCTCACAAATATGAGAGCATTCTTACATGAAAGAGGGTTAAAGAAAATACTTTCAGATGACACTAACACTAAGGCAAAACTAATGACCTTCAAAGATGAATCATATGAACCCTGGACACAGAGGGTAGATCCTCAACATCCAAACAAAGGTACCGTTTTATGAAGGTCAAAGAATGGTGCCAAAGACATTTTTACTATATTTCCTTCAGAAGGATTCTGAGGAAGGCAAATGTATGGGCTACCCTCTTACGACATATGTTCAAGGATACAGCCCTGGTTGAGACAGTAAGAGGTACTCTAGATACATGTGGTGATATTCATCTCACCAGGAGGGGTTGAAAGACAAGGATCTACAAATAAAGTCACACTGGTAATCTTGACATCATAAGGATTTCTGTGAGAAGCAACTGGGCTGGAGCATAAAGCTCTCTTGGTGAAACTTTCATGAGCGGATTTAAAAAGGCTACTCCTAAATCTTATAATCAATTCTCAGCCAAAATGGGATTTTTGGTTAAACTAAACCTATCAAGAGACTGTAAAAGACAAGATCTAGTGTCAGGATGTGGTGAAATACAACTCTCCTCCCAAGGCCCAAGGGTATAAGGATAGGTATCATATAACAAGGTGAGGTACTATACAACCAAAAACTACAGGATAAGACTTGGAAGCTTTCACTTGGGCTGCAGGGGAGAGGCAACCAGTCCCTTCACAAGAAGGAACAAATCAAGGAGTCTTAAAGGGTCCTCTCAAGAGGCAATAGTGCCATTATCATTGTTCTGTCATGATAAAGGATAAAGAAAAAACTCTAAGTTAAAGATAAAGTCACTTCTGAGACATCAGACTCTTCAAGGAAGGTAAATGTATTTCAGGTTGACATATTGAAATGAGTAAAAGGGTAAATATTATGTAAAAGGTCATATGGTATCATACTCTACACCTTTGCTTGGAGAAGGTCTAAGAAAAAATATATACACATATGTAGATTCCTTACTCCAAGACTAATGTCAGTGTCCTCCAACTCTGAAAAGATCTAGAATAAACCTGAGGTATAAACAGAAGCTTGTGCCATATCAGAGGGATCCTTTGGCACCAAGGTGTTGTCCCAGCATTACTAAACCATAAAAAGCTATCAGATGAAGAGAATCTTTCTCAGATGAATACCATGGGAAAAAAGAATTCTGGTTCAATTAATTCAAAGCCAAGGACAGAGGATGTCTTTCAACTGCCCTTACACCTGGAGAAAATATTTGAGAGAAACGCACTGGCCCTAACTGTACAGAGGTTTCTGACACATATACCTTCCCCTACCAGATGTGAGAGCAGTGCATCATTCAAGGATGAATCAAACCTTTGTATAAACGGAGCAGAATGAAAAGAAATTTTGATATCTAAACAGGACTCCTAGTTTCTTACAGGCAGACTTCGAAATCTCTGTGATGTGGGGTTTCCAAGGAAGAGTAGATGTTACAGTAACACAAAGTATACTCCTTGAGTCAAGAGGCAAAATCACAGAACCATCAAAGGAGACATGAAACAGGAAAGTTGAGGAAATATTGATAGAAAGATGATGGTAACTGGGTCTTGGAGGCATTAAACTTAACTTGATTTTGTCTAACCAATGAAACATCCTGTCTGAGTCTGAATTCAATAAGGAAGTTGTGTCATAACGAGATGCAGATCAAGTGAGAGGAGGAGGAGCAGAACTGAAGGATGTGGAGGAATGCAATGTTGAGTCCTCAGCATGTGAGTGCATTTGGGCATTTGTGGAAGAGAGGAAATCATTAATAAAAAGGAGAAAAAGTTTAGGGTACAGGACAGATTCTTGAGAGACACCACTGTTGATGGAGAAACAGGAGAAGGCTGATCCATCAACAACCACAGAGACACACTGGCTGGGAAGGAAGCTAGATATGAAGGTACAAAATGAGGAAGGGAAGCCAAAGGAGGGAGCTTAGAGATGAGACCCTGATGCCATACCCTGTCAAAAGCTTTGGATATGTCAAGAGCAACTACACAAGACTCCCCAAAATCTTTCAGGGATGATGACTAGATATTAGTAAGATAGGAAAGAATATCACTAGTGGATATCACCTTACAGAAGTCATACAGGTGATTAGATAGAGGACTGTGAGATTCAAGACATCTATGGAAATGGGGGCTGGGAACTGGGGTAGGATTCAAAATCTCTGAAAGTGGAAGATGTAAAAACAAGAGGATGATAGTCTGAGGCATTAGAATGGTCACCTTTCTTGAGATTGGGATGTACCAATGCATGCCTCCAAGAAGATAAAAAAGTTCTGTTGTTTATACAGAAGCGGAACAGACAAGCACGCACAGGAGCAAGTTCAGAGGCACACTCTTTCAGTACATAGAGATGGATGCCATCAGGACCATAATCCTTGCTTGTGTCCAGAGAGAGATGTGCTTTTCAGCCAGTCTGAAAAAGATTACAGGGAGGGGCAAAGGATTAGTAAGAGGTGCATCAGGGGGTGAAAGAATGTTAGTCATCCAAGGTGGAATTTGAGGAGAAATAGGAACCAAAGAGAGTTTCTTTGTCTATGGGAGAGACAACTAAGGTACTGTCATCAGAATGGAGAAGGGAAGGAAAAGTAAAGTGACAGAGGTTGTTAGCAATGCCCTAAGCTAAAGACCGGAAAATCCAATCAGTGGATGATGAGGATTGCACTTTCTCTGAATAAAGGAATACTTTGCCTCATGGATAATGTAATTGTAATGATTACAGGTTCTGATAAATGATGAATGGGAGTCAGTGGAAGGAGAGTTTTTTTAGCCTAAATGTTTGAATCATGGATAGGAAGAAGAGGGCTTCTTGGAGGAAGAAAGGATAAATACTTCCATTCCTTCGGCAATAACCTTTGCTATATGTCTGGGGAGGACAGAAGCATCACCACACAGGAGACAGTAATTTACACAAGGAAAGTCAGAAAAGAATTTTTGTAAGTTATTTCAGTCAGCTTTATCGAGGTGCCAATATTTATGCTTAGAAGGGGCTGCTGGAAGAGGAGGTGCCATTAAAAAAGATATATTTACACATTCAAAAGTCTCTCTTTTACATGCTAATCAATAAATATGTAATCTAATAATGACCACTGACCATCTCTCCTACTCACATAGGTATATTCCCTCTTTCTAAACCAAGTATTCCCAATCACCAGTCCTTTTTCTGCACACAACTCCACAAGCTGTTCTCCATTTCCATTCATAACACTCAATACCCCATGCCCCCAAATTATACCCTCAACTGCCACATTACTCAACTTTGCATTCAAATCACCCATCACCTGTCTCTTACATCAAAAGTGCTGACACACTCACTCAAATGCTCCCAAAACACTTGCATCTCATGATCTTTCTTCTCATGGCCAAGTGCATAAGCACTAATAATCAACCATCTCCAACCATCCACTTTAATTTTTTCTTACATCACACATTCCTACAACTCTTGCTTCAATAGTGCTACTCCTTCCCTAACATCTGTCCTCTTGCCAACCCTTGTCTTCACTCCTAAGACATTTCCAAACCATTCTGCCCCTTTACCCATGGACTTTTCACCCAAAGCCAGAATATCCAGGTTTCTTTCCTCAAACATACTACCTATCTCTCCTCTCTTCTCATTTTGGTTACATCCACATACATCCAGACACCCTAGCTTAAGCCTTTGAGGAGGATGAGTACTCCATGCTTGGCTTCTTTCGTCCCTTCTTTTACAAATTGAATTACAAGAAGGGGGGTTCCAACCCCTTACTCCCATTACCTTTAGTTGTCTTCTATGACAGAGGGAATATGAAGGTAGAATTCTTTTTCCCCTACCTCATCTAACTATTCATATCTCTGGTGCCCATTCCCTCAGGGAACTCCCATCATGGAGGTTACCACAGTAAGTGTGTCCACTTATCTCTACCCTTCCATGCCTCCCTTGCATTTACCATTCCATGCATTCTTCTATTTCTTTCCCTCCAGTACTCTTCCAATCTATTTCCTCATGTCATAGGTGGTCTTCCTCTTACACCAATCCCTTTAATCGTACTATAATATACTCTCCTTGTTAACTCCCTGTCTTGCATTCTTTCCACATGATCAAACTACCTCAAAGTATTAATTTCACCCACTCTACCTCCAAAATTCATTCCCTTTGCATTCCCTGCCATAACACATCTCTCATACACCTCCTCATTTCTTTTTTCATTCTCTGAAATAGCTGTTTCTACTGCCTGGAATCTTAAGGACTATGCTGTCCCTTAATCCTTTCTTCTTTTCCATGCTTACACCTCCACCCTTCATTATTCTCTTAATGAACCCAGTGACTTTTCTACCCTGTCCTGCTCTCTACCTTATCTCTCCTTCCATATCACCAAATTTGCCCAAGAGAGCTCCTAAATACTTAATTCTTTCACCTCTGCCAGTCCTTTCACCTACATCTATAACATAATTTACTACACTTTTCATCTGTCATTCAATAGGATTTTACAAAATCTATACTTTCACTCTGTTTTCTTTCAAGCACCATTACTTTACTTCTACTCGCATTTACCTTCAATCATCTAAATCTACACAAATCATAAAACACACAACCTTCTACAAATCCTCTCATCCACAAACAGGCTTGTCACTTGCCATCATATCTCATTACCACGCTCCATCTCTGCATCCCCTTTTCCTAGTTTTGCTTTCAACTCTGTTATCACACCACCCATATCACAGGAATAGCTAAGTCTGCCTCAAAGAAACTGGGTGTCATGTTTAGATGTCCAAACTCTCTTCTGAACAGCTGCTCTATTTATACAAGGGATTGATTTGTCCTTGTATGGAGTACTGCTCTCACATCCTGGGTGGTTCCAGCTCTGCATCCTTACTTGACAGAGTCGAGTTAAAAGCGATCCACCTTATAAACCGATACCAAAACTCACTAAAGCATAGGTGACTCATCTCAACTTATAGTACTGCAAAACATGTGTGAATCACATTGACACTGTGCAGATAATTTAGCTTTCAAAAGATACTGTCAGGATTAAGAAAACATATGGATGGTCAACCCTAGCAGATAGTTAATATGAAGAGAATAGACATTTGCCTGTTATCAAAGAGAGGATTCTTTCCAAAACTACAGCAAAACATTAAGATCCATTACATACTGTTGTCTCGTACTACAGCAAATTCAGTGCAGTTTACATCAGCCAAGGTTTTCTCTAGATCCAATGCTATGCCTGGTTCATCTTCTTTTTCCAAATGGTAGTCCAAGCCAGCATCTGAAATGTGTGGTTTGTAAAGAACATAGTAATCAACACTAATGATTAAACATATTTCCCATCCTATAATAGAAAACCACCTGATTCTCACAACCAATGCTCATGCACATCAGTACATACCTTTAAGAAAACAAAGTCTGAGAGTCAGAGACTATCACAAATTGAAAATATAACTTCAATGGTGCTTAGAATACTTTTGGGTAAATTCATAAATATCTCTGATTTTTAGTTCCCTTACAGAGGTCTACACGAGAGTTTTGTAGAAAACCCTCCAGGCTGCCATACCTAAACAAACCTCTTTATCATGAGCCATCCCCTTAATGCTCTCTTGGGGTCTTCTTCCAAATATATTTCCACTTTTTCCCTTTCCAGGATGCTGACTATCTTTCCCTCATTCTATTTTCTTCTACCCCAATCCTATATATTTACTTTAACATCATGCATCCTTACCACATGACTAAACCATTTCAAGGTATTTCTTTTAAGACACCACATTCCAACTCTAGGTATTTCATCATTTTTACCTCTATCCCATCTACAGACAATGGAAGAACCACTTAAACAGATATCTCCTCCATTCAACTTCCATGTTTCACATCCTCAAATTATTGCTGGCAGAACTATGCAGTCCTTTTTCATTTTACATTCATGGTCACAATTTTCTTTCATAATCCTCATAAAGTTCCAATCAACTTTCTCCCTTACACAGCTCTCTCCTTTAAATCTGATTCCATAAATCAGCAAGGGTGATTGATGAACAGAAATTAGATTTGCCAAGTTACACATGGTTATATATACAAATGAATGTTTTGGCTCTATATTTCTTTTTCAAGTTAAGATTAACAGAAAGAGCAATACAGTATTACATAGTTCGATGATGAACTTATAATACTGTTATTGGTCAAAGCTTAAACATAGGAGATTGGTTCACATATATGACTATGTTCCTGAGCTCCATCTCTAAGCTTTTCCAAACTTAACTGCCTCTTCCACATTAATAAAGAAGCACCAGGAAAAAACAAACTATGGCCTCATTTGCACACATCCAAACTCTAGCTGTAATGTATAATGTACCAAAGCCAGAGATCAAACTCTAACATCTCTTGTCCAATGTGCCATACTTTGGCACATGCAAGAATATCAGTACTTGGTGATATAGGGCTCATGTTTGTGGAACTTGCTACTCTGTTTCCTGGGCACTGTCTTAGCCAATGCATCCATATATCACCAAAGGTCATTGTCTGCTCTATTTTGAATCCACATGACTATGTCTCCTGCTCTTCCATGATAATTCTGTGTATTTTGTCCTTGTAATTCATAAGACACCCAATATGCATCCCGTATCCAGTAATGGGAGTAGTGTTGCTGGTGATACAAAAAAAAAGCACATTATGTTATCAACTTTAACAATTGGAAATTCTACAGGCAAGTGATGCGGAAGTCACTAAGTAACGTGTGTGTCCATTTTGTTGGTTCTCCAACAATCTAAAGCTTAAAGAAACAATATGAAGAAGGAGTTGAAGTTCTTCATGAAAGTGACATGAATATGGGCAGTGCCAATAAATAGGGCAATATGATCAACCATGATAAGCCTGTGTATGAAAGGTTTTAGCAATGCTACAGTGAGAGTGTACATACCCATTTCTGGTCCATATAAATGGGAAAGGCCCAGCACTTTCATCAACAGTTAAACAACTGTGAGCCTTGTGAATTCTTAGCTGAATATTCAGGATGTAAAAACTTAAGTTATGCAAAGGCATCCACTACCTAAAAACAAGAAGTGAGAAACTGGCCACAGATAAGGAGGATTACAAGATTCAGAAAAAGTTAAACACAGAATGATCTAAGGCACAAATTTTCCACCAGTTAGCTATTATGGTTACTTGTCAGCCCACACTGGGGTACTATCAAGAAGAGAGTTTAGTAACATTTTTCATTTCATATATCTTATTATACATAATCGCTGTTTCCAGCATCAGCGAGGTAGCACCAAGAAAACAAAGAAATGGACCATCCACTCATATACACACACATATATATATATAAATGCCCACAGATACACATATACATATATATACATATCAACACATACATACAAACACACAGACATATACATATAAACATGTACACATTCATACTCATGTGCCTCCATCCACTCCTGTCGCTACCCTGCCTCACAGGAAACAGCATCACTACCCCCTGCTTCAGTAAGGCAGCACCAGGAAAACAGACAAAAAAGGCAACATTCATTCACACTCAGTCTCTAGCTGTCATGTAAAATCATAATCTAATTATGTAAAACCTGATTGCAAATATATTTGATTATCCTTGAATCTTGAACCTTGCAACCACAGGGCCATTCTGTAAGGGTCCTGCAGTGCTCGGAAAATTAGCATATCACTGGCCACACTCACAGGACACAATGTGTGCTTGCCTGAGCAGTGTAATTATAAAGACAGCTGAGTAATAGTTGTTCAGTGTCTTCCTTGTGAAAGCTACATCATAGGTATGAAGGGTCTTCAAATACGTTAAATCAAATCAATGCTTGTCCCTACATATGGGTGATGTCTAAAGGGCAGGCAGAGAAAATTTGAGTTTTTAAGTATGAATACTCTTTTGGGTCCTCAAATATGTTAAATCAAATCAGTGCTTGTATCTACATATGGGTGGCGTCCAAAGGGCAGGCAAAGAAAATTTGAGTTTTTAAGCATGAAAACTCTTTCTCTCCATGGCCATGAGAGACATCTAAGACCCCCAGGCACTGGAAAACCTTTTACACTCCCTATCTTATTGGTGAGGTAAATAGGTATCACCCTTCATTAACCACTTGACAGGTAATTATTGGCAAGGCTTGGTCCAAGTCTAGCCTCAGACCAATCATTAACAGCCACTCAGCAAGACATCATCATCATTAGGTTATCAGTAAAGATGCACCTCATTATTTTCAGACTGCAGAACATAAGTGGAAAAAGGATTGTTGATAGAGATGGAAAGGAAGGGTGAAAAATACAGCCAGAAAATGCTCACATGAAACTTCCCCAGAAAAAAGTTTTTCATTCAGAGCTTACATTTCCCTACAGGGTTGGTTTGTCCCATGAGCCATGAGAGCTCACTAAAATGAAGGAGGTTTTAGAAAAACTTAGTCAGAAGGCCAAGAATAGCAACAAAACTACCTTAAGTGTCATCCTGGCACACTAGAGTCCAAGCAAGATTTTCTTTTAAAAGCTTCACACCATGTTTCACAGCTTGTACTAAGTTGCTTTGCAGCCTTTTGATATCTGAGATATGTGAGACTTGCTTATTTCAAATCCTATGATTTCAATACATGAAATGAGGAGCTCTCTTCACAAGACAGCTGCATCTGAGGTCATTAGAGCACTGTTTTGGTCTGCTGCTGAAGCTGTCTAAATTTAGTCTCTGAGTCTTGCTTAGTTCATTCCAATAGTGTGGAAGAGCAACAAGTTAATAATAAAACACATACCAAGCTCTCTGCTAAAACTGTCTGAAGTCATATAGTAATCTTTCAGGCATAATGTATCTGTCTAGGGAAAACCATGGTCAACAAAATTAAGTGGCAATAAAACTTAATGAATGAAGAAATCAAGATTGTATGAGAATGCTGAAGTGTCAGAATGTAATCAAACTATAGTTTCTAAATCGACTGTCTGCATATCTACTGCATTGGAGATCAGTGCCACATAGCATTTCCTGCTTTTGTTCTTCAAGATTTGTGCGTCCAGTGAAAATCTTTGTGAGAAATCTCTTTCCAAAACATATCAGTGAAATATATTTGTTAAATCTTTCTTTCCATTTGTTAATGTATTTGTTTTATTTCTCATTATCAAAGATTTCTTCAAGTTGTAAAATATAAACAGTGTATTCATGACTATGTATCTACACATGATTATCTATTCATCATTGCTAGTGACTTTGTTTTCACACAAACTGGCTCATCATTCAATTACCACTTTACAGTATCACAGATATGAATACGACCAGCATACCAGTTCTAAAAAGGAAAAATTCAGGTCATGATTTAAAATATGGTCAGGAACCTCCACCTGTGATTATCCTGGATGCCTGTGCTATACTCTGAGTGGTACCCTCCCTCACTTCATCCATCAAATTTTCATACTTCATTACTGCAACAGTGGCTACAAGCATGCACCATGCTAAAACAACACCATTCTACATGTGGTGTTTGAGCACTACTATAAGTTGAGAACCATGTCCTGCTTAATGAGCTGCACAATGGAAAGGGTTCAACTGTGTCTACAACTTCAATGAAGACTTGCCACTTCCAGAGCAAATCATGGTCTTGAACATTACAGCCAACAAAGAACAAGTCATATGAAAGATTGTTGATCAAAGGAATTCTACTCAGCCATCATCAGACATGCGAGTATCATCATCAGATTGGAGCTGCACCCAATACACATGGGAGCTGGCACTCTGCAGACAACTCTCTCTCATGAAGAAGTTGACATCCTAATGGCATTCCACATGATCCTAAAAACTTTCACTGGGCAGCAATCTGTCCGAGGTGTTTCAGATGACAGTGGTGTTCTAGTTATCCTGGCTCATCATCTGTACACAAGAACAAACTGACTGCCTAAAGATGTAGCCCTCATCATGGAGTCATGCACTGCATGTCCCTTTGTCATAAAATTCAACAAGGTTGTCAGGGTGCACATAGCTATCATGCCGAACATTCTTGCTGCACATGCACTCACTGGAAGTGACATGGTTTCCTCCTTTGATGGTGTGGGCAAGGAAACACTTTTAAAAAAATGCAGTCTTTTCATGGCTTTATGAACTTGATGACCTGTCTGCACAAAAAGATCACAGATTCCTACCCACACTTCACAACCATGTAGTACTGCCAAGAACAAGAAACAGATCTTAACAGCCAGCATGCAGAGACCTTCAGAAGAAAGATTGCTAGAAAGTGACATTTTGCACCCAGATTATGCAGCCTCCTGTCAGCTATGGCTAACTTAAGCACATTTCCAATGAGCTCACCATTATTTTGAGCTAGGGAAAGCTGTAGGTCTTCTATCACCAACAAAAATCTGTCCTCTTGACTGTGCTTGAGAAATGCTTGGATCAACATGCTGTCCACATCATGATCTTCTAGTACAGCTGTCAGCACCATGAGGTGTTGAATCTCAGGAAATGTGCTTGTATGACTGGGTGTAACAGCTGCACTAAGCGAATACTCACCTGCATAATGTTTTGTAAAGGCAAAGGAGCTTCCAAGTGTAAGAATACTCTGACGGTGTCACAGAGGCTGAAATGGATGACAGTGAGTTGGCCTGAAGTGGTTTTCAGATACACAGGAAATGGCTCATTGAAACTATGCATATGTAAGTTGATGTAGCCATCTGGTAATATAACCTGTTTCTCAGGCATCTAATTTGAATGATCTCAGTTGTTTATACTCCCTGGAAATCTACATACCTCATTACTACTCAATAATTCAACATTCTGCATAAAGGAGATAAAAAATCTTCAAATATCCCTTGCCAGTAAGTTGAAAAAGAATATTAAAGGTCACTGTCTATGGCAACCATCTTTGATTTTTTAATTTGTAACTAAATTTATAAGAGTTCGGTTTAAAATTCTCAACACTCATATTCACTTTGTAGTATTTCTAACAATATGAAATAAACATTTTTGCATCAAAAAAGTTCTTTATAATGTTTTTAAGAGAACTATGTTTCCCTTTTTCCTGTAGTAGTCAGCCATCTTGGATTTTGCCTTAATCTACTAAATCTCAGACTAAAACTTAGCCAAAGAAATTCTGATTTGTAGATTTACATAATTTGTAAGACAGGTAATATCATAATCTAGTCAAATCAAAATAAGTTAAAATTTTGCAAATGATATTTAACTTATTCTTCTATTTTTGATGATGGCCTTCATGTCTAAGTGTCGTGCATTACACAGAAATGCACCCAAAAATCAAACAAGATTAAACCAAAAACTAATAAATAGTATTAAACAAGATGTCCCCTGCAATCTCTCAAAGAACGAAGGTCATTCATCCCTGATGATTGCACCCCTAAGCCATATCAGATAAAATTGACACTTAAAAATAGTCATTCTTTCTTACTTGCTCCCTATTTCCCACATGAGTAACGTAACATCCAGAACAGTGAACAGAGGCTTAGAGGAAGAGATTGTTTGGCTCTTATCTCTGGTCCTTCTTTTGGAAAGTAATACATGACAGGGTGATCTCTAGCAGCCCACTCCCATCCCTTTTAACTGCCTTCTACAACATGCAAGAGATACTTAGCTAGAGTCCTTTCTCCCCTATTCCCTATCACTGATTAATTTATTCATATCAGTACTCTTTCTCCCCTATTCCCTATCATTGATTAATTCATTTATATTTCATTTCTATTTATTATACTTAACCGCCATCTCCCGCATCAGCGAGGTAACGCAAGGAAACAGACAAGGAATGGCCCAACCCACCCACATACTCATGTATATACATAAATGCCCATACATGCACATATACATACATATATATATTTCAACGTATACATACATATACATACATAGACATATACATATACACACATGTACATATTCATACTTGCTGCCTTCACCCACTTCCATCGCCACCCTACCACACATGAAATGGCATCCCCCCAGGGAAGGGTTCAGGAAGGCCAACAGTATAGGCTATCTTTCAAAACTTACAGCCTCCAACAAAGAGGTAAAATGGATTCATAAAAATGAGTATCCTTGCCTAAGCAGAGATTCCCTCCCATGAGAAATTCTAAGATTCCAGGATACTAAAAGAAGTTTCCTTCAACTCTCTGGATATCAATGTTGAATCAGAGGGGAGAGCCTGGAGGATATAGAGTGCCTGTGATTCCTAGGAGTGGATATGGCAGTGGTTGGAACTATGGAAAATGAAGTGAATCGTAGGGTGCAAGCATGCACAGGGGAGTATGTGCAAGGAGAGGTCACTGTCTGTAAGGTAACAGATGGGTATTTTGATGGCACAAGGGAGTCTCCAACTTACAAGCATCCAACCTATGAACATTTGTACTAATGAATGAGCTCTGAAGAAAAATTAAATTTTGTCTATCTATCTATCTCTATATCTCTGATGACTGTTCCCATTGGAACTCCTTCACAGGGGTGGCCACAGCAACAGTCTCCATAACTAAAGAACTCCAGTGCCACTTCTTAGCCTTTAGTGCCTCACCCTTAACAGATCACTGGCAGAGGGCAAGTCTAGTGCAGTATTTGCAAAGACTCCTATTCAATATTCCTAATGACTTTTTCTATTTAATGCTCCTACCTACTGCTTCTACCTAATGTTTCTACCTAATAATGCTGCCTAAATGTTCCTACCTACTACTTCTATCTACTGCTCCTACCATTTTGCCAAAAGGCAGGACTAGTGCATAGTGCTCACCACAGGAAAATCTAAAGTTAAGAAGAATGAGCTGTGTGAGTTAATTGTTGTCAAGTGTCACATATGACAAAGCAAGATTGTACGTTTGCAGACAGAATGCCAGTAGTCCACACGTTAGTGAGGCATAAAGAAAAGACAGCTACCTGGGTCAAAGGAGTGCAACCTGACAAACTCTAAAAAGCTGGTTCACTAAGCAGATGTCACTAAACCTCCTGATACCCAGGTGGGTAGCACTGGTAACATACCTCCCTGGTCACCGGCTGCCTACTAACTATTATGTTGCCTAACATGATGTTCTATTGAACATACCTACTTCGGTATACAATAAGTGTTTAAAATATTATCACAGAAAGGTATAAGCATTTCCTCTAATTCTATGCATCTTGTTTTATTTACTGACATGAGCAGGGTCCAGCAACCTAACCCATTCATAATCCAGGGACCTCCTGTATATTAGTCCTAACAGTGCTATATTGGTACAAAACTTGGGCCACTAAATGTTAAAAAGTGGAAAAGGGTGGACATGTTATATGTAAAATGCTAGAGCACAGTATGATAATTAGGATTACCTGAAGATTTGCTTCCCTCCCCATTTTTCTAAGATAGGGTTGGATAAATTGGGGTAAATTAGGTTAGATTAGGTTATGTTTGTGGTCAACCTAACTTGACCAAACCTGACCTAATCTAAACTAACAGCCTAGAAAATTACTGTGGGAGGGCCAATCTTCAGATGACCCATGAATTAAGTAGGATGTACCATGTAAGGAATGAGAAGGTAAAGGAGACGTGTGACAGTAAGTAGAATATGATTAAGAGAGTGCAACCTGAGTGTGCTCCAATAATTTAGTCACATGGAGAGGATAAGCAAAGAGACGTTGATTTAGATCAAAAGTAGAGGAACCAAAAGGAAGGGGAAGACCATGAAGGAAATTAAAAAATGAACTTAAAGAGGTTCTGAGCTGTTGGGGCTTGAACATTAATGAGGATGAGAAACATACATGGAATACAGTGAACTTGCAAAAATGTGGAATAAAGGGTGTGATTTTCTGTCAATGGGCTGAAACATCCACTCTCAGTCTGTCATGTATACTGCTATGAAACCTGAGTTCCTTTTCTATAGCCAAGCCCTAAAGACCTTTCCTTTGTTTCCCCTCGCAACTTCCTGATAATGTTTGGAATACCTAGCTTAAGAAGAGGAACACATAGATCTATATGTGGGTGAATAGGAAGGATGGCATATGGGTATTATTGGATTACATTACAATTGACTGGCAAGCAAAAGGGAGATTCTTGGATGTGACTATGATGAGATGAGCAAATGGTGGGATGTCTGATTAATGATTACTATCTGGCGCAGATAATGGTGAAGATGTATCAGGGTTTTCAGAAAAGAGGAAATAATAACAGCAAGAAGAATGTGTAAAAAGGAAAAGAACTTGGAAAAGAGGAATGAGTGAAGAAATATCCTGATTCACTTTCCATTTCAAGGTTACATTCGCTGCCATGTCCACCCCCAGGTATCCAAAACACTTAACTTTCTCCAATTTTTCTAGTCAAACTCACATCCTAGCTAATCTGCCCCTTAACCCTGCTAAACCTAATAACCTTGCTTTTATTAATCTGTTCTCAACTCCTTCCTTTCACACTCTCTCCCAAACTCAGTCACCAACTTCAGCAGTTTCTCATTTGAATCCGCCACTACTACTATATTAGGAGCAAACAAAAGCAGCTCACTTCCCAGCCCCTATCATCCACAACAGGCTGCATACTCACCCCTCTCTCCATGACTCTCCCAATTACTTCCTTAGACATCCTATCTATAATCAAATTAAACAGATATTGTGACATCACACACCCCAGTCACAGACTGACCTTCACTCGTAACTACTCACTCTCCTCTCTTACTTGTACATATGCCTTACACCCTTGATAACAATACCTCTCACTGTTTCTAACAGATTCCCTCCACACCATCTCTATCAACCCTATCATATGCTTTCTGCAGCTCCATACAGGAATCTCTATCAACCCAATCATATGCTTTCTCCAGATCCACAAATGCCAAGTACAAATCCATGTTTCTCAAAGTATTTCTCATACACATTCTATGCATTCTCTACCACTTCTGAAACCACACAGTTCCTTGCCAATCTAATGCTCTGTACATGCCTTCACCCTCTCAATCACAAATCTCCCAAACAACTTGCTAGGTACACTCAACAAACTTATACTTCTGTAGTCAGAACACTCACCATTATCCCCTTTGCCTTTATACAATGGCACTATACACGCATCCTGACAATCCTCAAGCACCTCAACATGATCCATGCACACACTGAAATACCTGGATGACAGAATACCTGGTGTGTGAGGAAAGCTACTAGAAGCAGTGAGAAGTATTTATCAATGGTGTAAGGCTTGTGTATGAGAAGGAAGAGATGAGAGTGAATGGTTCCAAGTGAAGGTTGGTCTGAAGCAGGGGTGTACAATGTCACCATGAATGTTCACACACTTTCTTTACAAATTCAACTGTAATAACATCCACTTCAGCCAACTTGCCAAACCAGACAAACCAGTCTACACAGTATTTAGAACAATAAAAAAAATAATGGGAGGAGACACACAGCAATCTAATGCTGCTGGATCATGCAGACAAATGCTACAGATCTTAATACAATGACTAACCTATGACAGATGTATGATACAGATATGATTACATTTTCTATCATCATTAATCCCATTTCAATGGGTTCAACTATGTACATAACGACTCTGTAACATCACTTAACCCCCCTCTATCTAAAAAAAATATTAAAAACAAAAAATGACAACACAGAAATCTCATGGAGAAATACTGAATTACCACTAAGAAATGCAGTAAAGATATTGAAGATAAGAATAGATACATTCAGTCAATTAGATAAGACTGACATCGATTCTTAGAAATCAAGCATTTTTCCAGGACATAAGGATGGCCAAAATCTCTTAAAAACATATATCCCTGAGAGTTCTGACAACTGTCATATGAGGGAAAATATCGAGGATGATAAAAACAAATGAAGAAAAAATACAAAATAAAAGGAATCTAAGAATAAATGTAAATACCAAAAGAATAACCTTGTGATAATGGCTGAGCTGCACGAAACATACATCAGTGTTCATAATGAACATGATAAATGTTGGAAAGGAAATATGAGAGAATGAACTGGTGAAAGAGGTACAAGTAAAGGAAAATTAACAGAGCTGTATATGGATAGAAAGTCTACCTCAGGGACACATACCCATGGCCAACTTACACAGAAGAGGTTTTGCACATGATATCTCAGGGAAGAAAGACAATCTAAGTGTCAGTTTAACTATATCATAATTTTTTCAACCTTTATAACCAAAAACATTCAGCAGCATTTCATAAGGAATAAAAAGAAAGACTACTTTAAGTATACTATATTTTCCTTATGCTTACCTATTATTCTAATCATGTCCTTTCTCTTCATTATAGTTCTACTGAGAATTTCTTTCAACGTGATATCATGATTTTCTACGATTATTTTGCTAAATGCACCCCCAGCTACATTTCTGAAAAGGAACATAAAGAGAGGTTAGTAAATCTGGTTATTAACACATAAAAGAAAAGAAAACTACACAAAATGTAATACATTCATTACTCTCTGCAATTGTTTAGAGAAATGAAAGAACACATTCAAATCTATCCCAAGAGTACCCTTCAATTCAAAATATGTTCTAAAAGCACAGCTTATGATATCTGGTCCCCAAGGGAGACAACTAACTTGTTCTTTGTCTTGATAGCATATATTCTTTTACTATGCAAAGACAGAACATCTTGAATCAACCGGTGCCTTGCCAACACAACAATGTGAAACTGAAAGTTCCTAGCTAATATAACATGGATTGAACCAGGAATGTGAAACATCTGGGGTAAACCATGGAAAGTTTTGTGGGGCCTGGACGTAGAAAGGGAGCTGTGGTTTTGGTGCATTACACATGACAGCTAGAGACTGAGTTTGAACGAATGTGGCTTTTGTTGTCTTATCCTAGCGCTACCTTGTGTGCGAGCAGGGGGAGGGGGGTGTGTCATTTCATGTGTGGCAGGGCAGCAACGGGAATAGATGAAGGCAGCAAGTAACTTTTTCACTCCACCTTTCCACCTCCAATTTGGTCTCCCACTTCCCACATATTCCCTTTACATCACAGAAGGTGACTAAAAGGGGTGGGTGTGTGGGTCTGGAAATCCCCCACTCCTGTTTCACTTTTCCAGGAGAAGGGACAGAGAAGAAAGCCAGGTGAGGATTTTCCCTCTATGGCACAGTCATCTGTCCATAATGCTACCTCACTAATGCAGAAAATGAAGTCTTTTAGATATCTGAGAGTGGATTTAGCAGCAAATGGAACCATGGAAGCAGAAGTGAGTAATGGGGTGGAGGAGGGGGCGAAGTTTCTGGGAGTGATGAAGAATGTGTAGGAGACAACATTATCTCAGACAGTGAAAATGGGTATGTTTGAAGGAATAGTAGTTCCAACAATATCATATGGCTGCAAGGCTATAGATAGGGTTGTATGAAGGAGGGTGGATGTGTCGGAAATGAAATGTTTGAGGACAATATGTGGTGTGAGGTGGTTTGATCAAGTAAGTAATGAAAGGGTAAGAGAGATGTGTGGCAATGAAAAGAGTGTGGTTGACAGAGCAGAGGAGGGTGTGTTGAAATGGTTTGGACATATGGAGAGAATGAGTGAGGAAAGGTTGACATTGAGGATATACATATCAGAGATGGAGGGAACAAGGAGAAGTGGGAGACCAAATTGGAGGTGGAAGATGGAGTGAAAAAGATTTTGAGCAATCAGGACCTAAATATACAGGAGAGTGAGAGGTGTGCAAGGATTATAGTGAATTGGAACGATGTGGTATACCAGGGTTGACGTGCTGTCAGTGGAGTGAACCAGGGAATGTAAAAGGTCTGTGGGGCATAGGTAGCTGTAGTTTTGGTGCATTACGCAGGATAACTAAGAGACTGAGTGTGAACGAATGTGGCCTTTCTTTGTCTGCTTTCTTAGCATTACCTTGCTAAAGCAGGGGGTAGCTATGCTGTTTCCTGTGGGGTGGGTTAGTTCCAGGAATGGATGTGGCCTTTCTTTGTCTGCTCCTGGTGCTTCCTTGCTAACACAAGAAATGGCGATCAAGTATGAAGAGTACATACATATACTGCCAGTCCAGTGCAGCAGTCATTAATGGTGCAACTTTTCCAGCTCATCAACAGTGATGTCCCTCAAGGATCTGTCTAATTGCCTACTCTCTTTTGTCTCTCCAAATATAATCTTCTTTCTTGAACATCTAATCCGCTTCATCCCTATACTGAAGATTCCACTCTAAACACTTGCATAATTTTTCCTCTCCAGCTCATTCTCTTTCTCATACCAAACACATCACTCTTAATTCAGAACTTTACAATCTCTCAAAATGGAAAAGTTGAAACCTGGTTATATTCAACAAGGCTAATATGCAATTTCTACTTAATTTCATTATAAATATCAATCTTTTCCCTTTGTTCAATTTCAAAAAACCACAATCTATCCCCCTAGGAACAGAAATATGTTGGGTAAACCAATGTCCTTTACCTTATTCTGGATACTCCATAAAATAAATATTATAAATCTTTCTTTCAATCTTGAATACCGTTTCCCAAGTTGGCGAGTTAGCCCAAGGAAGACAAAAAAAAGGCCACACCTGCTCACATCTACTCTCGCTGTCATATGTAATACACTGAAACCACGGCTCCTTATCCACAGCCAGGCCCCACAGGCCTTTCATGGTTTTCCTTGGATGCTTTACATGCCCTGGTTCAATCCACTGATGGTACATCGACCCCAGTATACCACAATGTTCAAATTCACTCTATCCTATGCATGCCTTTCATCCTCCTGCATGTTCAAGCCCCCATTGCTTAAAATCTTTTTTCATTCCAACTTTCCATCTCCAATTTGGTCTTCATATGATTCAGGATCCATCAGTATATCTCTTATAACAGCAACTTCATACTTACAGGGGTGTTTACTGCCATGAATGGAGTATTGCCTACATATCTGAGCTGGCTCTTTCTTCACCTCTTTATTAACAACACTGAAATCAAAAGCCTTCCATCTCATTACTTCTCCAGGAATTACCTTTCTCCAGCCATCCCTGCCTCTGTCTGCCATGATACTACTATCCTCTGGCACTGTTCTACAGGAATAATTTTGGTCAATGCTCTCATGAGCTGCTTACATTTGCCCTTGCCACCAAGGATTGGACTAACACCATAAGTGTGGCTGCTTCCCAGTATTCCTAAATGGAGACGAACCACATAAGGACCAACTTTTAAGATACATCCTCCTTCCATCAAATGGCTAAGCTGTGAAACTCATTTCCTTATCTAATATTCCTTTCTATCCATAACTTTTCTACCTTTAAAAGTAACTAATAATAAAGTTAACGATGCAATAGCAGTTGAAACATACAAGGTGACTACGATGTCCTGTGATGGTTCACCGGCATCCTTTTTCTCGACTAGAGCTAATACGTTGAATCCAAACTTTTCAATGACATCTCGATTACGTAAAGCCTGGAAATCCCAGTCAACCTGGCCATCCTCCTCTGCAATGTGAAGGGCATATCGCTCTATGCCACCCCTGAAATGTAAGGTATTGATTAACTAAAAGACACTGACCAAAATATATAAATGACTCCTAACTGCATATAAAAATTCTGTGAACACCTTTGTAAAAACAAGGGAATCACCCTAGAACTTACTTGCACATACAGTATACAGCACTATTTACTGTCATCCCCCTTCCCCCCAAAGCTGAGGTGAAGGAAACAAAAACTGGCATGTGGCTGACTGTGGTGGTGGAAGTATCAAGCATGTAATAACTTATCTGTATATTAGGGGAAGGGAGATCTACACTCATGGGGCCCCATCTCAAACATTTTTATAAGATGTTTAAAATCATTCTATTTTTCAAGCTACTGTATAGTCTGCATTCAATTTCATTTCTGAACTTATTCCATTCATCCATAGCTGTAACAATATAAAATACAGCACTAAATTCTGTCCATCTTACTGTCTTCTCATGACCTCTTGTTGCTCCTTTGCATCTCTCAAAAAACTGTTTGTTGGTGACACTGTCAATAGACTCAGAAATTTAAAGATTATAATCAAGTTTTCCCCACTTCTCTCCTCCACAACTGAACAAAGTCATCTTGTAAAGAGTTAGGATAATTTGATTGCCCTTCCTATGAATCCATGAATTCTGTATGCCTTCTTAACTGTTTCAGTGCACTGTTTACTTGGTTTTAGATCACCAGAGATTATTACAACCAAGTCTGTTTCCTCATTTACCTTTTGCAGTTCAAAGAATTCATAATATAGCTTGCCTCTTTATTTTTTCTACCAACAAGTAAAACTTTGCACTTATTGATATCAAAATTCATTCGCCACTTTTGAGCCTTGTCCACCAGTTTGTCTATAATGTCTGCGAATTTCAATATCTTACAATGCTGCCCATTATCAAAATAATTGGGTAAATTGCTATCAGTGGGCTAAACCAGAGCATATGAAGTGGTCAGGGAAAACAATGGAAAAGTCTGTGGGTTTTGTTTGTGGAAAGGGGGCTCTGGTTTTAGTAAAATATACAAAGCAGTTACCAAGTGGATGTGTACATATGAGACTGTTCTTCGCCTGTTCCCGGCACTACTTCGCAATGCAGAAAGCAGCAAAGAATATAAAAAAATCTAGATAATATCATCATTTGAGTGGGTGAAATGTAATACTTTGAAGTGATTTGGGCAAGTGGAGAGAATGATAGTATGAGTATAGGGGTTGGTGGAGACGATACAGAGTGAGGGAGTACTGGAAAGAGAGAAATGGTGGAAGAATACATGGAATGGTGCATATGACAGAGGCATGTAAGGAGAGGGAAAAGTGGAGACTCTTTCATTGTGGCCAAACCCTTGATGGGTGTTTCCAGAGGGAACATGCATCAGAGATATAGATAGATAGATATATTATTATTAATTTTTTTTTTCTTTTTTTTTTTTATACTAATTGCCATTTCCCGCATTAGCGAGGTAGCGTTAAGAACAGAGGATGAAGACTGGGCCTTTGAGGGAATATCCTCACCTGGCCCCCTTCTCTGTTTCTTCTTTTGGAAAAAAAAAAAAAAAAAAAAAAAAGAGGGGGAGGATTTCCAGCCTCCCGCTCCCTTCCCTTTTAGACGCCTTCTACGACACGCAGGGAATACGTGGGAAGTATTCTTTCTCCCCTATCCCCAGGGATTATTATTAATATCATTATTAATTTCATTATATCAGTGTTTTTTGTTTCGTTTTATCACTACCATTTCTCACATCAAGGAGTAAAGCCAGGAACAGAGAAAGAAGAGCTAACATCCATTCTCTAGCTGTGATGTGCAATGCATGGAAACCAAAGCCCCTTAATTATTCACAACCAGCCCATACAAACCTGTCCATGGCTTCCCCCAGCCACTTCACCTGCCCTAATTCAGTCTACTGACAGTACCTCAACCCCAGTATACCACATCATTCACATTCACTGTATCCCATGCGCATCTTCTATCCTTCTAGATGAGATCTTCAGGCCCTGATCACTTAAACCCTTTTTCACTCCATCCTTTCATCTCCAAGCTCTTATCATTAGTAAAATCATAATTAATGTACCAGTATCGTTACCATTACTCCAAAGTATCTATTTCCATTGCTTTTTATGTTACATGTGCTTAGGCTGGAAGGAGGGGATATTCACGGACTTCTTTGCCACCTTGGGTTTGTTAATCTTTGCACACATCTGTCTCGTCATTTGCCACACTTCTTCGTTACATGATCTCAAACCATACGCAGCAGCAACTGTATTACTTTGCCCCATTCATCAACAATGATTTTATCTAATCAATCATCATATATCCCCATTCATATCTCTATTAACATATAATGCTCACAGCTTTGTATCAGCAACTTTTCTGAGAAAAAAAATCCTGAAAGTGTTCCTTCACATCTTTAAGGATTCTAAGGATTATATCTGATTCTACCAACACTATGTTTTGAGTCTTAAATTTTCTTTAGATATCTCTTTCCCTTTCTTAACTACATAATCTTAATTCAAACTTCCTTTTTTTATTGTTAATAAACTCCTTACCTAGCATCAATCTTATTTGCTTATCCCTCTTTGCTATCATTTCATGCCATAATTTCTACTAACATTGTAAAACACTTGTTTTCCTGTTATTCATCCTATTCTTCACACTCTTCCTCTATCAATACATCAAATGAACAATGAGGTATGATTTTACAAAAGGACAGAAAATGAAAAACAAGATAAACGTTTCTGATGGAGTGCTGACTTACCTTAGAGGTGGTTGTCTATTTTCTTTGGTATACAGCCAACAAATCAGGCCAATGAGATCAATTACCCGTGCTTGGTGACAATTAATGACAGACACAACCATAGGATAACTGGGTACAGGGTTGTCCCCAAGTAGCAAATAAATGCTTATACGACGGGCTTGGATGTTTGTGTGCGTCTGAAAGGAGGAAAACCTATATAAATAAAAATATCATAAATAACACTCCCGATAATAAATTATAATATATCTGATCTGCTATCAGTTCTCTATGGCACAATCCATGACTAGGTAACTGCTTGATCCTAAAGTTTTCAGACTAAAAGACTTAGGCTGTACTGCTCTCGAACAGATTTACCAGTTTCACAGAAGCTAAATCTGCACAAACACAATACTTCATTTATGACAAACAATTCATTTATATAAACTAGGAGGCACTGCCAGACTCTGCCTGCTTGTAGGTGCACTGTGAGTGAAAAGTCTCCTACAGTGCAGTTCAATCATCAGAGTGCAGTCTCTTTGAAGAACTTTTCACTTCAAAGGAGTCCAACCTTTCCCTGTTACTGACAGCAGTACAGCCTTGAGGCTGTAGGAACCCTAACTAGGACATGCATTTATGTGGTCTTCTATAACTAACATACTGCACCTGCTGTGACGGAGGGGCTAAGTGGATAGTTGAGGTGGCTATGACAGTGGTGGGATTAGAGGTGATGGTGGAGGTAGAAGCAGATTTCACTTACATATACAAAATTATGTATTATATTTCTATAACTGTAAAGTCACTATAAAAGCAAAATGTGAGGTTTTCTGGAATGAAAGTGTCACAATTTACAGTGCAGGTGATGCAGCAAGACTGAGCAGATGTCCAGAATGACCAAACTTCATGTGGTAATCATTACTGAGAAGAAGAGTACTGGAGGGAGAGAAATGGGGGGAAGAACTTATGAAACAGTGTGTGCGAGGGAGGCATGTAAGGGCAGGGATAATTGGAAATTCTTTTGCTGTGGCCATCCCCTTGATGGCAGTTCCCATAGGGAATGGACATCAGAGATATAGAGATAGACAAATAATGTTCCATACATATATCTTAATACAATGCAGAAAAAAATTTTGGATATAAAACACCACTTGTGTTAATCATATATAAGGAAGATTTCGGTTGGAAAAAACCTTACATGAGTTCAGTCATGATGAAGTAGAGGTGTTTTTTGGTCTATCTCTCTATACCTCTGATGTCTGTTCCATCTGAAATTGCCTCAAAGGGGTGGCCATGGCAATAGGGTCTCCATACCTAGTACACTCAAGTGCTACTTCTTATCCTTTAGTGTCTAACATTCTTATCAGGCCACTGGCAGAGGGCAACTCTAGCATAGTGTTTACAGATATGGGATGGTGACAGAAGAGGTGACAGAATTCAAGTATCTAATAGCTTTCTTAGGTGGGAAAGATAAGTACAGGATAAAGGGGTCACTTGGTCCCTTAATAGAATAATGAAGGGTAGGAGTGTAACTATGGAGGTGAAGATAAGACTGAGGAACAGCATAGTCCTTCTGACCCCGACTTATTCAGCCAAAACTTGGACATGGAATGAGTCACAAAGGTCAAGAATCCAGGCTATGGAAATGAGCTTTTTGAGAAAAGCATGTGGTATAACTAAATGGAATGAAGGGAGAAATAAAGGGGGCATATGAGATGTGGTATAGTAGGGAGTGCAAGGGGAATGAACTGTGGAGTGGTAGAAACATCATAACTTTGAGGTGCTCTGGGTATGTGGAAAGAATGCAACATAGAGAATTTGCATATCATTAGGTGAGTGCATGATAGTACAGTTGAAGAGGTTGGTGTGAGAGGAGGACTACTTGTGACGAAGGGAAACAGAGCTGAAGAGTACTGGAGGGAGAGAAATGGTGGAAGAATGCATGGAACGGTGTATGAAAGGGAGGTATGCAAGGACAGGGATGAATGGAGACTTTTGCCATGGCCATCCCCTTGATGAGAGTTCCTGGAAGGAACAGGCATCAGAGATATAGACAGGTTGAAAAATAAATAGAGAGATGGAACACAGAAAATCCCAACTAACCTAAACATTTCATTCCCACCCTCTTTCTTGAGAAATTCAACTGCAATTCCATCCACTCCAGCCAACTCGCCATATTTCTCGTGCAAGGCTTCCATCACCTCTGATAACACCAAACCATTCACCATGTCTGTCTTACTCTGCACACTTCCTAGTCCCAGACACCCCACATGTGCAAACTTAAGATCTAATATCTACTATCATGGCAATCATCAAAAATCATGATAACATATCTGCTGTACCATAAATGATGAAAATACTACAAACCGTGCCATCAAACTTTGCATATTCAATAAATGGATTATTTGGACCATCTGGATACTGTTGCACAAGTCGGGAGAGAAGAGAAACAGGTGCTTGCTTGGGTACTGGAGAGTCTGCACAATTGTCAGAAGATATCACAGCTTTACGTGAAAACAGCTCATTCAGTTCAGCTTCTGTAAATACAAGAGTGATGTGATATGCTTTCACTCATAATGAAGATGAAAAATACAAGTAATCACTTTTGTTTATAGTTTAGTTATCTTCATGTTTTACTATAACATAATAATAAAGTAAATCTAAAAATACACTATAACTTTACTGTGATATCTCTATCCTAAAGTAATTATGTATCATGCCCCTTTCCACATGATAAAGCAAGGTGGCTTTTACTAAACTTCTAAACAGCACAACCCTCTGCAACCTCCTCCATTATGACAATCCTTCTCAACAACTGTATTCTTGCTTAATGCACTCACATAATGTACACCTTTATATTCTCTCCACATGTCCATATTAACTCTGTCTCTTTTTACTATACTTAAATACTCAATATTTCTAAAGTCTAAATTTTCCTTTTTTTGTGCTCAGAACTACATTTTGTTCCAGTAATGTTTGACAAATTTTCACTGGTTAATGCTGTCAGAATACTTAGAAGGAAAGTCATTTCTTTATTGTCACTAATTAATGTCATTATCATTTGATAATGTCCAAGAGTACTTTTTGTTTCAAACATAATCACAGAATACTTTAGGGTTCTTTTCCACATTGTAAAAATCTTTTTTTGTCATTATTTTTTTCTAAGTTGTGCTTATCTCCTTTCTACACTCTCTTCATAAAATAATCTTATGTTCACTTAATAGTCCAAATTTCTACCATTTGACCTAGATACTAATTCTGTATGCTTTCTCACACATTTAATTAAGTTACTAATCTCTTTATGCATCCAACCTGGCTCTCCTCTTTCTCAACTCATTTATACCTTCCTAGGACAATGATTCCTTCAAGGGGAAGTATTGTATATTTCTGAAGTTTCTCTACATATTTTCAACCGTGCCAACATGTAAAAGTCTGACCCAATTCACCCTACCTGACCCTTAGCGCAATCTAACGAAGTCATCCCATCTAAAATTGAGTAACGACATGTTTTCTTTAAAATTAAACCGGCAATTTAAAGTGAATCCGGCAATATTGTGACCTCTATTTCCTAGCTTTTCACGGACCACGCAGATGCTGATTAAGTTAGTTTGTGGGCATCACTATCTTTACCCCGCGTCTTCTATACACCCTTTCAGTGCAATGATCAAAATCTCTCTTGCTCTTGAGCTTCACTCCCCTCGAATGCAACTATCACAGAAGCTCTCAACACACACCTAAAACATCTACCTTTACCCACTGATAACTACAATTTTCTCCAAGTCTTGAAGTGACTACTAAACTCCAGAACATACTGCCAACTGCTAGACTAAACGGTAATCAAAAAGAAACGCAGCACACACAAACAATACTTCTTTTCCTCTGCATTTTTACCATAAACCAGGCAAGATATGGATATTATAACATCATAATACCAGTGGTGGATGCGTAATGTATATATTACTATTCTATACAAGAAAATATATTATGATCTACCCACGTAATGATGAGAGATTGACAGAAGATAGAATGGTGTCAGCTCGGCCGGCAAACATGAGCATATATGCGTCCATGACGGTCCATTCCTTCAAACTTTGGTTTCGGCCATCGAAATTATTTCCCCCTTTCTCTGTAAGGCATCACAAGGACGAAGAGAGAAAGAAAGACACTCACTAGAGAGGAAGACATTTCGGCCATGTTGAGGGCCTTTGAGGAATTTCAGATGGCCATCTCAGAGGAGAGTAAAAAAGAATGTGATTCTAGTAATCCAGTGCCAAGAGATAATGCTATTGCCAATGGCAGTAATGGTATATCTACAGAGCCCTTATGGTCCATGGTAAAGAAGGTAAAATCACCTAGTTCAAAACAACTTGGAAAAGTTATGGAAAAACCTTACACGAGACAAGTGTTTTCAGAGACCTTTTCCTCCCACAATTTATGAAATTGTTCTGAGGGACTCTAATAGGTATGCTAGATGTAGATTAGATATATTAGGCCTTTACCACCTATGTCTAGGTTCATAAGTAAAGGGATGTCTCGCCTTCAGGGAACAAAAGCACTTAATGCAGTTGACATAAGAATGAGATTAGTATATAAAGTGAAACTGACTTCCTATTTAATGACTAGCTTTTAATATGCCATCTGGTTTTCAGTCAATATCTACAGATGAGAAGCATTTTCTCGACAATGACACAAAATAAGGAAGACTGATTACCGTACATTAGACGGATCCAAAATTGAAAATACTAAGTGATATATATATATATATATATATATATATATATATATATATATATATATATATATATATATATATCGAAGCATGTGCAGCAACCTCTTCTGATACTGATGCAAATCACTTTCATATACTGTAAAATTCATTACTGTACAACATAGAATAAAATTACAAAAAAAAAAACCTGTTTAGTCATTATCTTTTTTCTTAGGTTTATAGTTGTTGTGTATTAATCTATACTGAGGGTACTATTATGATACCCTATTGAAGGATGAATACTCAACTATGATCATCTTTTGTTTACTGCTCCCGTACTTATAAGTGGACTTTAGTGATTAATATGAGTGGACTTTATTGATCGCTATGATTTTGGCGAATAGTGAACAAGCAGACCGCTATCTTGACCACGCTTAAATTACCACAATTGGCCACGAGGATGGGATAGTCTGCAGAGTTGCCAACTTAGCGCTTTTATATAGATTTAGCGCCTTAGCCTTTTTTTTTTTTTTTTAATTTAGCGCCAAACTTGGTCATTTCAATGTGAGGAAGCTCAAACAATTATTAAAAATGTTAATGTGATTTAGGAAGTTTAATAGAAACTTATTAAAACAAGGAAAACAATACAAATATTGCATGATTCATTTCCCTCGAAATGAACGTTCGAACATTTTTTGAAGGTTCAGTTCGGGGGTATTCCACGACCTCCCCCTTCAAGTCCCCTGTTCAGTTCAGATTCACTAGGACTCTCAGTGGTGACACAATTATCCGTGGGCCAAGAAGGACAGTGACACTGCTGGTTGTGTGCGTACACGCCATTAGATTTAACGAAAACAACAATGAGCAAGAAATATACTCAACATTTTAGAGAAGAGTGGTTCAAAGACCCCAAATATGAAAAGTGGTTAAGAAAAGTATATGGGGATAACACAAAATGGATAAGCAGGTACTGCCATTGTCCACTGTATGCCAAACTTAGTGACACTGAAAGACAAGAGCAAAACTGCTAAACACAAGAAAACGGAAGAGTCATTCGGTTCACAGACAAATCATAATTCCGTTTAAAAAAAGTGAGTAATGAGGCAAGGGACTGAAGGAAATATATCACTGTTCATTGCAGAACACTTCATTACGTGTTGTCAATCATCTCAGTTAGCTGCGCAAAGCACGACTTGCAGTAAAGAATGCAAGAATTTCAAGTAAAAAATGGTCGAAGTGTTGTGCAGTTGTGTGCGATGTGATTGCCCGGCATTTTAAGTGACTTGAAAAGTGATACAATCAGAGGTTTAGCTTCTTAGTTGATGATGAGAGTAATGACATTACAGCATCGAAACTATTGGGTATCGCTATCCGGTTCTATTCTGAAAGATTATAATGGCTTTCTTGGATCTTGTTGGGCTGAACGACGGTAACGCCAATGGGATATGTGATGCCATCAAGAAGTCCTTGAAAAATAATGGGTTCGTTGCAAAACCTTGTTGCAATATGCATCGACAATGCGTTTGTGACGACAGGTGTTAACAGTGGAGTGCACGCTAAACTCAAGTTAGAAGTTCCTCATCTGTTCCTAAAGTGTATGTGTGTGTCAAGTGTGTGTGTGTGTGTGTGTGTGTGTGTGTGTGTGTGTGTGTGCCATTCTCTACAGCTAACTGTATCTCATGCTGCAGCAATGTCTCCCCAAGAACCTGGATTTTATGGTCAGAGAGACCTATAACTGGTTCTTTCACTTCGCCATTCGCCAAGGCACAAGATCTTTTCTCTGATTAATGATGGTCAAGGTCCATTGAAATTAACACAGCTAACCCAGGCTGTCAATTGATTCAGCAATTGTCAGCATACTGCAGCAGCGGGTTGAACTTAAGACTCGCTTTGAAAAAGACGAGAAACCATGAAAAGTAATACACAGCTCAGATCCTCTTTGACATGTTCTGATACAACAAAAACTGTACCTTCCTGATATTCATGAAAGCATTATTCTTGGATAAGTTCAGCGTGTAAATAAGATATTGGAATCGGAGGTACAGGATCCAACCAAACTGCTTAAGCGACCTTACTCAACTCATCGATTTCATAAATTCTAAAAGGTCCTCATCCTAGGCAATAAATAAAAGGAAGGAGATTCAGTTGAGAACTACCTACACCCACATCCGTACTTAGGGTACGAGTTTGAAAAGGAGATGGCACAAACTATATTCTAGGAATGTGCATACAGCTTGCAGTGCAGTTGGTGAAACAACTTCGTCAACGTCTGCCAGACATGTCCAAAGTGTTACAGTTAACGTCATCACCAAGTGCAAGTGAATGCCTGCATCATCATCCATAAAGCCTGGAATACTAGACTTGGCAAACATGTTTACTGATAACAAAGACATTCTCACACGCATTGAGTTCCAGTGGAGAAAGCTTCATATTGTACTGTGGAAACAGAACACGGGCACTCATCTGAAATAGCCTCGTCAGGGATTTGACTGTGCTGACATTGCCTCACTCAAATGCTGATGTAGAGCGTATCCTTAGTCATATGAACTTAATGAAGTCAAAGCTTCCAAATAGACGATCAAAAGCCTTAAATGCAATACTATCAAGTATGGACTAAGAACCTGTAACATGTTATGCTAATAAACACCGCAAACAGACCCTCAACACAGACCACCACAACCTGAGAACACCGAGGACGAAGAGACTGCGATTTGAGAATCAGCAGGTCTGGAATAATGGCGACTTCTAGTGTTAAAACAGTCAGTCGTACCTGTTATTAATACTCTGGCACGTCAAAGAGCAGGAATAATACAATGAGCATTTTTTTTTCCACGCTGTCATTTTAGCGTTTAGTGCTTTGGGGGGTTAATCTATCGCCATCTGAAATTTGGAGTTGGTAACTCTGATCAGCAGTACCAGATATGGGGAAATTTCCCTAGATTTGGGGAACTCTTGGTATTGATGGGGATAAAGGGAATTTAGGTCGGATTTTGGGGAATCTTTGGTGCGAATTAGATTTTCCTTCAAATTCTGGGGAATTTTCACTGCGAATAAATATATTTCTTTAAATTACGTAATACGTCTTTAAAAAAATAGCATTCACCATAACTTGGTACAAGTAAGGAATTGAGATTTTAAATGTAAAAAGCTAAACATTATCTAAGGTATTCATTATACTTTTCAATTACATCTATTCGCGGAAACGTGCCCTTTTGGAATTTGTGTCGTTTGCGAGTAACTTGTCAGTTCAGTTCTATTAATGGTCGACCTGGACTAAACGGACACGTAGTAAAGGGGAATAAGACCAGAAACTAGCGCCCTCCACTGAAAGGACAAGGTCGAGGGCTCACATAGAGTGTACTGGTACACATCGCGACTCTGACTCAGCTCAGCTACCTCAGTCCTGTTAGTGTAAGCTTGGCCTTCAGTAACGCCTAAGACTCCAAGGAGGCTATATAAGGGTTTATATTTAATAGTCTAACACTGGAGAAGATTCGGTATATTTTGTTCATTTCTTAAAGCATAAGTTCATAGGTAATACACCAAAGATAAACCAACTCATATTTTTTTCTTTGGTCCAGTCCCTGTTGTCACCACACACACACATATTACTATATACGAGTATAAACTGATCAGTGAGAGTTCATGCACACAACTGGAATAAAAGTTATACGTTTTGTATACAACATATGAATAGGTGTGATAAATGAGGACTATATAATGGTACAGTAGCGTACAATATACATCCGAGTGATTCTCTTTTCCCACAACATATTATTCGAATATAAAAACGTTAATTACAGCAATAACGCGTAACATGAAAATATAAATTACAAACGGAAGTAAAAAAAAGGGGATTTTTTTTCAATTTGGGGAATTCTGACCGTCAGATTTGGGGAAATTTGAACCAGAGAGTCTGATATATTACTTATAATATTACTTATGATAGTCTGGCATCGGGAGAGGAGAAAAAAAAGGTCGGGTTTTGGGTGCAAGGAGACTTCAGGCCTAATGACCTTCCATACAGTTCGATGGCCGGAAAACCAAAGAACAACATGCAAGGAACGGCTACACCAATCTGTTTACTTTAGATATCATCTGCCCTGCTAGCAAATTTTTACTTGGCCTGTTTCAGAGTTAGACCGGCCTGCTTGTCTTATGGGTCCAGTAGCTATTAGGGTTTCATCATGGCATCACAAGTTAAGATTTGACCCCTCCAAGATTTTCCCAGACTTATAGCTGTGTGTTTGAGGCCCATTTTGCTCATCTAGGGATTAAGGAGGAGACTAAGAAGAGAAATGGGCTACTGGTGTCAAAAGGTCATACGAAACTTTAAATGTTTCGTATGCTGATCTCAAAAGGTCATATGAAGCTTTAAATGTTTCGTATGCTGATCTCAAAGTGTAATTTTGAAGACCAGTTTGACTCCAGGGTTAGGGACCAATTGTTTAATGACTGTGGAACATGAAATTTATTTTCAAAATTTAGTGGCAGAAAATATGGACTTGCAAAAGATGCCCACTTCTCAAGATTCCTGAAAGAATCCTAAACTTGGAGAAGGCTTTTGTTGGTGATTAAAGTGAGCCACTGCCAATGAAAGTAGAGAATGTTGGACCAAAGAGAAACACCTGTAGACATTGTGGTTTTCCTCATGAAAGCAGTTAATGTAGGCTTACAGACCTTCCTTGTAATCTGTGTACAATAAAAGGCATTTGAAAAGAGTCTGTACCGATGCAAGACAAGAAAACTTGAGTGAGGACAAAAATAAGTATAAATCAAGGTTTGTTAAGGTTCTAATGGATCCAGATGAGAAAACTAATAAAGAAGATGATGATAAGCTGTTATCAGCGAATGACCAAATAGGTGCAGTGAAGACAGAAGAATTTAATTTTAGATTTAAAGGGAAACAAGTACCATTTGAGGTTGACACTGGTGCAGATGTTACTACTTCATCCAGTCGCTGGGGAAAGTTGTTGCAGCTTAAAGCTGAATCAACCATTAAAAGGTTAAGTGCTTATGATAATTCTATTATTCAAGTGATGGGTAAAACAAATGCATCAGTCAGTTATAACTGTTGCAAGACAGTTCAGTCCTATGCAGCTGATTCTCAGAATACCAATTTGTGTGGCAAGGACCTTGTGGATAAGGTTGGCAATTACCAAGCTGGATTGGATGAAAACTCTAAAGTGCATCAGATTGTAGATGTAGAAGGGTTGTTAGATAATTAGGGTTGATTCTGGCAAGCCTATCTCATGCACTGTAGCCAAAATACATGTTAAAAGTGACCTTTCCCAAAAATTCATGAGGGCTCGTATGGTCCCATTTTATTACAAACTGATGATTGGAGAAGCTTTGGATAAGCCTGTGAATGATGATGTACTTGAACCAGTTTCCTGTAGTGAATGGGCTGCACCCATTTTAAAGGCTGACAAGAAATCTCTGAGAATTTGTGGTGATTTTGAAGAACTTAACAAAGAGATTCACTGTGATAGGTATCCACTACCAAAGATTGAAGAGATATTGTCAGTGACTGGTAAAGATAAAATATTTTCTAAAACTGATCTCCAGGAATTTTTCAGTTTATATCAGTTATTTCCTCAGATCGAGGCGTAGCAGCATATCTAGATGACATCATTTTTTGTGGTAAAAATAAAGCTGAACAAGATGAAAAACTAGTGAGGATACTCACTATTCTGCAGGATCATAATGTCCGGATTAACAAGAGCAAATCAGTGTTGCATGCTAAATTGATGGAATACCTAGGTTACCATATCTCTGGTGAAGGAACTGAACCTTCTCTCAGATAACTAGAGGCTATTTTTGATGCTCCAGCTCCTACTTCTGCAGCTGAAGTACTCCTTTTTAGGGATGGTTATATATTACTGTAAGTTTGTCAAGAACTCATCAAAGTTGGCATGTTTGCATGATCTATTGAAAGAGGTAGTTAAATTTAGATGGACTGCAGTGGAGGATAGGGCTTTCCAGGACATTACATATGACTTGAGAAACTCAACATTGTTAACTAACTTTGATGGGGAAGCTTTCTTAATTGTTGAAGTGGATGCATCCCTTGTAGGTGTTGGTTGTCCCTGTAGGTACTGGTTGTGTCCTCTTGCAGAACAAAAATGGTAGAAAAAGCAGTATATTTTGCCAGCAAAAAGATTATCTCCAGCTGAGAAGAATTATTCTCAGATTGATTGAGAAGATTTAGCCCGAGTGTTTGCTTTTAAAAGAAAAGATTTAGATACTTTTTGCTAGGGAGACAATTTGTAGCTAGGACAGACCACAAACCCTTTAACTGGCTTGTTTGTCAAAGGAAGGCCAATTCCATATCACGCTAATTCCAGAATCCAGAGATGAGCTTTGTTGCAGGCTGCCAAATAAAGAAGACTTTGAGTCAGGCACTCCAGCTGAATATGTTAAGTAGGTAGAATCACTTGAGTTTGATGGCATTTCCTTCCACACCATCAGAAAATTGACAAAGAGAGATGTCATAATTATTTGATCAAATGTCTAAAGTTTGAGTGGAATAATGATGTTAACCAATAGCTAGTAGAGTCAGCATCTGTGAAAGCTGATTTAAGCCTGCATAATGATGATATTTTGTATTAGAATAAGGTGCTAGTTCCAGTTAACCTCTGCTGCGAGGTACTTTAACATTTTCATGTTGGTCATGATGGCATTAATGCTATGAAGGTAGGGGCAAGGAACTGGGTGTGGTGGCCAAAGACGGATCAAGATACTGCAGAAATAACAAAATGTGATATTTGTTTAAAAAATGTTAAAGCACCAGCTACACCAGCTCTGTCCTGGCCCAGTGCAGGCTCACAGTAGTCTAAGCTACACGTAGATTATGCAGGTCCTCTTGAAAATACGGATTTTCTTGTTATGGTGGATTCATTTACAAAATTTTTAGATGTTCATGTAACTAATTCCATGAACTCTAGTGTTACTATTGACTTACTACGAAAATCTTTCTGTAATTTTGGACTGCCAGATGTAATTGTTACAGAAAATACCCCTTATTTTGTGTCCCAATAGATGCAGCAGTTTCTAAAGAAAAATGGTATCAAACATATAATGCAGCTCTATATAACCCTGCTAGTGGACTGGCACAAAGAACAGTATGAGTCTTGAAAGAGGGTTAAAGAAATTTTGTCATGGCAGTTTAAATACTAGAATCCGTATGTTTTTCTGTAATCAGAGGACGACAGTCCACTCTGGAATTGGTATGACACCAGCTGAGCCAATATTTAACAGAAATTTCACGGTAACTATTGAGTCAGTCAAGCATGAGCCACAGAGCCACAGAAAAACATTAGCTCAGTTGAGTAATAGTGTTTTTTGTGATGAAAGTAAACTCTACCAGTTTGTTGATGCAGTATTTGTGAAGAACTATGGAAAAGGAGAATCTTGGGTGAAGGGGAAATTCGCTGAAGTGTTTGAATTAAGGAATTATAAGGTGTGTATAAGAGATTTTGCGAATATGGTATGGAATAACCATGCAGATCAAATCGTGCACAAATTTCTTGTTTCTCATGGCAAAGATGCTTCAACCATGCAAAGATTTCTGAGGATATGTATTCCAATAGTCTGCCAAATGGAAGCTGCAGTTTTACTGCAAGAGAAGGTGATAAAAGCTAAGGGGTAATCCCAAGGGAGTTTAGTTTAGGCCTTGAAACTAGGGGAGAGAATGATTTCCATCATAATGATGTAGCACAGCATGTCAATGATGAACCCAAATCTCAAGTAAATGTATCTTTGCCTTAGGCACCAGTACTGAGACAATCCAGAAGTGGTGAAGCCACCCTAACCGAGATAGACTTAACCTCTGAAGTATGTCTTTTGTGTCCTGCATTATTTGATATATTTAGTTATTCATGTTTATATGGAATATCACCTTTTTTATACCATTTTGTTCTAGGGTATTATCATTTTTCTTTTTAGAAAGGATGATTATTTAGTTTTTAGTCAAGAGACTAATATGGGGGGAGAAGTGTTGTGTACTGGTACATACTCAGGATACTATTATCATGATACCGTGTTGAACAACTGAATACTCCACTGTGATCATCTTTTGTTTACTGTTCCTGTACTTATAAGTAGACTTTTGTGTTAGCTATGATTTTGGCAAAGAATGAACAAGCAGACCATTGGCTGGACTAGAATATGTCTTCTTTTAACCTTGGATCACATCTAAGTTACCACAATGATGTTTTTACCTATCAAAGAATTATCAAATGTTGTATTTAAAAGTCTTTGCCTTTTAAACTAATATCCATAATAATCAAATAAATTTTCACCATGTTTTCCTTTCATTTCTTTACCCAGCAGCTAGCTGAACTTTTACCTAAATGTGAATACGATTTATGTTAATATATTAAATTTGTAATCAATCTTTGATTCATATTACATTACAATTTCCTAAAACTGTTTATGTTAATTAATTTGTTTATCATCTCTTTAGTCCTTAATTTCCTAATAATTCACAATATCTGACATGCAACTTTATTATCTTTACTATAAACTGCCAATGCAAGAATAACTGTATTAGTGAAACTTGCAAGTTCCCCTTTAGTCTTTTCTTCCCATGTGAACATATTCCTTTCTGTTTCAATAACATTCATTTTACTGCTGACTGAATCTTCATCTTTGTTGCTGACTATTATTTTGCTTTATCTTTTCCCTAACTAACTTCCTACTTAAATCACCTTAATGTATTGAGTTTCAAGCTAACACTCATTCTATATTTCCACAATTAATTTTCTTTTTTAAATGTACCCATCAGGAAAGTGAGTTACGTATATACACACACCACACAGACCCAAGGTCCGATCAAGGTGGTTCAGCCTTACCAACAACAACAACAAAAAATGTAGCCCCCTTAAAAGCATGAAAAGAAAAGAATAGTGAAGTAAAGGCTCCCTCCACTCCCTCTGGCAACACACAACATGGAAAACAGAGAGAGAGAGAAAACCATCGCAGCTCAAATATACATATATATAAGGTCTGTACCTATGATAAGAATTCGTCTGAAGCAGGGTTAACAAGCAGAGCTTGCAAATTCCAATATTCATTCTACCTGAAATCTTATGGTTGTGTTATAATGGAAAGAGAAACTCCTAGTTTGTTTAAACTTTAAAGAAATCATAGTACATACCATCAACTGGAGCTGTATTATGTTTCCACAAAATTCTCTTAACCCTAGACGCATTCTTCTTCTCTTTCCGCATAATCTCCAATCTCTGAGCAGTATAAGACCTCTGTCGGTGACCCACAAAGTCCATATCTAGGGATAACATGCTAAATTAGAGCTGTACATCATAAAATGGATCATGATTAAAATATAAAAAAAACACAGTAGAGAGGTTACATAAAAGTACATACTGGATATAATATATTTTAATAAATACTTATGTTATCCTGGGGATGGGGGAGAAAGTATCTTTTCCAAATATTCACTGCATCACACGTGACTAAAAGGGATGAAAAGTGTAGTACTGGAAACCCTCCCCTTCTAGTACTTCAAAAGGCTTAGGCTGGAATCTACATGTGTGAATATAACTAAGATAAGTAAAAGGGAGAGATAGAGGTAATATACTTGAGGAGAGGAACCTGGATGTTCTGGCTCTAAGTGAAACAAAGCTTAAGGGGAAGGATGGCTTGGGAATGTCTTAGGGATACAGTCAGGGTATAATGTGAAGACAAGAGCTAAAGAAGGGGTAGTAATGATGATGGACGAGGAGTTGTGGAAATGAGGGGAAGGATGACTTAGGACTGTCTTAGGGATAAAGTCAGGGTATAATGTGAAGGCAAGAGCTAACAAAGGGATGGTAATGATGATGGAGGAGTTGTGGAAATGTGTGAAACTGTAAAGACGTAAGCACCAGATCCATGTGGGTTACAAGAAGTGGGTGATTATTGGTACTTATGCACCAGGAAGAAAGAATAGTAAAGAAGAGAGGCAAGTGTTTTGGGAGGAGCTACGTGAGTGTGTCAGCAGTTCTGATGTCAGAGATGGCATATTACTGATCGGTCATTTGAATGAGAGTAGGTAATGTGACAATAGAGGGTATAATCGGGGTATATAGTACCAAGTGGCGTGAATTAAAATGGTGAATAGCTTGTGGAGTTGTGTGCTGAAAAGGGACTAGCAACTGAGAATGCCTCTTTTAAAAATAAGGATATGCATACGTACATGAACATGACAAGAGTAGATGGTTAGATGGCATTACTGGATCATGTATGAACTGATACATGTGCAAATGAGAGACTCTTGGATGTGAATGTACTGAGATGAGTAACTAGTGGGTTGTTTGATCACTGCCTGGTAGAGACATGGGTAAAGGTATGAAAAGGCTTTAGAAAATGAAGAAATAATATGGATGGGAAGAGAAAGGTGAAAGTGAGTGAGTTTGAAAAAAAGGTTAAGATACTGGGTGAAGAATGGCAAAAGTTGAAAGTAAATGAAGCTAGGGAAGAGGGTGAAATATAGGGGACGTTTAAGGAAGCAGTGTTGACATGTATGAGAAAAGTGTATGGCAGGTGGAGAGTGGGAAGTGAGAAAGGGTAGTGAATGGTGGATGACGAATTTTCTTGTGAAAGAGAAAAAAAAGAGACATATGGGTGTTACTTGCAGAGAAGGAGTATGACTAACTGGGAGATGTACAAGAGAAAGTGGCAGGTCAATAGGAAAGTGCAGGGTCAGCAAGTATCAGCAAACTTTAGGGAGGATAAAAAAAACATTTTGGAGGGAGGTTAACAGTAAGAGAAAAACAAGAGAAAACATGGGAGACTGAGTAAAGGGGATAAATGGGGAAGAGGTATTAGGCAGAGATGGGATGAAGAGGAGATGAACTAAGTATCTGAAGGACTTTTGAATATATTTGATAACAGAATGGCAGATGTGCAGTGTTTGGGTCAGGGAGGTATGCAAAGTGAGACAGTCTTGGCAAGTGGTTTGGTGAAAAGAAATGAAGTGGTGAAATCCTTGCAAAAGATAAAGTGGGGCAATGCAAATGGGGTGGATAGGATCACAGTTGAATTTAGGATTTATGATAAATGTATGGCTCATGGTAAGGAGCCTCAGGTGTGGTGTATGCCTGTTTAATTCTACAGCATAAAAACAAGGGAACACGCAGATAAGTATTACAGGTGAGTGGTTATCTAGAGGGCAGTGGCATGCAGAGGGAGGAACTATTGGCTTCAGGAGTGGCAGAAGATGTATGAATCTGGAGTTTGCCTTGAAATATCTGTGTGAGCATTAATCAGAGAAGCTGAAATTGTACGCTCATTTACAGATCTGGAGAAAGCATATGTAAGTGTACACAGAGATGCACTGTGGAAGATGTTACAAATCTATGATGTGAAAGATAAGCAATCTCTCTTTTGTTGAACCATTTGTCTAGTACCTCTTCTAATATCTTACCTCTCTATGAGACTCAGTTGTCTAATGATGTTCTCACTAGCCCTTTTTTCATATCTAATTATAATCTCCATTCATGATACCAGTTCAAAGGGGGTGTTATGTTTCTTCCAATATCAACACACCTGTTACACGCCTCGAGGACCCCAAGTCCCCAAACTTAGACGTTATATGACTCAAGGGCTATCTCCCAACTGTCACACTTTTCCTCTGTTTCACTACTGCTCTCCTAATTCTACAAATCTTACATCTTTCTTTGACTATACATTCCTACCATGAGACTGTAGCATCTTCTCACCTGCAAGCCGAGATCTTCCACTTAAGGGATTTGTTCATTAAAGAGAGTGGTTAATTTGTGTATATGGTAAAGGAAATATTAAGCAAACTGTTCAGATGCTATATTATGCCAAAACTATGATATAATTCTCGAGTTTGGTTACTGCACTTAAAGAGGCATAGAGATATAGCAGAAAAGGTCCAGAGATGGGCAACAAAGATAGTACTAGAATTAAGAGTTAAATTACGGGAAAAGGTTAGAGGCCTTAAATTTGTCCACCATGAAAGAAAGAAGTGTCAGGGAAAAGCTTAGAGGCCTTAGATTTGTTCACCACAAAAGAAAGAAGTGAGAGGGATGACCTTGTCACATGCCTAAAAATTAAAACCTGTTTCATGATGTCAAAAGAGAACAGTTCTTCAAAATGATACAACAACCAAAGGCCAAAACATGAAATTAAGCAAGAAACATCTTAGAAAAGATAGTAAATTATCACAGTATAAAAGTAGTGGATGAATGGAAGAAACTGGGTTATGATGTAGTGAAAGTAGACAGCATAAGGAAGTTTAAAAAATTCAAGAGATAAAACCACCTGAACATTAAGCTCCCTCTCAATACTGCAAAATTAGGTGCAGAAATTACATAAGACCAAAACTAGAATATTCTTCTCAAGTTTGGTCACTCCACCTAAAGAGGCATGAAAAGTATAGAAAGAAGGTCCAGAGGAAAGCAACAAAGATGTCACTAGAATTAAGAGAAATAAGTTATAAGGAAAGGCTAAAGGGTTTCAATTTGCTTACCTTGGTAGAAAAGAGTAAAGGGTGGCCTGAACAAGTTTAAACAGATCAATAAGGTAAACAGAGAACAATTCTTTGAAAGATACAGGGACAGAGTATCCAGAGAACATATCAAGAAATTAAGCAAGTCGTTAAAATAAATATGTATATATCTATATATATTATCTCTGATGCCTGTTCTTTTTAAATGTGATCAATAATGAAGTCTGTAGGGATAGACAAATTCAAGTATCTTTCTAAATCTCTGGTGCCTGTTCCCTCCAGGAACTCCCATCAAGAGGGTGGCCATGGCAAAAGAGTCTCTACTTTTCCTGTCCTTACATGTCTCCCTTGCATATGCTATTCCATGCATTCTTCCACCATTTCTCTCCCTCCAGTTCTCTTCCACTCTATTTCTCCAAGTAACAGATGGTCTTCCTCTCACACCAAAGGACATGACATAAACTTATGCAAAATATTAAAAGAAAAAAAAAAAGATATAAAGACATACTTTTATAGTATAAAAATCACTGATGAATGGAATAAAATGACTGAAGACATGGTTAATGCGGCTATCATATATAAATCTAAAAAGTAGTATAATAGAAGAGAATGTTCAAGAGATGAGGCCTGATGAATGTAAAACTCCTTCCCCTACAGTACAAATACATAATCATACAGTGTAAACTCCCTCCCCATAACACAAATAGCAAATTATTCATACACACAAATGAGATTCATAAGGTATATAGCCTGCAAAGAAAAGAAAGTTAACTTCCTGAAAAGCAAAAAATTATCAGATGGGTTTTTCTAAATTTACTTGTGGCTGTTCAGCTAGAGGACATTACTATAATACATGCAGAATCTACTGAAAATAGTGGGGAGGGAAGTGGAGTATGAGCAATTCGGGGGGCTGATTAACAGACATGACATGAAGATTGATTTAGCAGTACACAGACCTGAGTACATACAAACTAAGATATACATGAAATTAAGAGAAGCTCTAGAAAGAATAATTTACCCTACTAGAGATGAAGGAACTGAGGCAGTTTGTAGCCTGGTTGATGAAAAAATTATCTAAGTGCAAGACATATAGGATACGTACTTGTTTCGCTAAAAGGAAGATTTCAGTTAGAATTAAAAACACAGAGGATGAAAATTCATCACAAAAGGATCCAGCTGAGATGTAGGGGGTACCAAAGTTAGAAAGATTTGTAAAGGAAGAGGCTGAGACACATAAATCACTAATTATCTTTGGCTAAGAAAAACATAAAATACCATATGAAGACAGGTGAGAGAATGATGGAAAGTTCATTAAAGAATTACTGGAAGCTGTAGAAATACCTCATGCAATGTCTGTGATGAAAGAATGAAGAAATGACAGGTTATAATCAAGATGCAAGAGGAAAACCAGTTATGGTTGCATTTCATTCGGAGTCATCTTGCCAGCAGTACTTGGGTAGGTCAAGAAACTAAAATATATTGTACTCTTCAAATGTAATACAATGAGGGAAGACAGGGAGAAAAACGAAAAATACAGTCAAAAGGCAGAAGACAAAAGATATCAAAATGAGGCAATAGGACAGAGCAGCTATGTCAACAGTGCTGAGATGTCAGGTTCGTTCATTGATGGCAATGTCCAACTAAAAGTAACATATGCTGATGGATTAGTAGTAAATGGTGAAGAGCTGAAATTTCAGGATTGTATAAGGAAAAACACTTTTGTTATTGTTGATATCAAAGCTGAGTATAGAAATTAGATCTCATGTTCTATCAAACGGGTGTATGTTGGCAAGGAGAGAATGACAGGACAAAGGATATGGAGGACTATCCTTCCTAATAAGATATAATTTAAGTTTCTACAAATAATGGAGGATATCCCAACCAGACAATACATAATAGTGGCTTTGATATCTATTCTTCCAAAAAATTTTAATGAATCAGAACAAATATACAATGACAACAATGTTGGAACTATAGGGTGTAGTAAATGAAGCAGCAAAACATGCATTTCTCAGAGATGTTAAATTACTAACAATGGAAAATTTCAATTTGAAGAGATCCAGGGCTCTGTAGTGAAAGGTTCACTTAAATTTACAATGAAAGAGTCATGGGAAGCATTAGCCCAAAATATGGAGAGAAGTTACGAAAGAGGGAGGACTGATTTATTTAAGATATAAAAAAGCCAAGGAGCTTTGAGATGTGCTGTGGTGAGGAAATGGAGGTACTTCAAACAGCCAGCACTTGTAAGACATATGAGAACAAGGAAAAAACATACCAGGATAAGAAAGTAAAAACAAAAAACTTAGGATAAAATATTGTGAACAAAAAAGGCAGGATAAAATCCAAGACTCTTCCATAAATCAATCAGCAAGAAACTGTACATTAAAGAGCAGCTAATCAGGATAAATGATTCAGGGTCATGAAGACAATCATGTAAGGATCTGAATGACAAACTCAAAAGTGTTTTAACAGTGGAAGACATTATAACCCCAACATCAGTGAGATGGAACAAGATGATGGTCTTAGAAATCATTATGATATCAAAAAAGACATAAAAACAAAATACAGTACTAAAAGGTCTTTGCCTATTCAAGGCTCATGGTCCTGATGCAATTTCACCATATGTAATGAAGATGTATTCACATAAACTTGTTAAACCACGTGAAATACTGATCAATATGTCGATGTAGAAAGGCAAAATGCCAAGGGAGTGTAAAAGAGCAAAACTCATACCTATCTACAAGAAAGAAGACTGAGAAGCATTGACCTACAGAGTGGTCTCCCTGAAAAATGTGGTCTGCAAGGGGCTAGAAAAGATAATGAGAGCAAATGGATGACTATACCTGCACAGGAGAAAATACCAAAGGGAGAGACAATATGGTTTCAGGGAAAACAGATCATATATAATGAACCTTATATATTTCTGAAAAAATAAAGTTGTTTCAGACAAAAAAGAAAGCTGGGTGGACCAATTATATTTGGAGTGCTAAAAAGCATTTGACACTACCACACAGAGGGCTAATCAAGAGGCTGAAACACCAGACAGGGATAAAGGGGAGATGCCTATGAGGAGTAGAAAGATATCTTAGTGTAAGGGAAAAAAAAAGTCTTATGTCAGAAAAGCCTTCTTGAAATACAACACAATACAAAGGAGTTCAAACAGCAACAAACACTTAAGTCCTCATGATCCTGTTTTTGATAGCAGATGTTAGACACTCAGATTAGTGTGGTTAGAGTAGAAAGGCAAATGGATGTCTTCATGTAACTGAAGAGGAGCAAATAATGTCAGTCTTGGATTCAAAAGTGATAAATCTATCAAGTCTAATTCCATATATGTCTGTGGCACTACTGTCAACCACTCTAAGTGGTAAATCACTCCATGAGGTAAAACATATTGAAGAAAAAGTGCTTTTCCTAATTCAAGGTAAAACATTTACCACAACATTTTTATCCATCACTATAAGTGAAATGAAAAAAAAAATTAGGTAATTAAAGCCTTTGACAATTTTGAATACCATAATATATTACATCATCTCAAGATTCTCTTTTCTATTCTTAACAAATTCAGGTCATTTTGTCAAATCTCACTGGATTTGTTTCTCAGTTGATGAATCATCTTGGTAGATCGATGCTGTACTCTCTGCATTCTGTCTACATCATTTTTTCAAGTAAGATGCCAAAACTGAACACAGTATTCATGATGGAGAAACACAAATGAACTGTAAAGAGGATGATTTCCCTAGACTTAATTCTAAAAGCCCTACCAATGAATCTAAGAGCTTTGTTTGCTCTTACTTCTGCTTCTGTTGCACTGTTTACTTGACTTTAGGTCACCAGAGATCATTCCACCAAAGTCTTTTTCTTCATTACCTTTTGCAGCTCAACAAAAGTCATATTCTAGCTTGCTGTCCCATATCTAATTTCAGCTGGAGATACATATCCCAGCTTATTATCATCTGAAAAATTTTATATCTTTCAACGAAGACCATTACTGGTGCCAAGACTGATCCTTGTGGCTCACTATTTGTTAAATCTAACAATTCTGTTTATTTTCTCACAATATTCACATTCACTCTTTTGAATAGAATACCAAGACATCTGGTTATGGTATACACAATATTGGTGATTTTCCCAACAAAATGAAGTGCAGTATCACCTTGCTGCCTAATAACAATGGAATGTGCCAATTCTGGGTAAAAAGTACACATCTATATTGAGATAGAATGAGGAGCAATAACAGCAAACAATGCTATGTTGTTAACCCTTCTTTTGAACAGAATATTGTGACATCTAGTCATGGCATAAACAATATGGCTGATATTGCTAATAAAACAAAAGGTATTGTACAATTTTTCCCCATCACCTAAGTACAATGGAAGGCATCAACTTCTGGCAAGAAGAAGACATCTCCATCAAAAGAGAGGGTGACTCAATCACAGCATGCAACTCAACACAGTGCTTCTTAGCAACTCACAGCCTGTGAGACATTTGTCACCAAGCAATCACATTACAGCATTCCCTCCCACTAATCATGCCACCTTACCAGAAAATGATGTTTTAGTTTATTAATTTTCAAATACTTAAATTTTCTAAATAAATCTTTATATAATTTGAGTTTTTCTCAGAATTAAAACAAACATTACAATATATCACCTTATAATTTATGTGAATAACTATACATTTCTAATTTTCTATGCACATTTTTTCATGCATACTCCTATAATAAATGTCTTTTACACTAAAAAGTGTTTAATGAATTTTTCCTTTATAGTATTATAATCTAGAGATAACAGGTTAAGAAAAAAAATAAGATACCTTTATTAGTTCAACAATTATGTTCACAATGTACATAAACCTTAACTACATTTTCTGGCATTTTTACTTCTGACACTTTTCTAGTTCTTGCCCGGAGCGCCTTACACGTGCTCAAGGAGTGTGCAGAAAACTTCACAAGATGCCCAAAACATTACTTAAAAACATCATTAGAAGAGAGGGTGTGGTGCCATGGGAGTGGAAGAAAGAAAATGCTGTACTTATCTTTATAAAAGGAGATGGGGAAAATGCATCTGAATTACAGACCAGTATCTCTAACAAGTGTGGTCTGTAAAAAAAACACGAAAAACATAATCAGACAGCAAACTGATGATTAGTGGCACAGGAAAACTACCTACCTGACAGACAACAAATTCAAGGAAAGGAGGTCATGTGTAACAAATTTTATATCTATAAGAAAGCAAACTCACTTAAAGACAGGGGAGGTAGAGGGGTAGATTTTGTGTTCCTGGACTGTTAGAAGGTGTTTGACATCATATCATATGGGAGGTCAGGAAAGAAGCTGGATTTCTAAGCAGGCATATGGGTTAGAATCATGCAATGGAGGGAACATCTTAGTAAAAATAAACAGGGTACCTATATCAAAGAAACCTTCCTGAAATGGTGTGGGATTACCAGTGTTATGCAGCTCTTTATGATCTATGTAAATTACCTCCAGCAAGGAGAGAAATTGCACCTGATTATGTTTAAAAATGAAGCTAAGGTCATAAGAAAAATTAAAAATGGTAAGGACTGCATCAACTTTCAAAGGACCTACGGCAATCTTTAAAGATGGTTTGATAAAAAGTTGATGAAGTTTAAGCTGAGTAAACGCAAAGAATTCATACTGTAGCATTTCATTTTTGCTCCCAATATGTAAAACTTTGCACTTATCATTATTAAAATTCATTTTCCACCTAAAAACCATGTCCAGTTTGTCTATGTCAGTTCGAAACTGCAGACATTCACCTACATTTGTAGATTCTCTTCCCAGCTTTGTTTCATCAGCAAACTTTGATATCTTGCAATGCAGCCTATTATCAATACCAATTAAGATGTAAAGAAACATATCAAGTCCCGAGACTGATCCTTGAAGCACTCCTCTTGTTACATCTAACAATTCTAAGGACTGACCATTAATCACAACTTTCTGTATATATCAAATCACCAAATTTCTAAATTTCCCTATAAATGCCATGTGACTACATTTTTGCCATCAAACTTTGATGCTGAACCTTATCAAATGTTTTTTTATTATTAGAAAGATGAAATAAACTGCTCTACTTTCATCATCCATGTTGCTTACATCATACAAGAAACCAAGCAGAATTGTCAGACATGAGCAATTTTATTAAAATCCATGCTGAGAATCATTTGTTTAGTGATGGTCTCTAAATGGTTCACAACTGTATCTTGAATGATGGTTTCCATAATTTTTGCAACTATTGACGTTAAGCTAATTGGAAAGTAATTTCTGGGAAGTGACTTACTATCTATTTTGATTATCGTCATTACAATGACAATTTTTCATTCACATGGGACTTAATACAGCAATCAAGAACTTTACAATCTCATTTTTTGCCTCTTTCATTGTCCTCAGATAAAACTTATCAGGATCTGCCATTTTATTGACTTTCATTCTGTTTACTGCTGGTAGTATGTCTTCAGCTTCTATGTCATTTAGTTGAAGAACATTCTCCTCTCTTATAAAAAATGGATTCAGAACATGGGTTGAGTCTTCTATCATTAAAGCAGATGCAAAAAGTCACTTAAGTATTTTTTCATGACAAGTTTTGCCAAGGCCAAAGATATTTGCAGTGGCAAAATAAGGATGGGACACAATGAAAAAAGCTCTCAATAAAAATATAACTAAGAGAATGTGTGTACAAAAGGAACTTGGGGTCAACACTGTACGTAACCTGCAGCCAGAGGAATATGTCAAAAGAGTTGTTACAAGTACAAACTACCTCTAGAAAGATATTAAGAGTACATTCAAGTAGACAAAGAAGGAAATCTTCTGGAAGTTACTCTCAGCGTAAATTAGACCTAAACTAAAATCTGCTTTTCATGTTAGGTCATCCTTGAAAAAACAAAAAGAACTATAAAATAAAGTTCAAAGGATTGCAACAATGATGGCACCTGAAACATAGGCAGTGCATTGCCGTGAATGGTAAGAGGCCACTGATATGCCCACCATGGAAAAGAGAGGAGTATGGGGAGATTTAATCACAACCATCAAATTTCTACGCCAGTTGGATGTTGTCAACTGTGAAATTCTTCAAAATGAGTGTCTTCAAAAGGAAGTAAGCATGAGGTCATTCCTAGTCATAATGAGGAAGCTCATTGGAAAGTCATACGCAAACATACAGCAAGAAAGGCCATAACAAGAAATTAAGTGAGACACTAACTAGAAAAGATGTAAAGAAATGCTTCTGTAGTTTATGAGTAGTGGATGTACGGTAAAAGCTACATAATGAAACTGAGAATGCTGATGGTAAACAAAAATCAAAATGTTGTAAGATAAAAGGATTCAAGAGATGTAGCCCCATAAGTGCTGAACTCTATCCCCATACAGCACAAAAATTCAAAGAGATATTACCTTGGCAGGATCAAATACAACAGGAATTTTGTGTGCGAGAGATGGTAAATGGAGTCTTTGGTCTCACTTGACAGATTAATATCATATGAAAAGTGAAAATTAAAGTTCTAAACCATGAAAAACTATTCTACAACCAAACAGATCTACAGGTAAGATTAATTACATGGGAATAAAAAGAGAAAAGGCAAAATGAAAAGTAAAGTACATGAAAAAATTGGACACGATTAAGATTTAAGTAACTATACATTAATGGAAAGTGACAGATGTATATGGTTTGTTTTGCTAATGCCGCACATCATAATGGAAGAGACAACTGTAAGTCATAACTACACACCTGATACAATGTCAAGAGAGTGAGGAGGTGGGTCTTCATGGATATGTGGTGGGGAGTCTGTATCAGCCAAACAAGGAAACTCCACCACTGATGCCGCTGCTGGTTCCACCTGTACCACCACTTCGCATAACCCTAGTAAGAAATTATGAGGGTCAGAATGCAGACCTACAAAAGTGGCTTTTGTTGTCTTTTCCTAGCACTACCTCACATGCATGCAGGGGGAAGGGGGTGCCATTTCATGTGTGGTGGGGTGGTGGCGGGAATGGATGAAGGCAGCATGTATGAATATGTACATGTGTATATACATACATATACATACCTATACATCTCAACATATACATATATATATACACACACAGACATATACATATATACACATGTACATAATTCATACTGTCTGCACTTATTCATTCCCGTTGCCACCCCACCACATAATGAAATACCAGCCCCCTCCCCCGCATGTGTGCAAGGTATATATATACATAAAAGCATTAACAGTATCACATGTAATTGAATAATATGACTGTTTCACAGATTTCCTTACAACAATTTCTACGGGAAGAGGATGGCAAAATTCGTCCTGCCTCATATAGTTTCATATATCTTTAAAGGAGCAAAGAACTACATTCATAAGGTCTTTCGAAAAAGGGACACCTATTTCTCTACTAAAAATTCCTCATAACTTTCATCTCTCCACTGACAGGTCTGTAATTCTACCTTTTGACTCAAAGAACATTCTTGGAATTATGGTAGCATCCACACTGTATTGAAACCTAACATTGCAGAAATAGCTAAGTCTGCCTCCAAGAAACTGGATCTTCCTGTATAGATATTGAAATATATTTTCTTAGAAACAGTTGTTTCACTTATACAAAGGATTTATCCATCTTGTATGGAGTAGCACTCTCACATCTGGAGTGGTTCTAGCTCTGCGTCCATACTTGATGAAGTTCATTTGAAAGCAGTCAAATTTATCAAATCTCCCATGTTAACCCCAAAACTTGACCCCACTTGCCATGCGCGACAATGTTAGTTCGCTTTTCTTCTTATAAAAGTACTACTTTGGTTTTAGCTCCAGAGAGCTAGTTGCTTGTGTGCCACCACCATTAGATTGACCACGTAACTCAGCATACTACTGCTTCAAATGATTACTACATGGCTGTTGTCAACTCAAGGATGGGCCATTTTCATAACTGTTTCTTTCCCTAGACCTCAATGTTTCGGAACTTTAAACCTTCTCATGTCTTTTCCAATAACTAAGACTGGCTTTTTTCAGAAGACATTTTTCTCACTTCCAAAATTCGCAAATCCTTTCCTCATCTTTTTTTCCCCCTTTCATTAACCTCTTTATATTTCAATCAAGGCTTGACTTTGATGTGCAATTTTGTTTGTAACAAGAGTTTCCAAAATGAAAAAGAGGTACACTTGTGGACAGAATCCCTACGCTCCACACTTGGGCAAGGCAGAAAGAAAAAACAGCTACCTGGATCAGAAGAGAGCCACTTGATAGACAATGAAGTGCTGGCTCACTATGCTAACCTTCCCAATACCAAAGAGGGTAGTGCTGGTAATATACTTCCTTGGTCTGTGGTTGCTTACCAACAGAAAATATGGTGTTATATTACTGTATTACCATTATGTTGACCTGGTTCAGTGTTAAATGCTTTTTCTTGCAACATTTATGTGAATATGTATCTTGCAAAATAGTTTTTATACATCCCTGAATTTATGAACCCATGAAATTATATGCTTTTCTACCAGTAACTGAAAATCAGACTATATGCTTTTCTACCAGTAACTGAAAATCAAACTAAGTTTATGTAACTATCTATATATCTGATAACTGTTCCCTTCAGGAACTCCCATCATGGGGGTGGCTACAATAAAAAAATCTCCACTGTCCTTATACGCCTTCCTTGCTTACACCATCCTACACATTCTTCCACTACTTCTCGCCCTCCAATACTCTTCCAATCTATTTCCTCATGTCACAGGTGGTCTTCCTCTCACACCAACCTTTTCAGTTGTAGTTTCATACATTCTCCTTTTAAACTCCCCATCTTGCATTTTTTCCACATGTCCAAACCTCCTCGAAGTATTACAATTAATACACTCCTGCTCTACAATTGATTTCCTTTCCATTCCCTGCCATTCCAGATCTCTCATACACCCCCTCATTTCTTTCTTTATTCCATCTAGTCATACCAAATGCTCCTCGCAAATGACTCATTTCCACACCCTAGATTCTTGAACCCTATGACTCATTCCAGGTCCATGTTTTGGCTACATGGGTAAGGGTTGAGAGAACTATGTTGTCCCTTTATCCTTTCTTCATCCCTACACTTAAACCTCTACCCTTCATTATTCTAATAAGGTACCCAGAGACTCTTCTACCCTGTACTGCTTCAAGCCTTATTTCTCCTTCCATTTAACCAAACTTATCTAAGATAGCTCCAAAATACCTAAATTCTCTCACCTCTTCCAGTCTTTCTCCCCCCAAAATACCAATACACACTTCAATACACTTCTTTCACTCCATAGGGTTTTGAAAAATCTATACTTTCACTCTGTTTCCATTAAAACACAATTGCTATACTTTTACTTGCATTTACCTTCAATTGCCTATGCTTACACACATCATAAAACACCCGTACAGCCTTCTGCAACTCTTTTCAATCTCAGCAAACAACACAATGTCATCTGTAAACAGGCCTATCACTAGCTACTACACTCCATCTATGCAATACTTCTCCCAGGTATAGCTTTTAACCATCTTAACTACATATATATTAAAATGCCATGGTGATATAACACAGACCTGCTTCACATCCATATGTGCACCAAAACTTTTGCTCAACTCTCCATCCACTCTTACACATGCATTTGCTCCTCGATAGAAGGCTTTCACACCATCCAACAACTGTCCCCCTAACCATACATCCTTAACACATCCCATAAGACAGTCCACTTAAGTCTGACATTTGCTTTCTCCTAAACTATAAAACCTGCATACAGCTTCATACCTTTCACTAGGTACTTTTCCACAGTCATTCTCAAGGCAAAACTCTGATCTGCACACCCCCTAACTTTCCTAAAATTCCCATGCTCCCTACTTATTCTTCATTCAATCACGTTCATCATTGTCAATCAATACTTTTGCACGCACTTTTCCTTAAACAGACTTATTCTCTACAACTGCTACGTAAATCCTTATCATCTACACATACTACAATTTCTTTTAGTATGTATTTCCAGCAGTACTATGAAATTACTCTGTTTATGTATGCAACAGTTTAGACATTTACTATACAACAAAAAGAAAAAGCATTCTCTTACCTCATACCAAAAGCAAAACAAAAAACACTGTACAAGTGAGATGCCACTCTACCCACAGAGAATGGGGTGCACATACAGCACGGTTTAGGTTCTGCCTACTTGGCTCACTGTCAAGCTATGTGTTTCTAGGAGCCTTAGCAACACTGAATCTTTGTTAGCCAAGAAACGTAAACTACAGTTTTTTTATGACACAACCTATATAATCAACTAGACAGTGGGTGAAAATTTGCAAGATACAACCTGCATCATCAGCCAGCACAAGAATGATATTAGTCCAACATGGCAAAACATGAAAGGGATAATACTAAACATCTTATCTAAATCTTTTAGCATACTCTCTTTGTCCTCTGACTGTACAGCTCTACACACTCTTGTGCTTTCTGCTAAACCTGTATAAAAACCTCACATCCTGTATTTATCATAAAGAACCATTTCATAAATGGACTGAGACTAGTACAAATTCCTTCTGTTTTCGAGGGTTCTGCAAGGAATGGCTCTCAGCCTTAGTATAAACTCCTGTTATTGAGGGTTCTACAAGAAATAGCTCTCAGCCTTAGTATAAACTCCAATTTTTGAGGGTTCAGCAAGGAATAGCTCTCAGCCTTTTTCCAAATCTCATGAACTTATTGTAGCCATTTAACATACAGGTAGCCGTGGTGTTAAGTCATTGTATTTACTTTTTTACGTATAAAGTTTGGGCAAATTACACCACCACTAATCTTCAGTTTCTCATGAAATAAACTTATTGCTTCTGTAGCTTGTCTATAAACTCTGTTGATAAAAAAAAATTGGTTCTATTTGCAGAATTCCACCAAACAATGAAACTGCAACTGATAACACTATGAAAGAAATGTACAACCTGGTTACAATATGGTGCTATTTACATTAAGAGATCTCAAACCATGTAAAAGATACAGCCTACACCAGCATATGCTGACAATGTCTTTAGTGATCTGACCAGTTATGATTTTGTCTACCATAACACCTACATACTTAGAGCTAGCACACACTTCAGCCACATCACGATCAACTGTCAGCTGTTCATTCCTGTGATGGTTCTTTTCAAAGTCAAATATCAGCTCTTTTATTTTTTTCATATTCAGAGAAAGATTAATTTGAATATTCATTACACTACAATAGATTAAAAATTTGCAATTAATGACTGCTAGTGTCATTACCTTGAACTAAACCAATAAGTACAGTTCATCAAAACTTTTTACAACTTTACCACAACTGAAAAAAAAAAAGGCACTCAGATGAAAAGTATACTGTATGAATAAAAATGCTGACAAAATACAAACATTACAAGAATCTGCATAAATAGTAGTAATAGATGAAAATGTGTATATTCCAAACTTCAACTCAAAAATAAATTACCAGTGAAGACAACAAGTTTATCAGTTCGTCAAATAATATGGTAGGCTTAGCTGAGCTAAAATCTGAGCTAGAAATTAATAAAAAATGCTCTACCACAAGTCCCATTACACTCTAATTGCTCAAATACAGAATTCATTATAGTCAACACATCATCTTCCATAAACTTTCTAGATCTGTAAGTTGCATCTTCAGGAGACTTTCCACGCCTATAAGTCGTCAAGTGTGAACCTTACTTCAATCTTTAAAGGCTTTAAAATCAATCTTTCTAGACCTATAAAAGTACAGATGTCACTAATACAGGAAAGTAATCATTCAAACCTTCAGCAGAGTTGTAATAATGCACAGGTGACTACATATTGTGGCTGTTTTCCATATTGATGGTATATAATTAGTCATTTTGATATCTATATAGTTACAAGTCTTTAATAACTTTAATAATCATCAGGACCTTCTGATTATCTGGATCTCAGATTTTTTAAATGTTTCTTTGCATCAAATTAACAAATTACAAACGTGTCCTCATAATGAGGACCTTTAATTTTCCCTTTGGATTATCTACTTGTCTCTGCATCATCACCACAAATCTTTCTTAAAATTTGTAGAGAGCCTTAGCAACTATTCTGATTCAGAGATGATAACACAAAATTTGGGGTCCCAACCTGTTATTGTACAAAGTCCTCTCCAAGCTCCTATGGCACTGGTGCTTCAGAAATTTCATTAGACTTCCTTTTGAAGTTTTCTTTGAATACTTTCATTTTAAAACCAAGGTCATCTTGCAGTGCTTTCAGTTCTAGTCTGCTGTAAGAAGCTACATACTTTCTCTTCCAAACTAGTTTCTTATTTAGTTCCCTTATACCCAAGGTTTATTGTCTGGGTAAATTGTAACAGATTAATGTTTGGCATTTACACAAAACATTATGTATTTAGAGATGAAGTCAACAAGCTCATCTTGTGAGTGACAGGAATTTATAATATCCTAGTCTGAGCATTCAGCAAAACCTTTTGTCTTTAAAAATGAATTACCATCCCTTAAACTAACAGTTTTCTTAACCATGGAATTTTGGCAAATATGATTGTCATAGAAAAACCAGATCATAATCTGATAATACAGCAGGTACTTTTTTGATAGCATTTGAATGGATGGATTCTTTACAATGAAAAAACAAATCTCATTTTCTATCACCTCTCGCATTACATGTCACATACTGATGAAAATATTGTCCTGCACTTTATATTCCTCTTGATCAAAGTCACATAAGCACTTACTTGTTTTCCTCAGAAATAAGATTTTCAATACACTGCTGAGAAGCAGGGTCTGGACCAGGTGGTAAAAATACAATAAGAATCACAACACATGGTACCTCTCTGTGATAACAATACAGTTTATATTAGACCAGAAGAGTCTCTACATTGGATTGACAGGTCTTTCATTTGATAACAATGATATCAGGATGGTACCACTTTTGCTTACAAACAAAACTCATATTGCCATCAATTTATTTAGCTACACGTTTCAGATGTCGTCTTTTCTTATAATATAAAATTCACAATCTTAATCAGGTTCCGGTATAAGAAATACCACATGCAGACCTGTTTTCAGACTGGTAATGAACGGTTCGTTATTTTGATGTTCAGTGATCTCCAATGCCTGACGACAGCTGATTCCATTTCTCTGTGCTCTCACCCATAAGCTAATTTTTCTTCCTCTTTTTGCTTCTTTGTAGATTTTATCACTTCCTCAAGGTAAATAACATTGGTATCTTGTTCTAATGTGTAAAAAAGGAATGTTATGTTTCACAAACAGCATCAAATTTCAACAACATGAGAGAACCCATTACAGAAATACCACACAATGGTAACACAAGCCAAGCCTGAAACCATAAGTGCCTTTCTGTACTCTTCTAATCGCTTTAAATACATTTGCTTGTTCTTCCTTGTGTCCATTTTAAAACTTATAACATCCAATATTGTGCACATCAGCTTTCTTATCTGTGGCGAGTTTACTGAAAGCATAAACTTTTTCATGTTCGGAAAGACGTATGTTCAAGGAAATCCACAATGGGTTGTCTTAATCTTTTCAACAGTAATGTGCACATTATCTGGCTTTACAGACATGAATGTTATATACTGATCTATATTCTAAAAATGTTCCCTTACTATTCAAGTCAGACGGTAATGAGTCGGGTTTCATCAGGCTGTCAGTGGACATAGTCTGCAAGCTAAGAGTGACAGGAATGGCAGCATAATCCATTTGTTAAGCAGATGCATGGTTATTCAATTGAACATTCTCTAATCTAGAATAACTGTACCATGTCATATGGCAACACATCCACCATTCCCAGAGGCAAGATTGGGAGAGGGCTCAGGATATACAATCTGTGATGTGTTGTTTCCCGTCTGGATAGTGTGTGTTCTTGAGCGTTGATTCCGGCAGTATGTTCATGATGAGGACTGTATGTAATCAATTCATTGTGGATGTGTAAATACAAAGATATCAGAGAGAGCCATATCATAGTGACATATTTATACAAATGACTGGTATCTGCTTCTAAACTGATCGAATCTACATAAGTACAGAGACCAGAATCTCCATTCATTCACATCTCTACCAACACACAAACACATATTTTATCAAACCTCTACTATCAGTACCAAGCACTGTAAATTGCAAAGCCATGGCTGAAATAATGGAACATTCTATTACTACAGCTCTGAGCACAGCGATCCACTACAAATACATATAATTCACCCGTCAATGTTATAACAAATGTTGTTCACAGTCCCCCTCATGCAATGTCGTACCTAATAACATCCTTAATGTATTGATATAAGTTTCCTCGCCATCAACTAATTCCTCCAACGTCGACCGCAAATGACCAATTCCCCCAAAAAGGGACGAGTTTTGGGTCGGGATTTCTCATAGAGCGGCTCTGAACTGACGGGAGTCTGACCAGCCTCCTATCACCACTCGCAACATACAAGGAAGGCCGACCTCTCACAAACCTGTGTCATCACTGGTCACGTAAGAATTTTGTATATGAGACAAAAGCCATTGTCTATCGTCATACGTTGCCATTTCTCTCAATAATCAACTCGTTTCATCTCTAAGCCGCTCATCGTGCGGCTGTCCCTCCAGTCACAACAAACGCCATGATGTTTTCTTCCAGACTACTTTTACTTGGAATAGTCTCATTATCACTCAACTCAAAGGCAACCAATACACGACAACTACCATTTCTATTCTTTACCAATAAAGTAAAATTAATCTATAATTTTATACTGATATATGAAGTAAATACTGAACGTCATTCATACCTAATAATAATTTCAACGTTTTTACATTGTACCAAAGTAAAACTAAAGGAATACGATCAGCTGATACTTTGGCTTTTTTTTTTTCATCAATGGTCGTTTGATACAGGAAGTTCTCTTGATACGAGGCGGTATACGAAAATAAGTCTATTTACACGAGAACTCATGTAATCAGCACATAAGTGGACCCCTCTTTCTCCCTATCTATCATAATGATAACATGTACGTTTCTAAAAGAGTGCCGAATATGATCCTTTATCATATTTCATTTTGTTTCTAAATTATGGTTCAATCACATCATATGAGTTCTATAGTTAAATACTTTGTGCCCTTAAATGATACCAACGTATTCCGTGTACGAGTTGATGACCGGTCCAGTTCTCTCTCTCTCTCTCTCTCTCTCTCTCTCTCTCTCTCTCTCTCTCTCTCTCTCTCTCTCTCTCTCTCTCTCTCTCTCTCAGTTATCTGATGATTAACAATAGATTCTACCAGGTGATGGTACAAGACCATTTCGAGGAAGAGGAATGATTCCCCAGTATTGCTGAGGCAGACAGTCAGCTTCCGGGAATCTACATTTTTAACGGCGACGTGAGAATGAAACTAAATATCATATGAGGTTCACTCACCCGTAAGAACCTGATACCGTGAAATATCACTCCATTTACCTCTCTCTTTGAGAATGTCAGATGTCACCAGAAAATGGGAAGTTTACTGATAAAGATATACTTGGAAAAGGCACAGCAAAAAGCAGTTTGAATACTGATGCTCAGTATATGCCTTTACTCTCTTAATCAATACCCTCCCCTACAATTTTCTAGGATTACTCAACAAACTTATGCCTCTGTAGTTTGAACATTCACCTTTATCCACTTTGGCTTCGTACAATGACACTATACATGCATTCCGCCCATCCTCAGGCACTTCATCATAATCCATACATACACTGAATACCCTTACAAACCAATCAACGACACAGTCAACCAATTTTTTAATAAATTTAACTGCAATACTATCCAAACCAGCCGCCTTGTCGGATTTCTCTTCCGAAAGGCTTTCACTACCTCTTTTCTCTTAACCAAACCACTCTCCCTGACTCTCTCACTTCGCGCACCACCTCGAACCAAAACACCCTACATCTGCCACTATATTATCAAGCACATTCAAAAGTTCCTCAAAATACTCACTCCATCTCCTTCTCACTCCATCACTACCTGTTCTCACTTTCCCACTTGCCTCCTTCACCGATATTCCCATTTGTTCTCTTTTCTTACTTACGTTATTTACCTCCTTCCAAAACGTCTTTTTATTTTCCTTAAAGTTCAATGGTACTCTCTCACCCCAACTCTCATTTGTCCTTTTCTTTTTAACCCTAGGACCTTCCTCTTGGTCTCCTGTCGCTTTCTCCTATACATCTCTAAGTCATTTACACTCCTTCCTCGTATGTATCGTCCAAACACCTCTCTTTTCTCTTTCATTAATGACTTTACTGCTTCACCCCACCACTCATTACCCTTTCTAATTTGCCCATCTCCCACCTTTCTTAATACCACAAGCATCTCTTACACATGCCATCACTGCTACATCCCATTCCTCGCCCACTCCCCTCACGTCATTTGCTCTCACCTTTTGCCATTTTACACTCAATCTCAAAATATTTTTTCACACAAGTCCCCTTTCCAAGCTCACTCACACGACTCTTTTCTCCCCGACAATCTTTTTTTTTTTCTGAAACCTCTACAAATCTTCACCTTCGCCTCCACAAGATAGTTAACAGACATCCCACCAGCTGCCCCTTTCAGCACATTAACATCCAAAAGTCTCTTATACGCGCATATGTACATCAATGATACCCTCACCTTCGCATTTAAAATCACCCATCACTAATACCCGTTATCACACACCAAAACTGCAGACACACTTACTCCAATGTTCCCGAAACATTTGCCTTTCAATGTCTTTCTTCGCATGACCAGGTGCATAAGCACCAATAATCACCCATCTCTCTCCATCCACTGTCAGTTTTACCAACATCAATCAAGAATTTACTTCATTTACTTCCTTACACTTTATCACACACTCCTACAACTCCCCTATCCCTGGGGACAGGAGAGAAAGAGTACTTCCCACGTATTCCACGAGCGTCGTAGAAGAGGACTAAATGGTTGTTGTGATCAATAATTTGTTGACCATAGACATGTATTGAGTTGCAGCACCAAGTTCTTTCACACACAGTTCGTAAGATATTAGAATAGATAAAGTGTCAAAAACACAATTTGATCATTATAATTCACAAAAATTATCTCCGTTGGATATGTAAAAGAAAATCCAATTCAGAAGAGCTAGTTTAATGCATGAGTATTTAATCTTTTAACAAAATATTTACTTTTACGTCTCTTTTCTCTTATCACTTCTTATTTCTACTGCCAACAAATGCCTTGTATTTAATGTGAAGATTCGGTGTCTACACAACTGTTACACGTACCGGATAAAGATATTTTCTAGAAAGACCGTGTATATGATATAGATACGTCTTATGAATATCTGTAAAAAAAAAGTTTTCCTGAGGAACAATACCTATGACTTTCGTATTAAAATTTATCCCTTGTAAATGATCAAGCATTACAAAGCTGTGTACACCCATTCCCGTGTTTCCTTAACTTCTTGTTACATATGTTACATGCCTAATTCATGTTACATGCCTAATTCAATCCTTACAACCGATATACATGGTCTGGTGTTCTCCTTATCCTATCATCTTTAGTCAGTTGAAGAGGAGAACATGCTTGTGAACCTGGACACTCTCTACTTACCGTATTGTTACCGGATTCAGCCTATGAATGCTCACACCTGCGGTGACAATTCACCTCGGGACTTGTGCTACTACAAGAGGGAGGAGGTGTTGCTGAAGGCGAGTGGGAAGCCGCAAGAGGGAGGAGGCATTGCCGAGAACTCACAATGCTACTGTTGCTGCTGAAGGAGGAGCGAGGCGCGTCCTAGGTTATGCTGTGGCTCGAGGGGTGTTCAGGGGGTGGAGGTGTACACCTGGATATGTCGCAAACGACCGAATGACATGGTGGTGGTGAACCAGCTTCTATGGCCGAGACACTTACTAAACCTGATAACCACCACAATGGCGCGCAAGGCGCTGAGGTCTTTCATTCACACCGTCTGGGTTACGACCCAAATATGTAAAGACCAGTGTCCATAATTTCATTTCAGGTCAGTTGTACTTCGAGTGGTCATGCTTTTGCAACGGCACTTACCTCTTCCTGTTGAGGTTTCAAATTCATCGTAGATTGTGGTCTGCTTTTTATAGTTACTGTGTTTATGTTGTTTTACTCTCTCCTTTCTGCCTCCTACCGATTATTTTCCATAATTTATATATCATTTCTTTCACAGCTCCTAAATTTTCATTTCTTTGAAGGAGTTGTCCAATTATCTTATTTTGTTCTTTATTATAAATGGTTGTTTTACTGCAGGCTCCGTCCTTCTTTCATCTTTATATTTTGGACACCATTAAATGAATTGTACATCTTTCTCCCCTGCTCTACAAATATTACAACTTTTATCACCACCGACGAATCTGTTTCTGTTATTAAATGTTAAATTATTTGTCCTACGTTTACCCTGTATTACTGATGGGCTATTGCCATATAGTTTTCCCTCATCTATACCTTCCACTCTTAATAGATTTCTAGTTATTTTCTTTGTTTTCTATAATCTCTCCGATAATTTCAAAAGGATTATCTTAAGAGGTTTCCCTCCTTACAAAGGTCAGCTATGGACATGATGCATTCTGTTACACTTGGGTACAAAAGGTAATATTTCAGGCAATACATCTATGTTCAGCATCGCCTGTAATCTGATGTACCGTTTCCTTTTCTTTAATCCTAAAGACTTTCAGGACTTTTCCTAAACTTGTCAGTGTGATAGACTAGACAGAGACTTTGAGATAGAAATCAACATTTCATGCCGAGTACATCAACACGTTGTTTTACGAGAATATCGACACTTTGGGCAGGAATACTGAATGTCAATGTGGAATAAACTTTTTCTTCTCTCTCTCATAAATATAAATTGTGGTTAACCGTGGTGGTGCAATTGCTACAGATGGGACAAGTGTATCGGAAACCACACAATGAATGTATTGTTAGCTGAACACCTAAGATTTTCTTTATGACGGCCTAACAAAAAAGAGAATTATATGTCAAACCGATTTTCAAAAATTTCTTGAGTGCCTCTTGCTTGCTCAAGAACGATTCATGCAAATTAGTTCCACCAGTGTTGGCCACTGATAATAATTAGGTTTCCTCATATACGAAGTTTTTTCAGTATGAAAATAATACTCATTTCACTTTCCTGGCAAATAATATTAATTTCCTAATTCATGTTACTTGATAAATTGTCATTTTCTGTAGTTTCTACGATTATTTGCTTTCTTCAAATGTTGTCTCATTTTTGCTCTTTTAACTTCCTCATTTAACGAGTATTTAAGCTTAAACACAACATGAGATAACATCTAACAATGACTGTAAGTCAGTCCCTCTCACCTTTTTTTTTTTTTTTCTTTCACGGTACATGAAATTTTCCTATACCAATCTTCGCCAGGCTACCTTTTTATAACTGAAATCCCCATTATCAGTACGTTTGTTCTAGACCAATATAATTCTTTAGAGAATTATATGATAAATATCAACAAGTCTATGAACATCTTTCCCACTGATACTATTCCCATCGTGTATTTTTTGAACGGGCTGTCTACCAATATATGTCTACCAATATCATGAAATTTAAGATTATTTCTAATTAACAGGACAAGTCCTCTTCAATCTTCAGTTTATTGCCTTACTATCATGTACCCCTCTGGACAGAAAACATGAGACCAAATCACTTTAAGTACGCTTTGTTTCCACAACTCCAACAATTCCAGGTGCCCTTTTCCTTATACTATCCTTAAATGCCGCATCTTTACATGGACAACAAATGTATACATTATTTTCATGGTATTAGCATCATTTGATATTCCTGACCTCTCGGCAGTGCTGACGGGAATGCTTCGTCCTCTCACCTCATTTGGTGACTTCCTTTTCTTGCCATCCGTTTTTACTCAATAATTTTCTTCCCTTCTTTCAATGATGTATCATGTTTGATGAACATTCCACTCAAGTCAACCTTGCTTCTAAGTGTCTCAGTTTGCCTAAGTACATTCTGGGCAGGGAACTCGAAAAGTCACTAATCTCTTAATTGGTTGTCCCCGTTTGTCAGTCTGTTTGGCACTTCACACATACCAGTGCTGACCTTGGGTGAAAACAAATAAGACAATGGCAAGAGGCTTAGAGCTTAATGGAGACAAATTGTCGTCGCTCTAGCTCACTACAAGGATAAATTTCTATGGAACTGTAGCCAGAGAAGAAAAAAAAAATCAGATTCTATATTACAGTGCCTTCATTCATGAATTCCTTTTGCTAGATTGTATTGGTTGGAAACAGTTGGATTCTTAGTATATTTTGTTTTCTTCACATGGATGCACGTGCAAATATGTTACTTTTCACTGTTTGTCACACAATCCACTTGTACTACAGACTTCGTCCCTGCAAACCAACACTCAGACACTGACACATAAATGGCGACAATATGTCCGATTCTCAGTAGCTGTGTTTCCATTTTCTATGAATGTAATGTCGTATGTTTAGAATCTAAGTATATTGGATTTCCTATACACTCGGTATACTATGCACGGTTGTTATTTCAGGTAAGGAAAACAGCTATTAATAATCAAATAATCAAGAGAAAAATGGATTTTCAAAGCAATGTTTCAAATCGTTGGGTATGTTTACCATTATGTAAATTTTGAGGTACTCAAGGGCTTTTAGCTTTATATCTGCGAGTTGTCCAGTCCTGGGGTACTCGACCTCTGGCTCTGCATAATCCTGTGACAGGCGCTTCCGGCCGTGTCAGCAATGGCGTCAGCTCCTCTGAGGTTTAGTCTTGTTGGTTCAGCTCAATCGTCGATTTCTATACAACCTCGATGGTCAGTGATGGACTGGTTACATTCATTCATAGATGCGATTTTAAATTCAAGATTGCACATTATTTATTTCCAGTGTGTTCCTGCAATATCCACCTATGTGGCTTGGTGGGTTTCACAGGAAGACGCGATCCACACCATATGAAGAAGGGAGATAGACTGTGGATGGGAGAATAATAAGTTCAAGGAAAGCATTGGAGAGATATATTTAAGATCAATATGTAATGTCAGTAGTGTGGACATTGAATACAAATGAGGCAAAGAGTTGTAAGGTGTTCAGAGAGGTAATAAAGAGAAAATGTATGAATGATGAGACTAACCAAATGACTTCATAGAATTGAACAGTCAAGAGTAAGACACACATGGACCCTGAATTTTTATTTACATGGAGAGAAACTGATCCTGGGAAACATGAAGAAACTATATAAAGACAAGTTCTTGGAGAAACTTTTTGGAATTATACAAGAGATGAGATTCTTGGGAATATATATATGTTTCTATGAAACTGAACAATGACATAATGGTCGATTGCTCTCTCACCACCACTGAGAGATTGTTTTTACAACTAAGCCCAGTTATTGAAAACTGACAGTGTGGCTTCAATAGTTGCTCATGATTTTCAGGGGCTTATAAGTGTACATGCTCCATTACCATATCATCCACCCACTGCATTGTTGTAGTTAGCACTGTGTTACTATATGACTAACTTCTGATTTTCAGACAGTAGTTATGGGCATATACATACTATTTTAATGTTGTGCCATTATGTTCCTGCATTATTGTATTACTGCATTCCTTACATATTTAATTTTTGTACCATTTTCATTTCATGAGTTTATAAGTATAGCTATTTTACCATTATGAAAAAGAAGTTCCTATATTAAAAAAATATAGTTTCAAAGTTATGATTACATGTCCTTACTGAAAACAACAAATTTTCTTTACATTATTTTACCTAAACTGTGCACTTTATTGAATATAATTACAACTAATGACCCACCTCACAGGCTCCCCTATGCCCGTAAAGCTGCTCCTCTTTCCAAGACCCCTTCATTCACCTCCCTCACCATCCTGTCAATAAACAGATTAAACAGCCATGATGACATCACACATTCCTACCGCAGACCTGTCTTCATTTGGAACCTCACACCCCCCTCTCTAACTACATGCAGACAAGCCTTACTCTTTTAATAAACACTCCTAACTGCTTCTGATAGCTTTCCTCCCACACTACATATTCATAACATTTTTCACAAGTATGTGGCATAAATGTCACATACAAATCCCTCTGTACCTAAGAGTTTCTCACGCAAATTCTTCACTGCTGATATCTGATTCACATGTCCTGTGTGACTCCAGAAACCACATTACTCTTCCTCAGTCTGATGATCTGTGCATTTCACTACCCTCTCAATCACCACTCTTCCATATAACTTACCAGGTACACTTAACAATCTTACACCTCTGTAGAGTGAACACTCACCTTTATCCCCCTTACCTTTTTATAGTGGCACTATACATGCATTCCACCATTCCTCAGGCACCTCACCATAACCCATACATACATTGAAAATCCTAACTCAACTAATCAGTAAAACAGTCGTCCTATTTCTTAAGAAATTCAACTGCAATACCATCCACTTCAGCTATCTTGCTACCTTTCATCTTACAAAATGGTTTCACCGCCTTTTCTCTTTTTACCATGCCATTTGCCTAGGGAATCTCACTTGCATACCTCCCCAACCCAAACACCCTACATCTGCTACCCTGTTGTTAAACACATTCAGCAACCATCCATCTCTTCTTATCACTTTCCATTACCACTTCCCAGTCTGCCCCATTCACCAATGTTTCCATTTATTCTGTTTTTCTCACACTTAAGTTTGTTGATACTCATCCCAACTCTCATTTGCCCTCTTTTCCAGCCCCTGCACCTTCCTCTTGACCTTAAGCCTCTTTCTCTCCCACTTCCACGTCTCCCAGTTGATTGCACTCCTTCTCAGTTAGTACCACCGATACACTATCACTAGTAATCCTACCAATCAAAAACCTTTTTCACCACCCACATTCCACATTCTTCTTATGGTCATGCCAACACTGCATCCCTAAATACCTCCCATTCCTCACCCAGTTCCCTAGTTTTGTTTACTCTCACCTTATCCATTCCACACTTAATCTCTCGTGGTATATCTTCATACAAGTGCCTTTTCCAGGCTCACTGACTTTCACCACCTTTTCATCCACACCATTTTCTCTTTTCTAAAAACATCTACTTTACCTTTGCCTCTCTAGGATAGGTTTAACCCAGGCCTTCACAGTTGACATTCCTCTAAATAAATTCATTCAATGTGTCATTTGTAATTTCACACTTACAGGTTCTGCTTCCTATACTTCTACAATCATAATATTTTCCCTTACATGATGATACTGTAATTGTTATTCCCTGGTTCCACTGCTGAAACCAGTTTTTGGGATTGCGACTTCAAAATAGTACATGAAATAAGTTAGTACACGACTCTGGATATAAATTATCTTACACTATAATTACTACTTACTCTTGATGAGTAGGATTGGTCATCTTTTTTATTGTTATTATTATACTTAATCGCCATTCCCCGCATCAGAGGTAGCGCTAGGAAACAGATGAAGAATGACCCATCCACTCATATATATATACATAAATGCCCATGCATGATGTACATATGTACATATTCATACTTGCTTGCCTTCATCCATTCCCAGCGTTACCCCGCCCCACAGGAAACAGCATTGCTACCCCTACTTCAATGAGGTAGGCATCTTATTTATCATTTTTATCCAAGTAATGGTATCATTTTTTTACCATCATCGAAGCTGTTCCCACTCATTTTTCTCTCTAATTCATTGTTTTCCAAGGCACGCAACCTCATTTTATATTGATTTTTGATAAACTGAGGCATGCTGTAACAAACCATGAGGGTGTGGTGCATATTATTCCCAAGTGATGGCAACATCTGGAAGTACAGTAAGCAGTAGCCATGCAGGCAAAATTTTCACAGAATTGCAGAATGTTGTCCATGAGCGATGCTAACTCAGGATGAGAAAACTGATTGTTGTGAATATGCAGTGAAGTGAGAGTTAAAGCAACCTGGACCTTATTCCCATCTTAACCAGTGTAACTCATTTTGACATGCATTCTTCTATCCACTACCATACCCACACACAGATATCTAAAGTGCTCCACTTCTGCCAAGTTCTCTACATTAAAATTCACACCATCCTGCTGTGGCTCAGTAATTTAATTTCAATATATTCTCAACTTTCTCCTTTCGCACTCTTCCATACTCTGAAGTTTCTTGTATCAAGTCTACCATTAGTCAGTTTATATGCAGACAACTGAGTAACTGTCCATGCCCCCCCTAATCCATCTCTCACTCTATGGCCCTTGAATTTCCCTCCCTCATTACCCTGTCATTATATAAATAACCATGGTGATATCATACATCCCTGATGCAAATCACCCTTCACTGGCAATCACTCATCTTCCATACATGCCTGTCTCACCAAAAACTTGATTACAATGAGTAGCTTTTCATTTACCTGTTTACCTTTCTACATGGCCTCTCAGTCATCTCTATCATACACATCCATAATTGTCACATGCTATTTACACTTCTCCTCTCACAATTATTCAGATTAAACACCTTGTTCACATATCTCTCACCAGTACCTATCCTGAAACACTGCTTTTCTTCAGTTAGATGCTTTGGGCTACTTCCACCACCTCAGTCACCAATCTACCATACATTACACTAAGTGTACTCAACGCTTATGTCTCTAAGTTTGACATTGTTGGTCCACTTTCCCTTTATGTATGGGCACTATGAATACACTCTGCCAGTCTCTTGGCACCTTAACTTTGGCCATGTAAACTTTGAACAGCCTAACAAAAAATGTAATCAACATTTGTCATCCATTCTTGAGAAACTTAAACTGCAATTCCATTCATTTTTGCCACATCATCTTTCTTTGCACCCTACCATTTTCGATCTTTTATAAACATCCATGTTTCCTACCTTAGCAAGGGTGCATTAGAAACAGAGCCCTCATTAGCATACATCCACTCCCTAGCTGTCATGTATAATGTACCAAAACCCACCATCTACAGCCAAGCCCCAATGCATATTCCATATCATGGGAAGTTTTATGTAATAACTATGAACAACACTCATCTTGCAACCATATTTCTCAAGTACCTGTATTTAAAAGAAAGACAGTGATAACACTCATGAGAAAAACTTTATTTGTCTTGTGTACATGTAGAAAAAATTTCTAATATAAGCAAAAGAAAATAAGAAGTTTTGTCTTTCTAAGGAATAAGATAATGTGAAAGTATTTCATATACACTAAAATACATAGAATATACTGATTTGGTAAGCAATTTACATAAGTTCTGAAATAAACAAAAAATCATGTCTTTCACAGAACAAAGTTCTATTTAAAGATTTTAAAACTTGACAGAGAATATCATAATTGATGAAGAAAAGCAACTAATACACTAAGATAATTTTACATTAGCAAACTTGTACATACACTTACATCAAGCATTACTGTTAATACATTTCATGTTTTCAATCTGCTAATGTGTGTGCCAGACACTGTTCACATACTTATAAGAAACCTGAACCTAACAAATTTTCTTAACTCAAAAATGTGCAATGAATAAATAAGACCAAATTTTCATTTACTGTGCACTTAAATGATTTCGAAAGATATTTCTGCAGATCCACAGTATTCATGTTAATGATTTTGTACTGGCACGCGACTTACTATATGTGATATTTCTGATAGTTCATACACACACACACAATTACTGATTAAACAATGATCTAAAACAATAAAAAAATATAGAAACAGCACAGAAGGAACAAAATAATGCTGGCTAAATCCCTATATGCATTATACATGCTACTAACAGAACAGGAAAAAATGAACCTCTGTATTAGGTAACAAGCCTCTTTTCATTCTTTCACTGTAATGCCCAACTACCTGAGGGTATATAGCTGAGGGGCTCAAATATTAAGCCATGCAGTGACCGTGAGTGAGATTAAACAATAAACTGAGTTTTTTTCCAACTAAACATAAAAGGATGACCTTAAATCTAGCTGGTATAACTACATCATAGGTGGCAAAACAACTATGACAGATATATTTGACTTGCAAATTTGCCATCTGACCACTTGTCAGATTGTGTCACTGACTAGTCAAAATTGATAATTGGTGACAGACTGAGATTATCAGCTTACTAATCAGCAAATGGTGCTTTTCTTCTTATAGTCTCATAGTTCACTATCTAAAAAAAAGAACTCATTTCCAAACATCCCAAGGAACACCGATACTGTTGAGGAACAAAAGACTCCAGTGTTCCATGGCATATTTGCAAAACCATGCAGATACAAGTCAAGCATTATAGATAAAAAAAAATTTGAATAGTTCATTGCCATACATATACTTTTTAAAGTAAATTGGATATCATGCCAATATGGACTAAATTCTTATAACTTTTTCCTTTACACAGTCACATAATAAAGTAGTGCATATGTGAAAAAAAATATTGAATGTCTCCTGTCTGATATGTAAAACATGTACTAAGAAGCTGCATATCATCATATAATTGTATGTATGAGGATATCAATTCATATAAAACAAATGGACGCCAGGTGCTTCGTATGTGAAGCAGCTGAAGACACCTACTGAACACTTCCACCAATGCTACTAAGTATGTGATACTTAACCCCTTCCATAACGCAGTCTTGTTTTGTGGTACATAAGTACTTCCCCTCAAAGCATCCACATCTTACAACTGCAGTGGACCATGGTGCATGTTTACCACACTAAACAATGGAAATCATCAATTGGAAAATACATGTGGTATGGGCCATTTTCTACAAGTGGTGGCAATAGGCCTGAGTAATGTAAACAAAGAATCATGATGTATGCAGACATCAAGAAACATCATTAACTCAACAAGTTTATCTGATGAATTTCAATTAATTTTTAGATGTGATATTACACCCTCCCATATTGTCCACAGATGTTCTCACTGGACTGCTTGTCGTCAGTGCTCTCATATGCAACTCAAAGCAAGCAAGAGTGAAAAAGTCAGAAAGTGAAGATTTAACACATGATTCATAAGAACAGTATGACAGTGACTAGGACATTGGTAAGGAAAGAGACAGTATTGACAGAAGTAGCCTCTCATACTCACCTGTATCTCTTTGGTTGGCCTTACATCCCTTATCTGGGACTGTGCAGCATTATCATAAACAGTATCTAAAGTTTTACCAAACCAAGACCATCTTCATTTTCACAAGAACCCAGCATCATTCACAAGGCAAGCAAACATAACCTCACTCTGAGCATGCTATATTTTTCACTCATATATTAATCAACTGCTTGATTATAAACATTTTAGTGAAATTTATATGACATAGAAAAAAATTATTCTACCTCAATATTCTCCATGCAATCTAAATCTTGCTGGGATTACGTATGCACTGATACATAAATAAATCACGTGGTACATAAGAGGGTTAACCCTTTCCATGCAGGGGCTAACTTTTGTCCTGCATTTGTTTCACTCTTTTATCTAATTTCAACATTTCAAATTAGGTACCTTTGTATGAATTACTTTGATTGCCACAACCACCAAAAGAGTTGTCAGAGGCTGCAATGCCTTAATCCATGTGAAAGAAAAAGCTGGGCTTAATGGCCTATTGGTAATTACGCTTGCCATACTCAGAAGTATGCAATGTCGATCTGCTATGGCAGTCATGACACCAACTAATTTTGAGGGGTTTTATTTCCCAAGCAAAACATATATTCATACATACAGATATGTAATCCTTTCTATTCTTAGCCTTTTTGTTTTCTAAAGCTCCACATGGGGAGTGGGTCTGTTTCATGGAAAGGGTTAAACGTGCAAAGTTAGGATGGCTAGGTGCCTGAAACACTTTTATTTACAAGAATAAATTCTATGATCAACAAATTAATTCCTGTACATAGAACAATCTCATATTGATGGACATGGGTCCTCTGTAAAATGAAAACTCAGAGTGACATTAATTTGGTTCTCTCTTTCTACAGCCTGCATGTAATCTATGGAAAAAAGTATTTCAACCTACTTTTCTCTTTGCACAAAAATATTACTAGGGTTCAGTTATCTTGCTATAAATTATTTATGTACATAAAAGTACATTCATATTCTTTAGAATATACATTAAATTTTTCTTTATGAATAACAAATAAGATTAGTGGGAAAAGTTCAACGAGTCAATGGCAGGTGATCAACATTTTCAGGAAATGCCACAAGAGAATTCTAACAACAACAGATGGACTAAACATGCAAGTACACAGGGGAAACTGGGCCAATATCATTATAAGAAAATCATTATATGTATACGTATTGTATTCTATTTGGGAAATTATCTACTCAGGGTAAAAGTTCCATAGAATCAGATAAATGGTTAGGGTATATCAACTAGTAAAGTATTATGTGGTAATGGACTCCCTGTTTTCTCGTAACAAATTGAAAACTATACGTTAATTTAAAATGTTAAAGTATTAACTTCAGATACTTTAAAATACTAAAAGATTACTTAATAACATACATGTAGCGCATTTACAGTTGGCACCTTTTCATAATTTGGACTCTTTGTACTTCCATGAACCCACAAGCAGTGTTAGTTCACCACAGTCTGAACAAAACAAATATTTGATAAATCTCCATACAATTCTAATTCACAGAAGCTCCTACTGAACAATCAGTAATAAACATGGATTCTACAATCCTTTAATATATCCTACCATTTTACCCAATGGGCAAATGTTCAGGTTCCTAACAAAATTTGCTGTGAGAACGCATTAAAAATCAGCCAAATAAAATGAATATGAACGGCTTTTTTCCTCAAAAATGCAAAGGAATTCAAAACTCTTAGGGTGACAGTTTCCTGATTATTTTAAAAGGGAGTCAGAGATGATTGTGTACCATTTTTTGGGCAAAAACATATTTAAAACCTAACTGCTTTTGTGACGTGGCTAAAAGTAGGTTTGTCGTCATCCTAGACACCAGTTTTTGATGATAGTGCTTGCTGTAAGGTTTTATTAAAACATAATACTTGTAATGATTGTGAACTCACATCAAGACCCAAATGGGAAAGAGGGTAAAAGTACAAATCTAACAGCTACAGCTCTCACATAACTGTGCAGAATTATTAATAGCAATCATGAACAATCTGGTATGTCATGGTCTCCTAAAAGATTTCATATTTTGTGCAGATATTTGTTGCAATAATGAGAAAGCTGATATAAAATACCCACAAAATAATGCTCCTTAACAAAAAGGATGTACAAGAATAATTCTAATTCGGATGTGACAAACAAACCTTACTTTCAGCCATGACTAACTAATAACCTAAAGAAAAATTACTTTAAGGCAAGTATTAAAAAATTTCTAAAGGAAGAACACTGTGAAGGAGCCTTAACTATCTAGCAATCCAATGAACCATCACTCAATCTCTCTACATATACATACAGGAGTAACTGGACTGCCTGCTTGTGGTTAAGCTGCAAGCCAAAAGTCATCTACAGCAAGGCTGTTTCACTGTCACTTTAAAGAAAGGATTAAATCATTGTCATCTGCCTGTTCCTCTTTGGAGTGCAGTCTTGAAGATACAGGACCCTTATAAATGTGGCCCTGGGTCTGCATAATTCTTTTTTTCTTTTAAGTAACTGTTTTTCCCCACCTCTTGCATGGCTGTATTAATCACTGGACAGAAGGGAGAACAGACTCAACAAGGACCTTGTTCAAAGGGAGTCCATTAATTCCCTGCACCTAAAGAGTGCAACATCAAAGCCTACATATTCCCTGTGTGTCATAAAAGGCAACTTAGAAGGGTGGGATTGGGGAGCTTGACATCCCTACTCTTTTTGTATTTAAATATTTCAATTGAATATCTAAAGAAAGGGGGTGACTGAGTTGTTGAGTGTTTGGTTAAATTAAGATTTTCAATGCATGTATAAATCATGATGAGGTGCCTCAGGATTGTCAGAACATATGTATAGAGACAATGTATAAAGGCAAGGGGGACAAAGGTGAGTGTTCAAACTGCAGAGGAGGGTAGTAACTGGTAGGCAGCCAATGACAAGGAAGGTATACTAACAGTACTCCCTGCCTGGGTATCAGGAGGGTTAGTGATATCTGCTTTGTTAGCCAGCACTTTAGAGGTTTAAGTTGTACTTCTCTGACCCAGGTAGCTGTCTTTTCTTTCTGCCTCACTTACATGTGGACTACTGGCACTCTGTCCACAAACATACAATCTCTTCTTATCATATGTAACACTTGACAACATTTAACTCATGCAGCTCATTCTTCGCAACACTAGATTTTCCTGCGGTGAGCACTATGTGCAAGCCCTGCCTCATGCCAAAATGGGAGGAGCAGTAGATAGAAGTAGTAGGTAGGAACATTTAGGCAGGAGTATTAGTTAGAAACATTAGGCAGAAGCAGTAGGTAGGAGCATTAGACAGTAGTAGTCATTAGGAGCATTTGGTAGGAGCCTCAGCAAACATTGTGCTAGACTTGCCATCTGCCAGTGGCCTGTTAAGGGTGAGGCAATAAAGGCTAAAAAGCAGCACTGGAGTTCTACAGTTATGGAGATTCGGTAGGTGTGGCCACCCTTCTAAAGGAGTTCCAATTGGAACAAGCATCAGAGATATACATAGATAGATTCAAACTGTTTGAAAGTAGTGACTGAGAGGATGAAGGTATGTACAGAGCATCATACTGTGGAGAAACAATGTAGTTTCACATGTAGTAGAGGATTTGTGGATTAGGCGTTTAATTTAAAGAACGTATGTGGGAAATACCTAAGGAAATGAAGGATATGTATGATGCATTTATGGATCTAAAGAAATTATATAATAGGGTTTATATGGATGCCCTATGAAAGGTCTTAATAAAATATGGTGAGTGGGAAAGCTGCTAAAAGCAGAGAAGTTTGCATAAAGGGTGTAAGATATAAGTGTAAGTAGGACAGGGGAGTAGTTCCAAGTTGTATAAAGGGTGCAAGACACATGTGTAAGTAGGAGAGGGGAGTAGTTCCAAGTGAAGGCTAGTCTACAGCAGGGGTGTATGTCACTATGGCTGTTTAATTTGTTTGTGGATGGGGTGGTGAGGGGGGCAAATGTTTAAAAAAAAAAAAAAAAAAAAAAAAAAAAAAAAAAAAAAAAAAAAAAAAAGTATTGGAAACAGGTGTGAGCATGCAGTCTGTATGGGATAAGGGGGTCTGTGAAGTGTCATAGCTGTTTGCTGATGCTAAAGCAATGGTGTCACATTCAAGTGAGAACTATAGAAATTGGTTACTGAGTTTAGAAGTGTATGTGAAAGGAGGAAGTTGAGAGTAAATGTGAAGAGCAAGATTATTTGGTTTAGCAAGGTTGAGGACACGGTTAGTTTGTATGTTAGTTTGAATGGGGGAAATTGGAGAAAGTGACATGCTTTAGATACCTGGGAGTAGGCATGGCACTGAATGGAACCATGGAAGTGGAACTGAATCATAGGCGGCATGAGGGGGGGCCAAGGTTCTGGGTGCACTGATGAATTTGTGGAAGAGAGACTGTTATCTGGGAGAACAAAAATGGGTATATTTGAAGGTATAGTTGTCTCAGCAACATTATATGGATGCAAGGAATGATCTATAGATACAGCAGCTATGCAGAGGACGGTGGATGTTTTGGAAATGAAATGTCTGAGGACAATACATGTTGTGAGGTGACCTCACATGAGTAAGTAGTGAAAGGGTAAGAGAAAGCTCTGGTAATAAAAATAGTATGGTTGAGATAGATGAAGAGGGTGTGCTGAAATGGTTTGAATGTATGGAGAGAAGGACAGAGGAAAGGTTGACAAAAATGATATACATGTCAGAAGTGGAGGGAACATGGAGAACAGGGAAATCAAGTTACAGATGGAAGAATGGCATGAAAAAGATTTTAGGAGATTGGGGCCTAAACAAGGATGAAAGTGAAAGTTGTGCATGGGATAGAGTGAAATGGAACAATGTGGACAGAAACAGGGCATGTGAAGTGGACAAGAGAAACCACTGAAAAGGTCTGTGAGACCTGGTTATGGATAGGGGGCTGTGGGATCGGTGCATTCACATGATAGCTAGAGAATGGATGTGAGTAGCGGAAGCCTTTCCTTGTTTGTTCCTGGCAGTACCCTGCTAATGAGGAAAATGGTGATATAGTACGAAAATAAATATTTTTCATATATGTTTGCCATTTCCCAAGTTAGAAAGGAAATGCTGGGAACAGATGCAGAAAGGGTCTTATTCACTATAACCATACTCTAGAAGTTGTGTAATATACCAAAATCACAGCCACCTATCTACAACCAAGCCACATGGACTTTTCTGCAAATTCCTTAAGCTGGATCATATGCCCTAATTCTGACTACTTACAGCACATCACCCACTGTATGCTAAATAATTCCAATTCACATTATCTTGTGCATGCCTTTCACCTTCTTGCATGTTCAGGTCCCAAACACTCTAGATCTTTTCAACTCCATCCTTCCATTTTCTATCCACACTCCCCATTCTCCTCATCCCCTCCACTCTTGTCAAATGATGCATTAAAAAAAATCACAAAATCAGATATATTTGGGACAAGTCAAATACACCATCTACTTGTGAAACATTGCAATGAAACACTAAACTGCTTTTGCTACTTTCAACAACAAAGGGCAATAATCAAAAGTTATAAAATAAAAAACAAACCTTAAGAACTAATGATTTCAATAACAATGCTAATTAGTTCTCTGCTTGCTTGGGTTCATTCATAGCTGGATTGAAGTTACCCAATACAGCATGATACTCCAATCCTGGGAGGCTACTGACAGGCATATCTTTGTGCTGGGACAGTACTTTAGGAATGTAACAACTTACATAAAATTCCATTTATAACAAGGAACAAAGCAGTTAAGATATACTCCAAAATTAATTTCGAATGTAAACACATTAAAGAGTATCACATAACTTGAACAATTCTTGTGATGTTGCCAACTGCATATATAAGTAATGATTATAAACTGAAAATTATCCTGACAGCTTTCATAAAATGCCTTTAATTAATACCATTAATCTGATTCCATCATTCAATAAGCTGCACAGTTACAGTAAAAATGCGCTTGAATACTTTACCAAAGTAATCAAGAACAACTGTTTTCTTATCAGATTAAAAAATTCATGCAAGCCCTTCTAGTACTAAGAACAAAGTATTCATTAGCTTCTAGTAGTAAGAAGAACAAAATTTTCATTAGTGCTGATCAAAAGAGAATATATTAATTCAAGAGTTCAGTACACTGTCAAGTACAAGAATTTGAAATAGTCTGAATAAGTAATAAGAGAACAATACTATATCTGATTTTGTTTTGTGATTAAATTTTTTTCTTTTAGCGCTATGAACACCTGAAAAAGCCACGTACACAAAGGTCCACCATACTTGCAAATAACTCCTTACAGTTTGTAGTGTTAACTGATCAATGTTAGTACTCAACCAGCTACACTAGTCGATTCAGATCACTTACACACTTCTAACATCATATTTTATGAATAGCATGCCTGAGGCAGGTGTAAATCCAGTGCCTAATGAACTTGCACTGAAAGCCACTCAAATCTGAAAATTTCACGTCTGTGACTCACAAAAACATGTCAATCAGGACGGGATCATGAACGGATTATAGAGAAGTAGATTTTGAGTAGTTAACTTGCATAGAAAAATTTTGTAACATGATGTCATCTGAAAACACATCAATTTTAACTAAATGCTGCAAAGTTCCAGAGGTATTTTGTAATTACAAGTCTCATGCTAGCTTTTATTGGAGAATTTCTTATTCTAGGATCATAAGAAATCCTTTAATAGAACAGCATACTGTACATAATATAAGTCATCAATATTGCTAAATAATATCATAAACATATACTTCAAAAGGCTAAAAAGCTTAAAAACCAAACACTGGAGTTGTACCTGCCTGATCTATAACAGTTCCTAATCTATTACCCTAAGACTAGACATGACATCCTACACCTCACAGGAGTGAACCGCCTGCAACAAAGCTGGATGACAATGGTTGAGTGAAGGTGTGGGATCGTGGGGGTCCATATCGTCCAGGGCCCCCACGGAATGCAGGGCGTCGCCTTCCCCTCCATCCACCTCCCTGCGGTTTACGTCCACTCAATTTATCAAGGTGCTTCTTAGATGACAGGTGCTGCAATACAAAGTCTGTTTGTAATAATGCTTAAAATACTAATAAGGTCTTTACTTAATACAGTATAGTGAAAATGTGACAGCAATCATGAAGGAACAAGCATACCAATAATATATAAATAATGTTAAAAAACATAGACTCATTCAAAAGGGGGCCTGTAAAAATTTTACAGACAAAAACCTGTATGGGAAGGATCATAAAAGTAACATATCTAACTTAAATGGATCCAGAAGACAGGACTACAATGCAAGTAAAAAACATGAAGATGTATATAAAGAATCTGCATATGGGGATTACCTTACATATACCAAAAACTTACTAATAGGAGTCATCAACCTATACAGTTTGTAAAAGCAGATATGGAAACTCTGTCAAATCTTAATACCATATCAAACTAAGATTAGCTCTTAAATATAAAATGTTACAAACTTTCAAATATCAAGCACTATTAATTAACTACAGGCATCAATAACTAACACCTCAATAATTAAAGGATGACATTTGAATGGGCTAAATTGCATTCTTGCTTCAGGTCAGTCATGCTGATTAACCCTTAAATGCTAATAGTCTTAAAAATGTAACAGTTTTTCTGGGTTCATTATGAAAATGTGGCTGTTGTCTCTTGGTCATTAAAGGTGCTAATTACAGGGGCAATAACTTTCTGGAAGAAATTCTGAACTGTAACCATGTAAGAAAAAACATAAGTAAATATGTTGGGCAAATATATGTAAATATCTTTGAAATACTTGTACATATGTATAGAGTATCCCTAGGGAAAGGGGAGAAAGAATACTGCCCAAGTATTCACTGCACGTTGTAGAAGGTGACTAAAAGGGGTGGGAGTAGAGGGCTGGAAATCCTCCCTACTGTTTTACTGAAAGAGAGAGAGGCTTCCCCAACTCCCATCCCCCACAACAAAATTATGCATTAGGGCTATCTCATGGCCATGAAAATTTGATAGCTCATTAGTTTTCAGTTTTTCATAATCAATGACAAGAGTCAATACCAAATCTGCATGGGAGTTTCATACCACAATCCACTTCAAACCCTTCCTCCATCCATCTGCTTAAGCCTCTACTTTGACACTGTACCACAGCCATTTAAGATGTGTTCGCCCACTTTTTTGTACATATCCTTTTCCTTTAATATACAATTTTTTTTAATCATTACTATACTTGATCACTGTTTCCCACATCAGTGAGGTAGCGCCAGGAAACACACACATAAATGCCCATACATATCAACATTGTACAAAGGCAAAGGGGATAAGAGTGAGTGCTCAAATTACAGAGGTATAAGTTTGTTGAGTATTCCTGGTAAATTATATGGGAGGGTATTGATTGAGAGGGTGAAGGCATGTACAGAGCATCAGATTGGGGAAGAGCAGTGTGGTTTCAGAAGTGGTAGAGGATGTGTGGATCAGGTGTTTGCTTTGAAGAATGTATGTGAGAAATACTTAGAAAAGCAAATGGATTGGTATGTAGCATTTATGGATCTGGAGAAGGCATATGATTGAGTTGATAGAAATGCTCTGTGGAAGGTATTAAGAATATAAGGTGCGGGTGGCAAGTTGTTAAAAGCAGTGAAAAGTTTTTATCGAGGATGTACGGCATGTGTACGTGTAGGAAGAGAGGAAAGTGATTGGTTCTCAGTGAATGTAGGTTTGCGGCAGGGGTGTGTGATGTCTCCATGGTTGTTTAATTTGTTTATGGATGGGGTTGTTAGGGAGGTGAATGCAAGAGTTTTGGAAAGAGGGGTAAGAATGAACTCTGTTGTGGATGAGAGAGCTTGGGAAGTGAGTCAGTTGTTGTTCGCTGATGATACAGCGCTGGTGGCTGATTCATGTGAGAAACTGCAGAAGCTGGTGACTGAGTTTGGTAAAGTGTGTGAAAGAAGAAAGTTAAGAGTAAATGTGAATAAGAGCAAGGTTATTAGGTACAGTAGGGTTGAGGGTCAAGTCAATTGGGAGGTAAGTTTGAATGGAGAAAAACTGGAGGAAGTAAAGTGTTTTAGATATCTGGGAGTGGATCTGGCAGCAGATGGGACCATGGAAGCGGAAGTGAATCATAGGGTGGGGGAGGGGGCGAAAATCCTGGGAGCCTTGAAGAATGTGTGGAAGTCGAGAACATTATCTCGGAAAGCAAAAATGGGTATGTTTGAAGGAATAGTGGTTCCAACAATGTTGTATGGTTGCGAGGCGTGGGCTATGGATAGAGTTGTGCGCAGGAGGGTGGATGTGCTGGAAATGTGTGGAAGTCGAGAACATTATCTCGGAAAGCAAAAATGGGTATGTTTGAAGGAATAGTGGTTCCAACAATGTTGTATGGTTGCGAGGCGTGGGCTATGGATAGAGTTGTGCGCAGGAGGGTGGATGTGCTGGAAATGAGATGTTTGAGGACAATGTGTGGTGTGAGGTGGTTTGATCGAGTAAGTAATGTAAGGGTAAGAGAGATGTGTGGAAATAAAAAGAGTGTGGTTGAGAGAGCAGAAGAGGGTGTTTTGAAATGGTTTGGGCACATAGAGAGAATGAGTGAGGAAAGATTGACCAAGAGGATATATGTGTCAGAGGTGGAGGGAACGAGGAGAAGTGGGAGATCAAATTGGAGGTGGAAAGATGGAGTGAAAAAGATTTTGAGTGATCGGGGCCTGAACATGCAGGAGGGTGAAAGGCGGGCAAGGAATAGAGTGAATTGGATCGATGTGGTATACTGGGGTTGACGTGCTGTCAGTGGAGTGAATCAGGGCATGTGAAGCGTCTGGGGTAAACCATGGAAAGCTGTGTGGGGCCTGGATGTGGAAAGGGAGCTGTGGTTTCGGGCATTACTGCATGACAGCTAGAGACTGAGTGAGAACGAATGAGGCCTTTGTTGTCTTTTCCTAGCGCTACCCCGCACACATGAGGGGGGAGGGGGATGGTATTCCATGTGTGGCCAGGTGGCGATGGGAATGAATAAAGGCAGACAGTGTGAATTGTGTGCATGGGTATATATGTATGTGTCTGTGTGTGTATATATATGTGTACATTCAGATGTATAGGTATGTATATTTGCGTGTGTGGACGTGTCTGTATATACATGTGTATGGGGGTGGGTTGGGCCATTTCTTTCGTCTGTTTCCTTGCGCTACCTCGCAAACGCAGGAGACAGCGACAAAGAAAATAAAAAATAAATAATATTAACAAAGGTTTTGATAATGTTGAAAATTGTGTGGAAAGAGAGAACATTATCTGGGAGGGCAAAAATAGGTATGTTTGAAGGAACAGTAATCCTACAAATATTATATGGAAGTGAGGCATGGGCTACAGATAAGGATGGGCAAGGTGGATGTGTTGGAAATGAAATGTCTGGGGATAACATTTGATTGAAGAGGTTTGATCAATTAAGTAAAGAAAGGATAAGCGAGATATGTGGTAATAAAAAGTATGTGGTTGAGAAAGCTGAAGAGGATGTGTTGAAATGGTTTGGACATATGGTGAAAATGAGTGGGAAAAGGTTGACAAAGTGGATATATGTGTGTCAGAAGTGGAGGGAACAAGGAGATCTGGGGGACCAAACTGGAGATGGAAGAATGGAGTAAAAAAAAATGTTGAATGCTTGGGGCTTGAACATGCAGGAGGGTGAAAGACATGCATGGGATACACTGAATTGGAACAATGTGGTACACTTGGGTCAATGTGCTGAACCAGGGTATGTGAAACGCCCAGGGTAAACAATGGAAAGGTCTGTGGAGCCTGGTTGTGGACAGAGAGCTGCTGATATGGTGTATTAGACAAGACAAATAGAGAATGGATGCAGTCTTTCTTCATCTGTTCCTGGCACTACCTTGCAAGCGCAGGACACAGAAAAAAAAAAGACTGAGAAACTTGCTATTTTTCCTCAATGTGGCAGGAAAATGCTTCTCACAAATATGGATATATATGGTGGAATTAAACTTCACTTGGGAGTTCAAATAATGCAAAGAACCATTATACTGTCAACTGTAGAGAGTAGTAAACTGTGCATTGTTAATTAACAATTACAGCAGTTTAAATGTTAAAGTTCAAGTCCAGAGCAATTCTTTAATGACATTTTCATGTTTTTTTTTGTACAGTGGAATAAAAGGTTTATCTTAAAAAGATGGAAATCTTTATACCAAACACATTAAAACACACAGTACTTAAATTTTTGGTTTGTGTATCAGCTACTGAGAAAAAATGGAAAATTTAGCATTCATTTAATTGAAGATCAAAACAAGAGGAGAATCTCTTTAAGTACAATAAGGATTCAAGAGAAAACCAGAAGTCTGAAGATGAAATAAAAAGGGTGTATCATCTACCAATGGAAATCTTAAAAGCAAACTCTGTGAGAGGCTTGAATGTTTCAGGAGAGTAGATAATCAACACATACTACATAGCACTTCAAAGAACAACACTGATGAGGTGTGTACAGAAATGCTACACTGTCCTTCCCCCAATAAACACAACATGAATAAGCTAGAGTCAGGGTACATCAAAGAAGGGTGCATAAAGTGCAAAAATAAGGAATACCTCTATACATGCAACATTTAGGCCTAAATACTACTAACCACAAATTTACATCTATATCTACTAACCACAGATTTACATCTACCAGTTTAGATAAAATTTTATCAAAATTCACCAGATGTGATGGGGACTTGAGGTGGTTGTAGATATGGCTTTAACCATGTTTCTTACAAACATCAAACCTCCTAAGAACCAGTAACTTTGCATCTTTGATGACAGTGTTTCATTAGTACTCTTGGCATAGTGAAATGGCTACACTTACCTTTGAGGTATGAAATAATGGGTAAAAGTAGACAAATCAAGGTAAGCATGAAAGTTTGCTGTTTCCTTGATTTGTTTACAAGCTGATGTCAGAGGGTTAGGTTTTCTTTTTTGGCAGGAGAAAAAAAAAAGCACAACTATGCCCTGACTTTGACAACTTGTATATGGATGTGTATAAGTCAAGCAACTGAACCAAGCCTAAACATAAATACCCTAATCTAACCTCTACAGATGAACAATTACTTAAACAGCTTGGTTTACCACAAACGTGCCACACTTTGTTCCAGTAATTTAGAAAAATAATGAATGAAAAGGTATTGAAAAAGGTGATGAGGAATGAAGGTAAGAGTAGGATAGGGCAGAACAGTGGTAACTAGAGGTCAGAGTGAGGTGTACTGGGCTTGTCAATGACACTCTCTAAACTCTGATTCAGCAGCTGTTGCCACATCACAGATAATGTGGATGAAATTTAATGGATATTTACGAGAAAAGTAGCAATGAGGGCTTTGCATACTGCTGGAATAGGACAGGATGAACTGAGGGTTCCTGAGAGGTAAAGAGAGGTCCTTCTTTATATGCCTTGCTAAATTACTTGATTCAACACTCTGGCCATATCACAAGTAACAAACAAAATTTAAAGGACACTTACTAAAAAAGGTGGTGGTACTGGCTTGTGCTGCTAGAGTGGAAAAGGGTGGAGTGAGGGTTATCTGATTCTGTACTTGTTCCTATATCACAGGTAATTAGATAAAATTTAAAGAATACTTACCAAAAAATGGTGGTGATGTGGGATTGATGTGCTACTGGGATGGGTTGGAGATTGGAGATTTCCTGTCTCTATTACCCCTAAAATTATCTGATTTAACAACTGTTGCTTAATCACAGGTAATGCATACTGTACACAGCCCTGGGATTTTCTGAATGAATCATGAGCACGGGCTTGCTGAAGATTAATATCTCTAAGAGTAATCCCTCAAAGCAGATGTGTCATATGATCTCTAGTGGCCTTAAACCCCGGTGCAGTTCTTTTCTTCCATGTTATAATGTTCTGGCTGGCATTCTTTTCCAAAGTCAGCAAATCTTATCTACACTAAATACATGCAGAGGTGACTCTCCTTCCTCAAAAATTTTCTATATGTATAAAAAAAAAAAGTGAGATACACGAGAATGTGCACCAGGTCATATATATTTTGTTTACTATACAAGATCATCACCGATGGGTGGGTTATAATCATCCTTTACCAGTTGGAGGGATATATAGAAAAGTATTTTGCAATGATATTGAAATATGCACAAGTACACAAATACCTTAAAATATCCAGGCATTCTATTACCAGTACTACCAGCCTCAGTATTGGGATGGTTAATTACAAACGCATAGTGAGTCAGCACTTTAGTGGTTATCAAGCTGCAATCCTCTGTCCCAGTTAGCTGTCTTATCTTTTGCCTCACCCACATGTGGACTGATGGCATTCTGTCCACAAACTTACAATCTCTCCTTGTCACACATAACACTTGACAACACTTAACTCATGCAGCTCATTCTTTGTAACTGTAGATTTTCCTGTGGTGAGCATTATATGCTAGCCCTGCCTTCTGGCAAAATAGTAGGATCAGTAGATAGAAGTGGTAGGTAGAAACAACAGACATAGAAACATTAGGGAAGAGTATCAGGTTGGAAAATTAGGTAATAGTAGTAGGTTGAAAAATTTGGCAAAGACATTAGGTGGAAAAATTAGTCAAAGGCAATAAACTGGAAAATTTGGCATGACATTAGGTAGAAGCAATCAGTCAGAACATTAGTTATGAGCCTCTGAAAACAATGCACTAGAGTTGCTCTCTACCAGTGGCCTGTTAACAGGGAGGCACTATGATGGCAGCACTGGCGTTTGCTATCATAGACATAGATTGACAGATAGATTCTATTATCAAAAGAAAATATTTAATATCTGGACATCAAATATATAGATGTAACAAAGATTAAGGCCCTTAGACTTGACTTTAGCCTCGAGTTCCTCACCAGCATCAAACCTCCAATGCAACTATAATTACACTTTGAGAGTGATAGCCTTACATTCTGTACTTCTCAATTTTGGTCACCTAAACTAAAGAAGCACAAAGAACTAATAGAGAAGGTCAAGATGAGAGTGGCAAAAATCATACCAGGATTAAGAAAGCCAAGTCATAAGGAAAGGCTAAAGGCTTTAGGTTTTTGTTCACCTCAGAAGAAAGAAGATTGAGGGATGACTTGATCACAACCTTTAAGTTTTGAAAATTGATTTATGACATACACAGTGAACATGAGATTAAGATGCAAGGGAGTTCTTTTAATGTACAAAAAAGAGGGATGAAAGGAACAATGTATCTCTCTCTCCCATACAGTACAAACAGGTACCTGCAAAGGCCCTTTGGAGAAAAAAAAGTTAAATAAACACAGAGGATTTTGGAATCGTTCTTAAAGAAAAACTTAAATATTAGAATTTCAAGTCAAATAATGAATTGTATCATACTGAGAACTTTCACAACAAGAACGAGAAAGCTAATGATAATGTTTAATGTATATACAAAAAGAAAAACTGAACACTGATGTGTTGTATGTTCGTGAGTTAAGAGGCTGAAAATGCACACAGAACGAATACAATATCACTTTACAAGCAATTTTGAAGGACTAGAACATATGAATTACCACAAATGACTGAAAGAACCTAAATTCTATTGTCTAAAACGAAGACAGGAGAGATGCATAATATATACTTGGCAAAAAATAAAAGGTACGAAGATTTCAATCCAAAAAGCAACTCAGCATGGAAGATACAGAATCACTAAATTGGGTATATTACCGAGCAACATAATAAAGATATTTTTTTCATATTTGTTCACTTGTTTCCTGTGTTAGGTAATGCCAGGAACAGACATAGAAATGCCCTTATTTGTTTACAACCATTCTCTATGAGTCATGTACAATGCATTAAAACTATGGCACCTTATCCACACCAGTCCCCATAAATGTTTCCAAGGGCCCCTTCACATGCCTTGGTTCAGTCAATTGATAGCATGCTGCCCCCTGTATACAACATCACTCCAATTTACTTTTATCCCCTGCATACATGCATGTTTAGGTCATATGCAATGAAAACCTTTTACACTTCATCCTTCCATCTTCAATTCCATCTCTCCCTTCTTGTCCTCTCCACTAAGGACACACTTATCCTCTTAGTCAACCGCTTCCCCCTCATTCTCTCCATATGCGAAAACCATTTTAGCACAAACTCTTCAACCCTCTAAACCACACTCTTCTCATTACATCCTTCTCTTATCCTATCATTTCTTACCCAATCAACCCTCCTTATACCACATACTATCCTCAAACATTTATTTTCCAACACATTAACTCTCTTCTGTATATTCTCATTGAGATAAAGGAAGAAAATATACAAGTGCTTATCGATAAAACTAAAACAATTATTCAATGCAGTACCTGAAGACCTATCAAATACACATGGAGTAACTACATAAGCATTCAAAAGAAGATTAGATTTATGGCTAAAAACACAAGTGAGTGAACTATGCCAAACAAATATATGTACAAATCAGAAAAAGCATTATACAATAGGTGGGACATGTGGTAAGTAGAAGAGTGACAGATGAAAGAAACAGCATTATCAAGCAAGTAAAACAATCAGTGAATGCAATGTGCTAGCCCTGTCATTATGGCAAAATCCTGTTCTCAGTACTTATAAGCGGGTAGATACTCTCCATATCTATATTTGTGTTCTTGGTGGTAAAAATGCTTAGCGCTTTTTCCACCTGCTGCAGTGCATGGCTAATGACAGTAAAATTATCTCCATTGGGTATGAAAAAGGTCTTTGCAGTGTTTCTACATTCTGAAGCTCCCCTCCCTCGCTTTACTCCTTCATATCTAGCTTCCTCTCTGGCCGATCTATCTTTGTAGTTGGTGATGGATCAGCCTCCCCCATTTTCTCCATCAACGGCATGTCCCTCAAGGTTCTGCCCTGGTCCCTACACTTTTTCTCCTTTTTTTCAATGATTTCCTCTCCTCCACAAATAATCCAATACACTCATACTCTGATGACTCAACACTACATTCAGCCACATCTTCAATACTGCTCCCTCCTCCCTCACTCGACCTGCATCTCGCCTTTACACAGCCTCCTCAATAAATCTGGACTTGGATAGTGGGGTACACAAAACCTTGTCAAGAGTAATACCTCCAAGATCCAGTTTCTACCCATCTCTCTATCGAAAACTCCTCACAACTCTCGTCTCTCCTTTGGCAGTTCTATAATTCCACCTCCTGACTCAATGAACATAGCATTACTGTAACATCCACTCTTTCTTGGAAACCCCACATTACTGGAATAGCTAAGTCTGCCTTTAAGAGACTGGCTGTCCTGTTCTGATAGTCAAAACTTCTCTTCTGAGCAGTTGCTCTGTTTATACAAGGGATTGATTTACCTTGTACTGACTACTGCTCTCACATTTGGGGTAGTTCAAGCTCTACATCCTTACTAAACAGTGTCAAAGACAATCCATCTTATAAACTGTCCCAGGCTAACTTCCAAACCAGACCCCCTTGCCCTATGCCGCAAAGTTTATCTATCTATCTATATCTCTGATGCCTGTTCCAATTGGAACTCCCTCATAGGGGTGGCCAAGGCAACAAGGCAACAGCCTCCATAAATAAAGAACTCCAGTACCACTTCTTAGCCTTCAGTACCTCACCCTTAACAGGTCACTGTCAGAGGGCAAGTCAAGCACAATGTTTGCAGAGACTCCTACCTGATGTTCCCAATGACTCGTTCTATCTACTGTTCCTACCTTCTACTTCTACCAATGTTTGTTCCTAATACTCCTGCCTAAATGTTCCTACCTACTATTTCTACCTACCTCTCCTACCATTTTGTCAAAAGGCAGGGCGATCACCACACGAAAATTGAAGTATGACGAATGAGCTGTGTGAGTTAAGTGTTGTAAAGTTTTACCTATGACAAGGAGAGACTGTATCTTTGTGGACAGAATGCCACAATGTTGGTTCACTTTCCCTCTTCTATGGGTATTACTTGGTTTTTGTTCCTGATAGCTGGCAATTAGCCAGACTACACAATACTTGGCAAGCTGCTGCATCACATGATTGGTGTGTGGCCATCAGGGGTGGGCCATTTTGATACAAGCTTCTTTCCCTACACGTTGAAGCTCTGGAACTCTCTACGCTCTCGTATCTTTCAAAATACCTATGCCCTAGCACATTTCAAAAGACAAGAGTTTCACTTTCTCATAAATTCGTAAATACTTTCACCTGTCTCTTTGTTTTCTGTTTCATACCTCTCTCTGTATTTCAAATAAGGCCCAGCCTTGATGTGAACTTCTGTCCATGACTGGAGCCTTCAAAATAGAAATGAAGTGAAAAACATTTTGAGTAATTGGGGCCTGAAGATGCAGGAGGGTGAAAGGTGTGCACGGAATAGAGTGAACTGGAACAATGTGGTATACTGGGGATGACATGCTGTCAATGGACTGAACCAGGGAATACAAAAAATGTCTGGGGTAAACCATGGAAAGGTCTGTGGGGCCTGGATGTGGATAAGGATCTGTGGTTTTGGTGCATTACACATGACAGCTAGAGACTGAGTGTGAATGAATGTGGCTCTTTTTGTCTGTTTTCCTGGTGCTACCTCGCTAAAGTAGGGGGAAGTGTGCTGTTTCCTATGGGGTGGGGAAGCACCAGGAATGGATGAAGGCAAGCAAGTATGAATATGTACATGTGTATATATGTATATGTCTGTTCATGTGTGTGTATATGTATGTTTTTTATTATCATTATTAAACTTGATCGCTGCTTCCTGCGAGTGAGGTAGCACCAGGAAAAAGACAAAGATTAGCACATCCACTCATACACACATATACATACATAAACACCCATACACAGACATATTCATACATATACATACACATATAAAGACATATACATATGTACATATTCATACTTGCTTGCCTAATTCAAAATGGTCTCTGATGAGAAAACCAGTAACAGTTCAATATTTGGAGATAATGGTGCACTGCATCATTTGTTAAGAAGTTAATATAAACATAAACACTTGCACTTTTTTTATATTAATGATTCATAAAGGTAAATCATAAGCTTGTCATTATTTCATTTGATGTAATATTGAAATAAAATCTGCCCAGCTGGTTATGTGTGCACAGGGACATTTGCTGGTATCACACAGCTGTCACCAACTCTATGCTTGGAAGGTTCTCCAAAAAGATTTAGAAATGTTCTCAAGCCCTTTATGTTCATCATTCATATTTGATAAATGGGCTACAGTTATGTGGCAGACCATATATAAGCAAATCCTGAATTATATGTATGTATGTAGGAAGAGAGGAAAGTGATTGGTTCTCAGTGAATGTAGGTTTGCGGCAGGGGTGTGTGATGTCTCCATGGTTGTTTAATTTGTTTATGGATGGGGTTGTTAGGGAGGTGAATGCAAGAGTTTTGGAAAGAGGGGCAAGTATGAAGTCTGTTGGGGATGAGAGAACTTGGGAAGTGAGTCAGTTGTTGTTCGCTGATGATACAGCGCTGGTGGCTGATTCATGTGAGAAACTGCAGAAACTGGTGACTGAGTTTGGTAAAGTGTGTGAAAGAAGAAAGTTAAGAGTAAATGTGAATAAGAGCAAGGTTATTAGGTACAGTAGGGTTGAGGGTCAAGTCAATTGGGAGGTAAGTTTGAATGGAGAAAAACTGGAGGAAGTGAAGTGTTTTAGATATCTAGGAGTGGATCTGGCAGCGGATGGAACCATGGAAGCGGAAGTGGATCATAGGGTGGGGGAGGGGGCGAAAATTCTGGGAGCCTTGAAGAATGTGTGGAAGTCGAGAACATTATCTCGGAAAGCAAAAATGGGTATGTTTGAAGGAATAGTGGTTCCAACAATGTTGTATGGTTGCGAGGCGTGGGCTATGGATAGAGTTGTGCGCAGGAGGATGGATGTGCTGGAAATGAGATGTTTGAGGACAATGTGTGGTGTGAGGTGGTTTGATCGAGTAAGTAACGTAAGGGTAAGAGAGATGTGTGGAAATAAAAAGAGCGTGGTTGAGAGAGCAGAAGAGGGTGTTTTGAAATGGTTTGGGCACATGGAGAGAATGAGTGAGGAAAGATTGACCAAGAGGATATATGTGTCGGAGGTGGAGGGACGAGGAGAAGAGGGAGACCAAATTGGAGGTGGAAAGATGGAGTGAAAAAGATTTTGTGTGATCGGGGCCTGAACATGCAGGAGGGTGAAAGGAGGGCAAGGAATAGAGTGAATTGGAGCGATGTGGTATACCGGGGTTGACGTGCTGTCAGTGGATTGAATCGGGGCATGTGAAGCGTCTGGGGTAAACCATGGAAAGCTGTGTAGGTATGTATATTTGCGTGTGTGGACGTATGTATATACATGTGTATGGGGGTGGGTTGGGCTATTTCTTTCGTCTGTTTCCTTGTGCTAACTCGCAAACGCAGGAGACAGAGAGAAAAAAAAAAAAGAAAAAAAAAAAAAAAATGTATATGTGTGTCTATGTGCATGTACAGGCATCTATGTATATGTGTATATGAGTGGATGGGCCATTCCTCGTTGTTTCCTGGCACTACCTCGCTGACACGATAAACGGTGATGAAGTATGATAAATGAATAAATAAATATGAGTGTGTATGAATGGATGGGCCATTCTTCATCTGCTCCCTAGCACTACCTCACTGACGGAGGAAACGTCGATCAAGTATAACAATAATAATAACGTATATACAGTAAACCCTTGATTTAAAGGACTAATCAGGGGCAAGGGGTGTCTGCTGATGCTGAAAGTCCATTAAGTGAAGAATGTACCCTATGCGCCATTTCTTAATACAATATACAGTAATACAATACACACAGTTCACACTCTTTAACTCCTCTATCACTTAATGCCATTTTGAATTGTAAGGATTGAAAAATCATTTAATAAAGTAACAATTCTCTGTATACAACCTTACCACATGGTAGATTGCAGCAGATTGAGACCCAAACAAAGCTATTATACCCTACACTATCAAAAACAAATGTGCTGAGCTCCATGACCAGCCCCTGTCCTGCCATGGGGAGAGAGAGAGAGAGAGAGAGAGAGAGAGAGAGAGAGAGAGAGAGAGAGAGAGGGGGGGGGGGGTGCTGTTAATGGATTGAACCAGGGCATGAGGAGGGGGATGTGCTGTTAATGGGTTGAACCAGAACCAGGGCATGAGGAGGAAGGGGGGGGGAATGTGCTGTTAGTGGGTTGAACTAGGGCATGAGAAGAAGTAATGATAAACCAAGGGGTATATTGTGAAACCTGGCTGTGGATGGTAGGCTCTTTTATTTTTTTTTCACTAAATCATACAAAAAAGAGGAAATGAGGCTGTAATTAATTTGTTCCTAATGCTATCTTGCTGAGGCAGGAGAGGTAATTAATTATAAAGAAAAAACATTTGGATAGTGAAATCTGAGCTGACTTACCTGGGCTAGCTGCTGATCTGAATTACAATGTGCCTGGCAAGGGTTGCACAGGTATTTTCCCCCTCCTTTTGTATCTTCTAGTTTGGTGACACACTCAGGGATCTCAATGTTGGAGCCTTCAGAACCACCACTTTGAGTCCCCCCGTTGCTGCTACTGATGGTGGAGCAGTCCATAGCATCTTCGCCTGTGACCCCTACAGTGAAGATGATTGATAATCAGAACAACGGCAATGATGAATCGGTCTTATTTTAGCTCACCCGAGGGTCCTGACCGATTATCATGCTTGATTATTCAATCATATCAGCAGATGGGAAAAGGAAAAAAGGAGAAATATAAATAATCACTGATAAACCCCAAACAAGTCATCCCTTATTCAAGATGAGCATATCCATACCAAAACAAACTCACCTTTGAAAGATGAAAAATTACTTTAATCATTCCAGATGAAAAATAATATAAAAAAATTTTGCCCCCTACATTTACATGCAATGTCATACACAAAACAAGATCCTGTAATGCTATTATGATAGCAGAAAATAGTTATAGTCTGTAAATTCTAGATGCAAATATTCCAAATGTACATTAAACCAACACAAGACCTTCAAAAATACTCCTTTAATAACTGGTAGTCTTGAGACAAACCAGATAAAAACGTAATGATTACACACAAAGTAAGGCAGATAAAAGGTAAGTGAAGAGTGTAAATGAAGGTATGAAGGGGAGATGCTGGCCAAAAATAATACTTACACATCAAACATATGAATTACTTACTTAGTCTAGGGATATTTCAAATGAAAAGTGACAGTAGCAATATGAGATATTAAGGTGAAAGGGGAGAAGCTCACAAGGTAGGTAGCGAATAATTATGAGGTGATTAATAATAGAAGCCACAGTTAATCAAAACATGTTTTGCACAAGCTGAGGCTTAATGTACTCGATTCTCCCTATATAACTGATAGTGCAACAAAGAAAAGAAACAGAGATACCATTATAAAGAAATAAAGCCAAAAATTTTTCACCATCAAAGACTGGGACTTCATAATGATAAAGCTACCAATGCCTGGCTAACTCTCCCAGTCTGATGGCTCAAATATGTCTTTTATGTACAATGAATTCAGAGGTAGAATGATGGAGTGAATAAAACGAGGTAGAATGATGAGTGAATAAAATTTCAAATGCTCAGGGCCTGAACATGCAGAGGTATTAAGCATGCATGCAACAGAGTGAATTGGAGCAATGTGCTGTCACTGAACTAAACCAGAGTATATGAAGCAGCCAGAAAGGTCTGGAGATCTGGTTGTGGATAGCGGACCATGGTTTTGTGGATTACACACATCAGCTACAGAATGAATGTGAACAAATGAGGCCATTTCTTCATATGCTGGCTTTCATTTCTGAGTTTGTTGTTAATAAGATGCTCTAATGGGTTTATCATTTTTTCATATACTTCAATAATATATAATCTTAGGTTAACTGGCATGTACTGTTTCAGGTGCAGTCTGGATCATCCTTTGTCTATTGACAGTACGTATGTCATTTTGTGTACACCTGTTAGGCCTAGCTAGTCAAGTGATTTCTCTCAAAAGAGGGTTTTGCTATTGTCTTCTTTACTTGTTTTACAGATATCTTTAGGATTTCAAAAGTACTGGTGATGATTTCTCAAGACATGGAGGCCAGAGTGAGGCTTTGAAGCAGTAATTGAGTTCACCAGACCCTTTTGCCATGGCCACCCCTTTGATCAGAGATATTAGACAGATATAAATATAGACTTCATTCTCTCTTTTACTGAATACTAAAACTGAGGCGACAACTGGCAGATTCTCTTGGGGTCTTCTACAAAGCTATCATTAAAAGGCCTAACTTATGCTTCTTTGTTTTTTCTTTGTTCATGCATCCAAACTTCACTTTTGGATTTTGATCCTTACTATCAATAACTTTTTTCTTAATCTCCTGTTGTAAAGAACAAAAGAGATGGAAAGTAGCAGTAAAAAAAAAAAAAAGAAAAAAAATCAGATACTGGAGAATAATCATTCAGGAGGGCAAAGGGTGTGAATGGAATGGAATGAACCAGATCAATGTAGTCTACACAAGGAAATGTGCAGTTAATGGAATGGTATGAACCAGATCAAAGTGGTGGACAGATGGCAATGTGCAGTCAATGGGTTGTACAAGGGGATATGAAGTAGTACACAGCTGTGCATGGTAGCCTAGACATTGTTTAAATAAATCAAACATGGGAGATAGAGATTAGATTTTATACAAGTAAGACTTGTCTATTTGTTCTTAACACATCATTGCAGGTGGGAAAAGCAATAGTGTACAAATATTAAAAAAATATATAACATGAAGGTGAATATATAAGTAAACAATTTTCAGCATCAGTGAATGAGCATGCTAGTGTGGGTTACTGAGGTGGACAAACCTTACTGAGCACTCACCAGCACACAGCCCCTTACCCTATCCTCTTCTCTTACCACAACTATCAACTGAACCAAATCTCACAGATCTAACCTCAACTAAATTTCCACTACTATAAACTCATAATTTTATAATGAAGACACATGATTCTGATCTTCAAAGTGCCAAGCACAAATCCTCCAGAAACATACCTGTCATCTTTGTTCAAAAACACTTGGGACTTTACAAATGAAATGAACACCCATGATGACAAACTCTTCAGTGGTTTCAAGTTCTCCCATAAAGATATAACGGCCATAAAGAATCCAATTACAATACCTCTAAGATTAAAGAACAAGACAAAGCAAATAGAGAAATTACTGAAAATTCTACATGATCTCATCAAACTTATATACAAACATGTTACCTTGACATTTGAACATACGAAAACACCCTAGAAATCATAGTAATCCTGGCACTGTGGCAAGGCACACTAAAAGCAAACCAAAATCAAAGTTAAGAATGTTTTGTAAGAAGAAATTACACATGACTAACACTTTTGATGTGACATAAGGAATCAAGAGTAAGTATGGTCCTTGACCCACTGTTGCAAGATTCATACACATTTAACAGTTTGAAATAATAATTTGAAAGCATTTTTTTTTCTTCTTTTCAAAAGATCTCTGTCAAGAAATTAATGATGTTTAACAATGGCATATATCAGACCTTAAGATGCTCACAAGAATGTCAAAATATCAAATTTATAAATCACAAAAAAAAAAAAAAGGGGGGGGGGGGGGTTGAATCAGGGGTGAAGTAAGGCCCCATACAACACAATGCAGTCCCACCAAAATATATCTCACATGCTTAGCACCAGAGAATCTTCCTAGTGCTTTAGCAACATGCCTGTACCACAAATGTCAGAGCAATTGTTCCCTTTCAATATGAGGTTCACTTTTCAACAGCACTGTTCATAAAATGCACCATGTTGGTGGGGCCCAGCCATGTGTCTGCCTAAATTTCTGTCAAGTATAAAGCTATGGAATTTACAGCACTAAAACTATTTCATGGAAATATTCCATCAAAGCTGACCTCAAATACTTATGCTTCTAGGATATTTTGTGATGTGTGAAGCGTATCGCCACAGTCTTTCTGGCCTGGTTGTAGATAAAGAGCTATGGCTTCGGTGCATTTCACATGACAGCTAGAGAATGGATGTGAGAGGACTTGGTCTTTCTTAATTTCCTAACACTACCTTGCTACCATGGAAATGAGAGAGAGAGAGAGAGAGAGAGAGAGAGAGAGAGAGAGAGAGAGAGAGAGAGCGCATGATCTACTAATAATCAACAGTTGACACATTTTTTGCAGTTTTATAGTAACATTTTTCACCATCAGATATTGTTTTAAGGGATTTTTACTGTAATTTGTGGAAAACTCATGGTCTTTTCACTTTGGTAAAGCAGCTGAAACTTCAGAGTAACAATTTCCATCTTTTAATGGAAAAATGACAATACTTGGGTGCTGCTGGTGGCATTTTAACATGCAACTAAAGAGTTGCGAAGAATTATTTTACAAGAGCCCCCATGAGCAATTAACAGGGAAAATCCTTAACTGTTCCACTTTCTGGCTGAAGAAGTGGTAAAGCTCAACACCACGCAACCCTATGCACTAATGAGTAGCCACACCAGCTATGTAGCTACCACTAGTTAATCTGTGTGGTTGGGGCAAGGGATTCCCATTTAGCAAAATAAATTCTCAAAGTAATATATGCAATTGATCCAACGAATTTGATGGGAAATGACTTAGTGATAAGAGAAGATAGACAGGTGGAAAATAGTAACTATCTTTCATTTGAGGATCACCTGTACCACATTCTACACTTACCACTGTAAGTACAATGAACCCATTTTCAGTAAACAACACATTATTACCTCATCTTGAAAGAATGAACTTTACAAATAACCCACAACAATGTTTCTGAGGATATATATCAACATACAAACTGTGAAAGTTTACATTATTTATGTCAATATACAGTAATTAACATTTTCTTGAAGATGAAACAAGTATATCTGTTGTATTCCCAAATAATGATAATAATGTAACTATATTCTAAACTAATATCCTCACAATTGTTATTACCTGAGAGCATGTGGTATGACCACATGGAATGATGAAAATACTTTGGAGGTGTATGAGAGATCTCATATGGCAAGGAATGCAAAGGGAATGAATTGTGGAGCATAGAGAGGATGAAAAATAATACTTTGAGGCAGTGGAAAATGTGACAAGAAGGTTACAAGGAGAGCGCATGAAAGTATGATTAAAGGGGTTCATGTAAGAGGAAGACCCCTTATGAGATAAGGAAACAGAGTGGAAGAGTACTAGAGGGAGAGAAAGGGAGTAGGAAAGAAGAAGGTATGGAATGGTATGTGAGAGGGAATCAAGTAAGACAGGGGTAAGTGGGGACTCTTTTGCTGTGGCCATCCCCTTGATGGGAGTTCCCGGAGGGAAAGGGAGTCAGAGATATATTTTATTTATTTTTACTTTGTCGCTGTCTCCCGCATTAGCAAGGTAGCGCAAGGAAACAGACGAAAGAATGGCCCAACCCACCCACATACACATGTATATACATACACATCCACACGCACAAATATACATAGATATCTTTTTTTCTTTCATACTATTCGCCATTCCCGCCTCAGCAAGGTAGCGTTAAGAACAGAGGACTGGGCCTCTGAGGGAATATCCTCACCCGGCCCCCTTCTCTGTTCCTTCCTTTGGGAAAAAAAAAAATGAGAGGGGAAGATTTCCAGCCCCCTGCTCCCTTCCCTTTTAGTCGCCTTCTACGACACGCAGGGAATACGTGGGAAGTATTCTTTCTCCCCTATCCCCAGGGATAACATACAGATATATATATATATATGTGTGTGGATGTATGTATATACATGTGTATGGGGGGGGGGGTTGGGCCATTTCTTTCGTCTGTTTCCTTGCGCTACCTCGCAAACGCGGGAGACAGCGACAAAGTATAAAAATATATATATATATATATATATATATATATATATATATATATATATATATATATATATATATATGGGCCTCTGAGGAAACATCCTCATCCAGCCCCCTTCTCTGTTCCTTCCTTTGGAGAAAAAAAAAAAAAAAAAAAAAAAAAAATATATATATATATATATATGGATTTGTATGTAGCATTCATGGATCTGGAGAAGGCATATGATAGAGTTGATAGAGATGCTCTGTGGAAGGTATTAAGAATATATGGTGTGGGAGGCAAGTTGTTAGAAGCAGTGAAAAGTTTTTATCGAGGATGTAAGGCATGTGTACGTGTAGGAAGAGAGGAGAGTGATTGGTTCTCAGTGAATGTAGGTTTGCGGTGGGGGTGTGTGATGTCTCCATGGTTGTTTAATTTGTTTATGGATGGGGTTGTTAGGGAGATGAATGCAAGAGTTTTGGAAAGAGGGGCAAGTATGAAGTCTGTTGGGGATGAGAGAGCTTGGGAAGTGAGTCAGTTGTTGTTCGCTGATGATACAGTGCTGGTGGCTGATTCATGTGAGAAACTGCAGAAGCTGGTGACTGAGTTTGGTAAAGTGTGTGAAAGAGGAAAGTTAAGAGTAAATGTGAATAAGAGCAAGGTTATTAGGTACAGTAAGGTTTAGGGTCAAGTCAATTGGGAGGTAAGTTTGAATGGAGAAAAACTGGAGGAAGTAAAGTGTTTTAGATATCTGGGAGTGGATCTGGCAGCGGATGGAACCATGGAAGCGGAAGTGGATCATAGGGTGGGGGAGGGGGCGAAAATCCTGGGAGCCTTGAAGAATGTGTGGAAGTCGAGAACATTATCTCGGAAAGCAAAAATGGGTATGTTTGAAGGAATAGTGGTTCCAACAATGTTGTATGGTTACGAGGCGTGGGCTATGGATAGAGTTGTGCGCAGGAGGATGGATGTGCTGGAAATGAGATGTTTGAGGACAATGTGTGGTGTGAGGTGGTTTGATCGAGTAAGTAACGTAAGGGTAAGAGAGATGTGTGGAAATAAAAAGAGCGTGGTTGAGAGAGCAGAAAGGGGTGTTTTGAAATGGTTTGGGCACATGGAGAGAATGAGTGAGGAAAGATTGACCAAGAGGATATATGTGTCGGAGGTGGAGGGAACGAGAAGTGGGAGACCAAATTGGAGGTGGAAAGATGGAGTGAAAAAGATTTTGTGTGATAGGGGCCTGAACATGCAGGAGGGTGAAAGGAGGGCAAGGAATAGAGTGAATTGGATCGATGTGGTATACCGGGGTTGACGTGCTGTCAGTGGATTGAATCAGGGCATGTGAAGCGTCTGGGGTAAACCATGGAAAGCTGTGTAGGTGTGTATATTTGCGTGTGTGGGCGTGTATATATGCATGTGTATGGGGGCGGGTTGGGCCATTTCTTTCGTCTGTTTCCTTGCGCTACCTAGCAAACGCAGGAGACAGTGACAAAGCAGAAAAATATATATATATATATATATATATATATATATATATATATATATATATATATATATATATATATATATGTACATAGTTATCCCTGGGGATAGGGGATTAAGAATACTTCCCACTTATTCCCTGCGTGTCGTAGAAGGCGACTAAAAGGGGAGGGAGCGGGGGGCTGGAAATCCTACCCTCTCTCTCTCTCTCTCTTTTTTTTTTTTTTAATTTTCCAAAAGAAGGAACTGAGGGGGCCAGGTAAGGATATTCCAAAAAAGGCCCAGTCCTCTGTTCTTAACGCTACCTCGCTAATGCGGGAAATGGCGATTAGTTAAAAAAAAAAAATATGTACATAGAGTATGATAGTACGATAAAAGGGTTTTGGTGTGAGAAGAAGAGCACCCGTGGAAGAGTAATGGAGGGAGAAAAATGGGAAAAGAATGTGGGGTTTGGTATATGCAAGTGAAGCATTTAAGGACAGGGAAGAGTGGAGACTCTTTTACCATGTCCAACCCCTTGTTGGAAGTTCCCAGAGGGAATGTACATTGGAGGTACTGATAGACAAATCAATGGATAGACTTCTGTAACATATCATCTGAGGAACAGATACTACTGTATCATATATTATATGAGAAATGGATACTACTATATATTTTTTCAGGAAAAGATACTCCTGTATAAGATATCAAATGTGGCAGAGATCCTGTTGTATCAGATTTTAACTGAGGAACAGACGCAACCGTATCTAATACTATTTGAGGAATAGATACTATCGTATCAGATATCAGAGGAAGCAGTGAGTTTTTATTGCGGGTCATTAAAATCTGGGGTGATAGAACATGGCAAGGAGGAACATCATAAAATGAACTATCATGAGAGGCTGAAACTGTGAAATATTTTGTGGATTTTAAAGATCATGTGCATGTGTGACTCTGCTGTCAGTGAGAGGGAAGGCTCAGGTAGAAGAGTAATGGCCCCTCCCACGACCCCTGCAAATTTAATGTATACTCGTCTGACTACACTTTCTTGTGTGACTGCCATCAGTGACAGGGAGCACTCATGTGGTAGTGAATTGGTCATTCCCAATACCTCGGCTAACTCAAGGAATATTCCGTCCCTACCCTTGAAGCAACTAACTCGGTAGTAAGCTGTCGACAGCAGCCGCCTAGGGTGGCACTACTGTCCTAACTGAGGAGCATTAAAGTGGTGCCCGGAACCATCTTATACTCTCCATGTTAGGATTATTGGTCTTACTTTCTGTCTCATCAAACTGGGAGTACTGGACTAGTCCTGCCATCATCTCCTTCATGGCACCACATACCTATTCAAATCTTGCTTATTTTTTTCAAATAATCACTCTTGCCAACTTATGTCCACCAAAATAGTTTTAAGTATAATCATGACGAAGTCCAACAAAATCTATAGCCTATAGTCCCCAGCATCATGAGGCACTTAGAATCTCCGGTTTTCAGCCAAACTCTACTGTAACATCCACTCATTCTTTGAAACCCCACATTACTGGAATAGCTAAATCTGTCTCTAAGAAAGTGGATGTCCTGTTTGAATGTCAAAACTTCTAAACAGTTGCTCCATTTATACAAATGATTAATTCATCCTTGTATGGAGTACTCCTGTCACTTCTGGAGTGATTTTTAGCTCTGCATCCTTACTTAACAGAGTTGAGTCAAAAGTGGTCTAAATCATCAACTCTCCCTGGCAAGTGAAAGATAAAAGGGAGGTGCTTAGGCAGTACTTACAGGGAAGGAGTGCAAATAAATGGGAGATGTATTAAAGAACAGTGCAGAAGGTCAGGAGGAAGATGCAAGTGTTGAAAAAGAGGGCATATGAAAATTGGGGTGACGGAGTATCATTAAAATTCAGGGAGATTAAAAAGATGTTTTGGGAGGTAAATAATGTGCAAGACAAGAAAACAAATGGGAACATCAGTCATGGAGAGTGCTTTGGTGAAAAGAAGTGGTGAAAGCCTTGCAGAAGATGAAATGCAGCAAGGCGGTGGGAGTGGATGGTATTGCAGTTCAATTTATTAAGAAAGTGGGTGACTGTTTTGTTGATTAGTTGGTAAGGTTCTTCACTGTATGTATGGATCATGGTGAGGTGCCTCAGGATTGGTGGAATGCATGTATAGTATCAACGTACAAAGGCAAGGGGGCTAAAGGTGAGTGTTCAATCTACAGAAGTATAAGTTTGTTGAGTATACCTGGTAAGTTGTATGGGAGGGTATTGATTGAGAGGGTGAAGGCATGTACACAGCATCAGACTAGGGAGCAGCAAAGTGGTTTCAGAAGTGGGAGAGGATGTATGGTTCAGGTTTTTGCTTTAAAGAAAATGAGAGAAACATTTAGAAAAACAGATGGATTTGTATGTGGCATTTGTGGATCTAGAGAAAGCATATGATAAGGTCTTTAGAATATATGGAGTGGGAGGTAAACAGCTAAAATCAGTGATTAGTTTTTATCAAGGGTGTCAGGCTTGTGAACGAGTAGAGAGAGAGGAGAGTGAATAGTTCTAAGTGAAGGTTGGCCTATGTCAGGGGTGCGTGATGTCACTATGGTTGTAAAATTTGTTTATGGATGGGTATGTGAGGGAGGTAAATACAAGAGTCTTAGAGAAAAGGAGTAAGTGGAGATGAGAAGGCCTGGGAAGTGAGTTAGTTGTTGTTTGCTGATGATACAGCACTGGTATCTGATTTGAGTGAGATGCTGCTGAAGTTGGTGAATAAGTTTGGAAGTTTGTGTGAAAGGAGAAAATTGAGAATGAATGTGAATAAAAGCAAGGTTATTTTTAGGTTCAGCAGGGTTGAGGGACAAGTTAGTTGGGATGTAAGTATGAATGGAGAAAATTCGCACGAAGTGAAGTGTTTTAGAGATCTGGAATTGGACATGGCAACAAATGGAACCATGGAAGCGGAAGTGAGTCACAGGGTGGGGGAGGGGATGAATGTTCTGGGAGCACAGAATGTGAGGAAAGAGAAAGTTACCTGAGAGAGCAAAAATGGGTATATTTGAAAAAACAGTAATTCCAATAATATGATATGGTTGTAAGGTATGGGCTATAGATAAGGCCATGCAGAGGAGGGTATATGTGTTGGAAATTAAATGTTTGAGGCCAATATGTCGTGAAAGTCTGTTTGATCGATTAAGTAATGAAAGGGTAAGGAGATGCATGGTAATGTGGGAAACAATGATCAAGTACGAAAAAATGTATGTGTATGTGCATATATGTATATCATACATGTGTACATGAGCGGATGTCTTTTTCGAGTATTTCCTGGCACTACCTCACTAACACAGGAAACGGCGATCAAGCAAGAAAAAGAAAAGTACTTTCAAACAAGTTGGCAGACTGTTGAGGTAATCTAAAATCTACAATCATCCACCTAACATTAGTGATCTGTTCACAATTCCATAGGTTGGATCAGGCATAGGAAGGCTCTAAAATCACTCATACATACCTTAAGTCCATGCTTAGGTATGTAAGTGTGAAGCATGAACTGCACTATCATGGGTGAATATTACTTTTTCATTTTGTTCAATAGGTTGATTTGCCTGGTGACATCAACTTCTCCATTCAAGTAACTAACCAAATAACCAGATGAAGACAAAACACTTTAATAATCATTAGCAAAACCACTGAACAATGAACCCTACAGGAAAACATCCATAAGTAATCCATATATGAGGCTACTCACAGAAATTGCACATTTCAAAAATTATGTGCTTACTGTTGCAATAACAATAAAAAGAAGTACATTTAAAGCAAAATGGATGTCTGTAAGGTAATTTGAAATATACATTCATCTACCTAACAATTTGAAATCTACAATCATCTACCTAAAATTTTTTAACTCCTTTCCCAATTCCATGAAGTAGATCAGGTATATAGAACCTTTAAAATCACTCCCATATACCCTAAATCCATTCTTAAGTGTGTCAATGTGAAACATGAGCTTTTGCACCAACATGGATGCATCTTGCTTTTCCAATCTGCACAATAAGTTGCTTTGCCTGGTGACATCAACTTCTCTATTCACATCACCTCAATACAAAAAAGCTTCTATTGCATCAACTCTCAAACCAATCCTCTGGCATCCCATTTGAAATATCTCTGGTCCAAACCAATGACCTACATCGGTGTATCTCGGCCAGATTAGTCCAGTGACCCCCACATCTGGGGCTTTGTTTGCTGCAAACCCCTATCATCCCTACTAGTGTATATAAAGTGAGGCATGACAATTCATTTCTGCCACAATTGAACTACTAAAGAAGTAGGTCTGGAACCTGGGCCAGTTTTATTTCCATTTTGCTCTTTCTTTAGAGCAAAGTTATTCTGTTAGCTTATTGAGAACAGCTAGTGATCCTCAGGGAAACCCCACAGCAGGCCTCCTGGGGGTTGACTCATTGTTTGAGACAATGTTCTACATGCATCAATCCAACTTTTCCAATGGCTTCCTCTCTTCCTTGTACCTTAAACTGTCCAATCATACATCTCCCCGACCAACCTAGCATCAGCCATATGTTCTACAGATCAATACTAAACTATTCACAGATTCAATGGCAATATATTTTTCTAACCTGGCTTGTCCTTTATGGTGCAATTATGAGTTGTCTAAACACCCTTTAGGTGTTGAACTTTCTCAGCAGAAGTTTACCAGCATGTGTAAAACATTATATGATAGTAACATTTGTTACTATCATATAATATCAGACATAAAATCTGACCCATATACACAGTACAGAACTATGAAAACACCATGTCAAAAGACTTCTTTAACAACCTCACACTACCAACAATTCATAAATAGGAAGAAAATTTTAAAGTTTTATAAAAGACTTCAGGTCTTGTGAAAAAGTAAATATGCGACTGGTTGAATTAATGGATAATTATCTCTGAACATAATGATGATCTGTGTGGAATTATGCTGTGCCACTTACCTGAGCACATTTTCTTAGCCGATGGGGTACCACCCTCACTTCCACGCTTTAAAGCTCTTTGTTTATGCTTATTTCCGGCAATATGTGTCGCTAAAAGTTGGGGCGAGTTAACTGTTACATTACAAACGATGCATCGGATGACTCCGCTGACTTCATCACGCTCAAATCCTTTCTCTGTTTCCTCTAAACTCCTCATTAATTCTTGAGATTTAAGCTGTGAAAAAATATATAAGTAATCATAGTACACATGAAAAGTAATAAAATATCATGTATTAGATTATTCAAAATAGCTTCTGTGTCTTTAAGGATTTGAAATTTTTAAGAGTGTGAACACATACTGTTGGCAATATCTTTCTGTAACTATGGGTTCTATCCATCTATCATCTATTGATTAATCTATATCTCTGATGCCTTGTCTCCTCCAGAAACTCCTTCACAGGGGTGGCCATAGCAAAGAATCTCCATAACTAGAGAACTGCAGGGCCGCTACTTAACCTTTAGTACCTCACCCATAACAGGCCACTGGCAGAGGGCAACACTAGCACAGTGTTTCCAGTGGTTCCTACAAAAAGTTCGAACCTTCTACTTCTACCTAATGCTCCTCCCTTATGTTCCAAGGTTCCTACCTACTACTTCTACACATTGCTACTAACTTTTAGCGAAAAGGCAAGGCCAGCACATAGCGCTTACCACAGGAAAATCTAGAGCTGTGTGAGGTGAGCATTGTCAAGTGTTATGTGTGACAAGGAGAAACTGTATGTCTGAGGATAGAATGCTGGCAGTCCACCTGTGGGTGAGGCAGAGGAGTGCAACCTGACAACCACTGAAGTACTGGCTCACTACACAGCTGTTACTAACCCTCTCAATACCCAGGCATAACTCGTACATACCATACAGTGCTACAATGAGGATTTCTATATAATACAGATTTTGGTATTTAAATGCAATGGCTTTGGTCTTGATGACTGGTAGAGAATGAGGTTCTACTATACTCTGAACACTTTCATTATCAGCTCTCTGTCTCTAATAATAGGGTCTATTTATCATATTACTCATTATTTGGCTTGATAGTAAAACATCATCATTGTTGGAATTCTAGTTTCTTGTTTACGATAAGTTTAGACCTTTAACATATGCCTCATTTTCTCTTTCTATTTTGGTCCTTATGGGGGCATTACCATTACACTGTATCATTTTTTTTTTTTTGCTTTGTCGCTGTCTCCCGCGTTTGCGAGGTAGCGCAAGGAAACAGACGAAAGAAATGGCCCAACCCACCCCCATACACATGTATATACATACGTCCACACACGCAAATATACATACCTACACAGCTTTCCATGGTTTACCCCAGACGCTTCACATGCCCTGATTCAACCCACTGACAGCACGTCAACCCCGGTATACCACATCGATACAATTCACTCTATTCCTTGCCCTCCTTTCACCCTCCTGCATGTTCAGGCCCCGATCACACAAAATCTTTTTCACTCCATCTTTCCACCTCCAATTTGGTCTCCCACTTCTCCTCGTTCCCTCCACCTCCGACACATATATCCTCTTGGTCAATCTTTCCTCACTCATTCTCTCCATGAGCCCAAACCATTTCAAAACACCCTCTTCTGCTCTCTCAACCACGCTCTTTTTATTTTCACACATCTCTCTTACCCTTACATTACTTACTCGATCAAACCACCTCACACCACACATTGTCCTCAAAATCTCATTTCCAGCACATCCATCCTCCTGCGCACAACTCTATCCATAGCCCACGCCTCGCAACCATACAACATTGTTGGAACCACTATTCCTTCAAACATACCCATTTTTGCTTTCCGAGATAATGTTCTCGACTTCCACACATTCTTCAAGGCTCCCAGAATTTTCGCCCCCTCCCCCACCCTATGATCCACTTCCGCTTCCATGGTTAAATCCGCTGCCAGATCCACTCCCAGATATCTAAAACACTTTACTTCCTCCAGTTTTTCTCCATTCAAACTTACCTCCCAATTGACTTGACCCTCAACCCTACTGTACCTAATAACCTTGCTCTTATTCACATTTACTCTTAACTTTCTTCTTTCACACACTTTACCAAACTCAGTCACCAGCTTCTGCAGTTTCTCACATGAATCAGCCACCAGCGCTGTATCATCAGCGAACAACAACTGACACACTTCCCAAGCTCTCTCATCCCCAACAGACTTCATACTTGCCCCTCTTTCCAAAACTCTTGCATTCACCTCCCTAACAACCCCATCCATAAACAAATCAAACAACCATGGAGACATCACACACCCCTGCCGCAAACCTACATTCACTGAGAACCAATCACTTTCCTCTCTTCCTACATGTACACATGCCTTACACTGTATCATATCATACATAATTTTTTCACATTTATCTCTATCAGATTCCAAGAAGTTCTCTTAGAGAGAGAATAAGAAGTGATGGGTAAGTAAACTATACAAAATCTATAGAGGGGCTTTTACCAAGAGTCCACTCAAACCTCAAAACTCCTGACTTAGTTTTCCCTTCCAGCCCTGTGATTTTGTTTTAAAGTTTTTAAAAAATGTATTTAACACTACAATCTCAAAGATAATCATAAAAAAATTTAAAAAAAAAGACAAAAGTGTATTCTATCTACTAATTTCACTCTGATAACATGTAGGAGTTTTGTAATTGTTTCAGCATAGTATGCTAAAAAGTGCAGGAGTATGATGGCTTGAGTGTCACGTAGAGATGTGAAACTCAATGTGTAAATATTCATCCACAGAAGTTGCCCAGCAAATGTAAATATAAGTCTATAGGAGGTAAGGGAATAAAGACTATAAGGCAATAACAATATTCCATATATACCTTAACATTTGTTTTTCCAAGTAACATATTCAAACAACACTGCACTGGGACTTTATTAGAAAACCACCATAGTCAAAGCAGGAATGAGATGCATGATTTACACGACAAGAAAGGAAAAGGATAGGGTCTTACCTTACGTTGATGTTTTGAACCAGCTACATGGGAATCTAACACTGTCTGCGATGAGAATTCCAATTTGCAAACATCACAGTGCACAGTAAGCTGGAAAAACTCTGAGTATTAGCATGCAATACTGTACATAATCCAAAATGAAACTTTCTATCTACCAACATCAAGTAAAACATAATAAAAAAAATAATAATAAACAACTTTACTATTTCTAATACTTCTGTAAGGTGGACTGCTTCCAGGTAAATTTGCAGAGTCCTAATCATAAACCTTAATTTCCACGTCTGTACATACTAACACTCTTCAGAAGCCCAAACTTCATGATCCAACTATTTTCAATCAAAAACTCACTTTTAAAAATGATGAATTTGTGGAATATAATTAAATTAAGTCTATGATATGCCATATAAATGGGGTAATCAAACTAATAAGCAATCTCCAACCACTAAAAATCAGGGCACTGCTGATATGCATCAGCAGACCCTAATGTCCATAATAAAAGACCACCTGAACATGACATATGATGGATGGATGAGGGCAGAGTTCACAATGGCGAGTTTGCCATGCAAGAGCAAGGAGGAGGAATGCCATCACTCATTCTCTCCCAAGTACCCAGGATGGCTTTCCAGTCCATGGATGAAGGGTGAATAAACAAATGATTACAGGTGTGGTTAAATGAGCAATAAAAATTGATTAACATTAGGCAACATTTCTGGGAGAAATACTGACAAAGAAATTATTGCCAAGACCATGATTGCTGCAATGATGTTCATGTGGAACAATTCAAAGCATCACAACCACTTTGTTTACACAAGCAAGTGAGTTCACTGTCTCCAGGGGAATCTGTGAAAGTTGTGCTCTTGAAAATGGATCTTAGAATTGCAGTTGTTAATAAATAATGAGTGAGTGGATGTAGCCTTTCTTTCTCTGTTTCCTGGAGCAACCCTACTGATGCAGGGGGTGGTGATCAGGTGTAAGGGAAGAGAAGAGATTGTATGTGTTATCCTTTTTCTTTTTCATCACAAATCTGTGTCATTTTCTGTGGGGTGGGGTGGCATCGGGAATGGATGAAGGCAAGCAAGTATGAACATGTGCATATATGTGTTCATACATGTGCATATGATGAAATGTACATGTATATGTGCATGTATGGATGTTTATGTATATACAGGTGTATATGAGTGGATGGGCCATTCTTCATCTGCTTCCTGGAGCTACCTCGCTGATGTGGGAAACAGCGATTAAGTATAATAAATGTGAAGCATTTGGGGTAAACCATGGAAAGGTCTGTAGGGCCTGGGTGTGGATAGGGAGCTGTGGTTTTGGTACATTACACATGACAGCTAGAGACTGTGAACAAATGTGGCCTTTTTTTTGTCTGTTTTCCTGACGCTACCTCGCTGAAGCGGGGGGTAGTGATGCTATTTCCTGTGTGGTGGGGTAGCGACAGGAATTGATGAAGGCAAGCAAGTATGAATATGTACATGTGCATATATGTATATGTCTGTGTATGTATATGCATGTATATGTTGATATGTATATGTACACGTATGGGCTAGAACTAGCATGAAACTCTACAGACAAGTTCAATGCCCTATATAACAGGATAATGAAATGGGACTCAGATCTTGAAAACATGAATATGTTGTCATACAGATGCTTCTTTTTCCTGACACATTTACACTGTCTATTAAAACCTAAAGAAAATAAAAGTACATCAAACTCACCCTCGGTTTCTTGTTTGGCATTCGTCCTATCACATTATCCATGACTGCCTTAGAGACAGGATCATCTGTCACTTCTACTGATGCCATTATTACTGAGTTGGGAGAAGGTACACTTCCAGCAGTGATCCTGTAAAATATGAATTAATCATGATTTTTCATTTTCATAACATATATACCTATTGCATGGCTTTATCAGAATAGATGCTACATGCAGTTTCTTTTTCCAAGTAATCTACGTGCAGTTTCTTTTTCCAAGTAATAAGTAGGAACTGATGATGACAGATGTTTAACGCAAAATCACTTTCTGATATCAAACTTTCCAAGTGAACATAAATACTGACAATTTAACTCATACATGAACAAGAATGGTATTACCTTAAATCAAATCTCTAAAATCAAAATAAATTTTCTCACCAGCAAACTTTTTCTATATGGTTTTAAAACTAAAGCCTGTTAAAAATGTATAAAGCTAATTGTCTCTTAATTCTGAATCTTCATATGAACTAATAATAAGTAAAAGTACTTGTTAAAATTTGTAACATCTTTACCAGGGGCAGTACAAGCAAACATTTTCAACATACTTATGATGTATGTACTTACCATGTTAAAATTTGTGGCAGCAAGTTTGCTACTTGCCAAGGTTACATTCTGAGGCCTCTTAAGGGACTTACTGGCATTTTCTCTATACAAATACGTTATTACCTAAATAGATGGGGAATACTGGTAAAAGATTTAACAAGAAAAAACGAAAGTTTCTTGAATTCTAGCCTTTTACCATTTACTAAGGAAAGCAACAATAGATGGTGCAGCCAGAACAAATGACAACCACTAATGTGAAAGCCAGAAGTAATGATCTGTGTCACACATCTATATATCAGGCAATGAAGTTATGTCTAGTTAATTTTGGACAAATTTTGATGTTTTCAAATGGAAAACACCCCTGACAACATTGCACTTGTAGAGATGTAAATGTTCCACTGCATCTACAATCAGCATTACCCAACAGCATATATTCAAACCTTGCAACATATGCGTGGTCAATGTATCAAGCTACCACACATATGGTACGAGGTTCAAATCCTTGCTGTTGAAGGGCATTATGTGTTATATAAAAAGGCACATTCATATGCACTATATCTCTGAGTGTATTCTTTCATAATTGATCTGGGTTTCCTGCATTTGCATGGTAGCACCAGGAAACAGACAAAGATACAACCACTCACATACACATGTATATATATATACATGCATACATACATCTTTCTTTTTCTTTCTTTCAAACTGTTCGCCATTTCCCGCATTAGCGAGGTAGCGTTAAGAACAGAGGACTGGGCCTTTGAGGGAATACCCTCACCTGGCCCAATTCTCTGTTCCTTCTTTTGGAAAATTAAAAAAAAAAAAACGAGAGGGGAGGATTTCCAGCCCCCCGCTCCCTCCCCTTTTAGTCGCCTTTTACGACACGCAGGGAATACGTGGGAAGTATTCTTTGTCCCCTATCCCCAGGGACATACATACACTTGCAAATATTCATATTTGTTCAGCTTTATCTACATTTTCCTCTCCCTCACACCCAATTGCCACTTCCGGCACCAGTGAGGTAGCATCAGGAAATGTCCGATGAAAGGCTGCATCCATTCACACTCATTCTCTAGCTGTCATGTGTACTGTACTGTGTATATATATGTGTTGGAAAGGATCACAATCTTGCGCGTGATCAAGATATTCCTATGAGTCCACGGGGAAAATGAAACACGAAAAGTTCCCAAGTGCACTTTCGTGTAATAATCACATCATCAGGGGAGACACAAGAGAGAAATATGACAGTCAGTTGATATACATCGAAGAGACAAAGCTAGGACGCCATTTGGTAAACGTGACTGTCCATAATACATACATACATACATAAATATATATATATATATATATATATATATATATATATATATATATATATATATATATATATATATATATTTTTTTGCTTTGTCGCTGTCTCCTGTGTTTGCGAGGTAGCGCAAGGAAACAGATGAAAGAAATGGCCCAACCCACCCCCATACACATGTATATACATACGTCCACACACGCAAATATACATACCTACACAGCTTTCCATGGTTTACCCCAGACGCTTCACATGCCCTGATTCAATCCACTGACAGCACGTCGACCCCGGTATACCACATAGATCCAATTCACTCTATTCCTTGCCCGCCTTTCACCCTCCTGCATGTTCAGGCCCCGATCACTCAAAATCTTTTTCACTCCATCTTTCCACCTCCAATTTGGTCTCCCACTTCTCCTCGTTCCCTCCACCTCCGACACACAAACATATATATGGGTATTGATTGAGAGAGTGAAGGCATGTACAGAGCATCAGATTGGGGAAGAGCAGTGTAGTTTCAGAAGTGGTAGAGGATGTGTGGATCAGGTGTTTGCTTTGAAGAATGTATGTGAGAAATACTTAGAAAAGCAAATGGATTTGTATGTAGCATTTATGGATCTGGAGAAGGCATATGATAGACTTGATAGAGATGCTCTGTGGAAGGTATTAAGAATATATGGTGTGGGAGGCAAGTTGTTAGAAGCAGTGAAAAGTTTTTATCGAGGATGTAAGGCATGTGTACGTGTAGGAAGAGAGGAAAGTGATTGGTTCTCAGTGAATGTAGGTTTGCGGCAGGGGTGTGTGATGTCTCCATGGTTGTTTAATTTGTTTATGGATGGGGTTGTTAGGGAGGTGAATGCAAGAGTTTTGGAAAGAGGGGCAAGTATGAAGTCTGTTGGGGATGAGAGAGCTTGGGAAGTGAGTCAGTTGTTGTTCGCTGATGATACAGCGCTGGTGGCTGATTCATGTGAGAAACTGCAGAAGCTGGTGACTGAGTTTGGTAAAGTGTGTGAAAGAAGAAGCTGGTGACTGAGTTTGGTAAAGTTTGTGAAAGAAGAAAGTTAAGAGTAAATGTGAATAAGAGCAAGGTTATTAGGTACAGTAGGGTTAAGGGTCAAGTCAATTGGGAGGTAAGTTTGAATGGAGAAAAACTGGAGGAAGTAAAGTGTTTTAGATATCTGGGAGTGGATCTGGCAGCGGATGGAACCATGAAGGCGGAAGTGGATCATAGGGTGGGGGAGGGGGCGAAAATTTTGGGAGCCTTGAAGAATGTGTGGAAGTCGAGAACATTACCTCGGAAAGCAAAAACGGGTATGTTTGAAGGAATAGTGGTTCCAACAATGTTGTATGGTTGCGAGGCGTGGGCTATGGATTGAGTTGTGCGCAGGAGGATGGATGTGCTGGAAATGAGATGTTTGAGGACAATGTGTGGTGTGAGGTGGTTTGATCGAGTAAGTAACGTAAGGGTAAGAGAGATGTGTGAAAATAAAAAGAGCGTGGTTGAGAGAGCAGAAGAGGGTGTTTTGAAATGGTTTGGGCACATGGAGAGAATGAGTGAGGAAAGATTGACCAAGAGGATATATGTGTCGGAGGTGGAGGGAACGAGGAGAAGTGGGAGACGAAATTGGAGGTGGAAAGATGGAGTGAAAAAGATTTTGTGTGATCGGGGCCTGAACATGCAGGAGGGTGAAAGGAGGGCAAGGAATAGAGTGAATTGGATCGATGTGGTATACCGGGGTTGACGTGCTGTCAGTGGATTGAATCAGGGCATGTGAAGCGTCTGGGGTAAACCATGGAAAGCTGTGTAGGTATGTATATTTGCGTGTGTGGACGTATGTATATACATGTGTATGGGGGTGGGTTGGGCCATTTCTTTCGTCTGTTTCCTTGCGCTACCTTGCAAACGCGGGAGACAGCGACAAAGTATAACAATAAAAAAAAAAATATATATATATATATATATCCCTGGGGATAGGGGAGAAAGAATACTTCCCACGTATTCCCTGCGTGTCGTAGAAGGCAACTAAAAGGGAAGGGAGCGGGGGGCTGGAAATCCCCACCCCCCAAAAGAAGGAACAGAGAAGGGGGCCAGGTGAGAATATTCCCTCAATGGCCCAATTCTCTGTTCTTAACGCTACCTTCCTAACGTGGGAAATGGCAAATAGTTTGAAAGAAATATATGTAGAAAGTGTAGTGAGTGGCGGGATGAAGAAGTAAGATTGTTAGTGAAGGAGAAAAAGAGGCGTTTGGATGATATTTGCAGGGAAGTAGAGCAAATGATTGGGAGATGTATAAAAGTAAGTGGCACATGAGGTCAAGAGAAAGGTGCAAGAGTTGAAAAAAAGGGTAAATGAGAGTTGGGGTGAGAGAGTATCATTAAATCTTAGGGAGAATAAAAAGATAATTTGGAAGGAGGTAAATAACATGCATAAGACAAGAGAACAAACGCGAACATCTGTGAAGGGAGTAAGTGGGGAAGTGATAACAGATAGTGATAGAGTGAGAAGATGTAGTGAGTATTTTGAAGGTTTGCTGAATATGTTTGATGACAGAGAGAATGATATAGGGTGTTTTGGTCTGGGTGGTGTACGAAGTGAGAGGGTCTGAGAAAATGATTTGGTGAACAGAGAAGAGGTAGTGAAAGCTTTGTGGAAGATGAAATCCAGAAAGGGGGTGACTGTGTTGTTGATTGGTTGGTAAGGATATTCAATGTATGTATGGACCATGGTGAAGTGCCTGAGGATTGGCGGAATGCGTGCATAGTGCCACTGTACAAAGGCAAAGGGGATAAAGGTGAGATTTCAAACTACAGAGGCATAAGTTTGTTGAGTATTCCGGGGAAATTATATGGGAGGGTATTGATTGAGAGGGTGAAGGCATGTACACAGCATCAGATTGGGGAAGAGCAGTGTGGTTTCAGAAGTGGTAGAGGATGTGTGGATCAGGTGTTTGCTCTGAAGAATGTATGTGAGAAATACTGAGAAAAACAAATGGATTTGTATGTAGCATTTATGGATCTGGAGTAGGAATATAACAGGGTTGATACAGATGCTTTGTGGAAGGTTTTAAGAGTACATGGTGTGGGAGGTAAGTTGCTAGAAGCAGTGAAAAGTTTTTATCAAGGATGTAAGGCAAGTGCACGAGTAAGAAGAGAGGAAAGTAATTGGTTCCCAGTGAATGTTGGTCTGCGTCAGGGGTGCGTGATGTCCCCCATGGCTGTTTAATTTGTTTATGAACGGGGTGGTTAGGGAGGTAAATGTTGTGGATGAGAGGGCCTGATTGGTGTGAGAAACTGCAGAGGTTGGTGACTGAGTTTGGAAAAGTGAATGAAAGGAGAAAGCTGAGAGTAAATGTAAATAAGAGCAAGGTTATTAGGTTAAGTAGGGTTGAGGGACAAGTTAACTGGGAGGTAAATCTGAATGGAGAAAAATTGGAGGAAGTGAAGCGTTTTAGATATCTGGGAGTGGACTTAGCAGCGGATGGAACCATGGAAGTGAGTCACGGTGGGGAAGGGGGCGAAAGCTCTGGGATGAAGAATGTGTGGAAGGAGGGAAAGTTATCTTGGAGAGCAAATGGGTATGTGTGAAGGAACAGTAGTTCCAACAATGCTATATAGTTGCATGGCATGGGCTATAGATAGGGTTGTACATAGGAGGGTGGATGTGTTGGAACTTATATCATTGAGGACAATATGTGGTGTGAGGTGGTTTGATCAAGTAAGTAATGTAAGGGTAAGGGAGATGTGTGGAAATAAAAAGAGTATGGTTGAGAGAGCATAGGGTGTTTTGAAATGGTCTGGACATATGGGGAGAACGAGTGAGGAAAGACTGACAAAGAGGATATATGTGACAGAGGTGGAGGGAGCAAGGAGAAGTGGGAGACTAAATTGGAGGTGGTATGATGGAGTGAAAAAGATTTTGAGCAATCGGGGCCTGAACATACAGGTGGGGTGAGAGGCGTGCAAAGAACAAGGTGAATCGGAATGATGTGGTATACCAAGGCCGACGTGCTGTCGATAGGCTGAACCAGGGCATGCAAAAGGTCTGGGGTAAACCATGGAAAGGTCTGTTGGGCCTGGATGTGGATAGGAAGCTGTGGTTTCGGTACATTACATTCAACAGTTTGAGACGTTTGAGTGTGAACTAATGTGGCCTTTTTGTCTATATTCCTGGCCCTGCCATGCTGAAGCAGGGGATAGCGATACTGTTATCATGTGTTAGTAGCTAGCGTTAAGAACAAAGGATTGAGCCTTGGAGGGAAGATCCTCACTTGGACCCCCTATCTGTTCCTTCTTTAGGAAAATTAAAATACTGGAGGGGAGGATTTCCCTCCCTCCCTTCCCTTTTAGTTGCCTTTTACGACACACAAGGAATACATGGGACGTATTCTTTCACCCATATCCCCAGGGATAAATAAAATATATATATATATAACATGATCACACGAGTCCATGATGAAATTTAAGAAGGTGAAATCACACTTCAGTAAGAGTTCATATAATCTTATCTAACATAATTTTTCTATAAATGTGGCATGTCACATATCATGGAGACAACCTCCCCCCCCCCCTCATCAGGTGCCAATACTTAATAAAGTTATTTAAATCTCAACATCATAACAGAAGTATCGTCCAGCATCTGCTGAAATAGAGAACACAATGGCCTGACCAACAGTAACCGACTAACCATTAAAAGGGAGAGTTTTTAAGGGGGTAATGGGGTGGAGGTTGACCTAGGTAGCTAAGTATGTCAGGCAACACTTTTCTCACGCTTACAGTTTCTGTCAGTTCTCTCATAATGATTTGGTTAACGATAGGATGGGATGTGTATCACCTCAGTGCTTTGTTTCTTTATTGTACTAGGATACATTATCATCTTTGGACAAAAATATAAGTAAATTCAGACCAATTTACAATAACATAAGTGTGCATCATCTTTTAAGCCTTAACACTTAAACATAATTTAAGCAGAAATTTCAAGATGAAAAAAAAGACATACCTTGGTCAGTGGATGCCATACAGAGGTAAGCACCCACTTGGTTAACACATAAACAATGGCTGCCAGACTGAGGTAAGTACCCACTTTGTCAACACATCAGAAAACTTGATGCCCATATTCGTGTCAATGCATCAATCTTTATGGTACGTACGCACTTCTTAGATTAAATCATTGCAGATACAAGTGCTATCAGTGCTGCATGTTCTAAGAGATCCAAGAAAACCTTATCAATGCTGAGAATATTTGTGCATCAGGAGCACTGGGAAAGTAGCTCATGCCACATCTAAGTCCCAATTCTGATCAGATGATTCAGGTGACCCTAGAGCAATTTCCCTCTACTTCAGGGTAATTTTAGCTACTACATCTAGAACATCTTCAGCCTAAAAAGAACAAGACAGGTTTCCATTATGCCATTCTATCTATCTATCTATCAATATCTTTGATGACTGTTATCTTTGGGAACTCTAACAAGGGGTTGGCCACAGCAAAAGTCTCCAAACTGTTGAACTCCAATGCTGCTTCTGAGCCTTTAGTGCCTCATCCTTAACTGGTCACAGGCATAGACACAGTGTTTTCAAAACCTAATGTTTCTACCAACTACTTCTACCTAATATTTCTGCCAATGTTCCAAAAGATTACTTCTACCCAGTGCTTCCAACTAATGCTCCTATCTACTACTACTACCTAGTGTACCTACCTAATATCTCTTATCTTTTGCTTCATTACGAAGTTCATTGGAAAAATTTGATATGTATCAGAATCTGACTTACTGGCCCCCCTTTCCCCTTCAGGTTGTCTGTTGAAAGAGGGTTTACTGCAACCATAAAAACTCTTGCTCATTATTTCAAGTAAGACAAGTGATTATGTGAAAGTACGAAACAGCACTTACTAAACATAAGTAGCCTCCTCTGACTGCAAAACTTGTCTCAGATATAAAATGGTTGTCAAGAGGGATGCTATACTGCTCATCAATGTGGATCCGCATAAGAAGATAAATGAATGAAAATCAAACATTGCTTGAAAACTGGAATGCTAAACTCCAACAAGTCAGGACAAGCAGATATGAACATGGACAACAAGGGCAGAAGAGTAGATCCTCTACTTTGCAGAGATTTATAAACAGAGGTTATATAAAAATAAGACTGTAAAGTCTACTTCTGAGGAATGATATGTAGGCAAGAGCATCCTAATTTTGGTGGAATGCGGGAGTGCTCATCAACATGCATCTGCATGTGATATGACACAGCAGGTCACAGAAAGGTTCTTCTTCTACTTCAAATGTATGAACTAAAATTTGTACTCTGAATTTAAGCCATATCCCAAACAATGTGAATTAAGTCTTGAGTTCTACTGTAATGCGTAATCTAACAAATGTGGAGAAACAGGTATGCAAGGGCACTGGGTTTGGAATATAATCCAAACTTTTGGATAAAACATAAATAGCCTCAAAAGCCTGGCCTATATACCTGGAACAAACTTCTATGGTCTACTGCTGACCATAAGGTATTCATGGGCCATCTGAGGTCGAGCACATAGGTTCGAATCCTGGTTGCTGCAGTTGGTCCACAATCAACCCAAATGTTCATCCTACCCTAATGGCTGGTCAATAAACTGGATATCTGGCTTGAACAAAGGCATACAGATATTTTGACAGACCTGTGGTGTAGCAATCAGTGTTACTGACCGTCACACACACATGGTTTGCCTACATCAAACCTGCATACATTTGAATCCTTGTCATGTCAGCTGATCCACAGCCCACCCAGCTGTTAATCCTCCCATTGGGGATGTTGATAAAATGGGTACCTGGCATAAGCTAGGGTGTGTGTATATATATATATATATTATATATATATATATATATATATATATATATATATATATATATATATATATATATATATATATATTATATATATATATATATATATATATATATATATATATATATATATATATATATATATACATATATATATATATATATATATATATACTTGAGTAAAGACATGGACTTGATACATTTAACATTAAAAGACAGGGCAACATGAGTATAAAACTATCCCTGCGACACACAAATAATAATTGCAGGCCAAGCAGCTGAGTTAAGATGTTAGTTGACCAAGCAGCTACAAGTCGCAGCCCACAGGCCCCATGTAGCCATCACAGCCTGGCTGGTCTAGTACATCTAGTAAATACTAATTTGGGGGCCTCCTTAAAATTCTCTACAATGCACCCTAAACTGTTTGTGATGTCTGCAAGCAGTGCTGAATACAATGCTTAGGTTCCATATGTTCAAGGCATTTTCTCTTTTTGTTCTTATCACATCTTTAGGGATAATATTCTTAAGTCTTACATGGTACACATACTAATAGGGAATTAGTTTAGAGCAAGGGTTCGAGACAATACCTTCGAGGATTCTCCTGTGACCATTCCAGAGTACTTAAGCAATTTCAGTAATTCTAAATACTTCAGCTCCTTTATGGTGTCAACATGGTTATCTGCAATTTTGCTCATCTCGCAGATCTTAGTATAAGGCAATGTTCTGTTTGTGAGATTAGCACTGGTATTACCTCCCAGATTAGCACTGGTATTACCTCTCAGATTAGCAATGGTATTACCTCTCAGATTAGCACTGGTATTATCTCTAAACTTGAATAACCACAAGATCCATCCTACCATCTCTTTTGGAAGAGGGAACTGTCGCCTTGTTTTATTCACAGCAGGTAAGGACATCAAACATAATTACTACATAGTCTTTCACACTGGTCAACTGTGATATGATAGTGGGTGTGTCCACCCCATATTGTGTAATACTCTATCTATTCACTCTACTCGTACAAAAGAAGTTGGAGGTCACTCAAACTGAAAAGCAAGTTGTTTTCAGTGCTCAGATAACCCTATTCCTGCCAGTCTGTTGATTTTCAGTCTTCTATTGGCATGATTTTCATGTCAATTCCAATATCATCTGCAAAGGATGATACGAAACTGTGATTCTTGTCTCTGCCAAGTCATAATATAAGAAAGAACAAATGAGGTGCAAGTGCAGTTCTTGGAAGACTGGGTTTTTTACTGTGGAGGTACTGAAAATGGCCTCCTTTAGTATCGTGGTTTCCAATTTTACCAGTTACTCCATTCTTTTCCATCTTACATGCAATGACACCATAGACACATTCATCAAATGCTTATGCAACCATGTCACCATTTATTGTCTATATAAGCTTATACTGGTTGAGGTCATAAGAATCAGGCATGATTTTTCCACTCTCAATCTCTTTTGTCCTGGCTTATGCTGATTATTAGACTCCCATAAAAGCAGTCAGTTTACAACTAAGGAGTCTCAAAAACTTTAACAGTGTGATGGCATTGCTACTGTCTGTTAGTCTTTTGGAAATGATTTGTTTCCCTGTGTGGAGTGGGGCAATGTGAGAGTTCCAGACTTACAGGGATGATGCCACAGAGTAAACTTTTTCCCACAGGATATCAAATGCTCATGTAAAACATGTTTTGCATTTCTTTAAAAAGACAGTTCCAAGAGACTGGTCCAGGCATGGTTCATGTTCTCAATGGCTATTCTGAGGATCCTGTGGTGTGGTGGTGAGAGCTGCTATATTTTAACAAGGGATTTCTGTTTGGGAAAGTCAGTTGGGTTGTTAAACTTCTGTGGTTTTTGGTTCAATGAATAGTGATTCATACAACATTTTCAGTATCTCACTCATCTGACAGTCTACCGTGTACATGCCCTCATCTCTTCTTAAAGAGACAATAGAGTTTGTGCTCACTGATCTGCATTTTGCATATGCATAAATGTATTTTGGGCTGCTTCCTATTACACCTATGGCTCTTTCATTTTTTCTTCCCATTTCACATGAACTTTTAAGCTTATGGTATATGTCTGTCAATTTGTATGATGATGTCTTTTCTTTGCTGGGAAAGCTATGGCTCTTATATGACTGCAATTATGTTTTGCCTCCTACACAGATTTTGTTCTCATTCTTCTCTCGACCTTTAGCTCATTCATTTCACTGGTATATGCCTGCTGCTTGTTTGGATTGCTTCTGTAGTAATGCTATTTACTCCTGTGGTGTTTTAGTACTCAGCAGGGTATCCCACAGTGTTGAAGATATCTCACTAACTGCATCTTCCCATTTCATGTTTACTATTATAACTCATGCACCAATAACCACACCCACACCATTCAGATGAAAAGTGCATAACCAAGAATGGTCTTTTTATTTTCCCCTCCTGTAACCATGACAAACCCTGAACAAGTAACTGAGGAACAGTCAACGTTTGGATGGATATACTCTACTCCTGTCCTGTTTTCTTCCTGGTCATAATAGGCACAAATGTGAGACATCTAATGCACTGCTGTACTGGAATACTAAGTCATAAGTATACATAATGATGACAACATGAGAAAAAGCAATTCAAGTCTTCCTGAAAAAGTCAGACTTTAAGCATAATTTACGAGTTTGGCTGTTCCTCATAAAAGGTATTATGTTACCAGGAAAAAAAAAAAAGTTTAAATGACTGGTTAGGATAGAGAAATGGTATCTACTCCGACAGAGAAGCAAGTGGAACATCAACATATCTATTTCATGGAATCTCATGAAGAAAAAGTATCTCACTTTAAAGAAGTGAGAAGAAAAAACAGAAACTGATCTACAAAGTTCCAGTCATTAAATGGACATCATTCTGCTTGGATTGCAGGGGGAATATGCATGGAGACATCTTCTGCTAAAAAAAGAGCAGGATACCCTACAGTTTCCATGGTATGTCCTGCATTCCAGTCACGTATGAGAATAACTTAATAACTATATGGCTCAAAAAAAAAAAAAAAAAAAAAAAAAAAAAAAAAAAAAAAAGACTAACACCAATGTTGTCTTTCTGCAACCCACTATGACAACATGACATCTAGTTCAGTGACAAGGGTACCATGAAGAACCTAAATAGGATAGGAATCTGTCGCTGCAGAAATCAAATACGTATATAGAAAGGAATGTAGCTATCACACACAATGTAAAAAATGTATTCACATGCATCAAGTAACACTCACTGAGGTTACTCAATGCTTCCTAAACATATGATTTGGTGATTCCACTTTATGCTCTATATCCAACACTACAATAGTAGCTGCATAAAAATGCATTACAGACAACAAAAATTACAATGTGATTGACTGCAATAAGCACTGATTTGTGCAACACATGCTCCAGTGCATAAAATTAAGTTTAGAACCACTACAAAATCATAACTTCATGCCAAACTGAATAAAACCATCACTGATTTGCTGTATTTACTTAAAGGCTCAGGGTTAGTTATCTGATGCTAAAATGCATTCTGTTGGATTTAATGCTAGCATCTTGGTGACGAAACCTTTAAAACTGAAAATATTCATGAAACTTAAAAATCAAAATACAGCCTGACCAACGGCAATCAATGCAATGCATTTAAGTTCAGTCAAAGTGACAAGAATTCCGCACACCAAGTACTGTATCATGAAAATCTGCTTCATGATATTTGTATCACGACACGCTACGTTTAAATCATCGCAATAAAGCGTTTTACTCCTTGAAAATGGAAGAAAGACACCTACGTGGGTGGCTGATATGTTGGTGATGGTGTAGGAAAGGGCACGTATTGAACAGGGCTGGGCATATAGCTCATGGAGAAGTCCAGCACCTGCAGCCCCACACCCAGCACGTCATTCAACAGCAGCTGAAACACCAACTTTCATTAGACACAAGAAACAATGGTCTATCTATCTATGTCCCAAATGCTCATTCCAGTAATAAAATAAAAGTGGCGAATGTAGAACCTTCTTCAAACACCATAACCACTGATCAACAAGTATTTCCAACATAACCCCTTTCACACTAACTTGCTTACTTATCGTATCATTTTCATGAGTCTCCCGTACCTATATTCATTGAACTCCTTTATTCATGCTAACATTTCTTTGTTATTATCAGGTCTTTATATTTCCCAACCCATTCTCTTTAACACTTGTGTTATCAACAGTACTGCCAGATATCAAATATCTAATCTAAACCCCTTGCAGCATATTCATCTCCTTGCAAAACACCAATGCATCAATGAAATGTATCAGAGTAAACTCCTTTTTCAGCTGGCACCTCGCATTCCTTCCTGTCAAAACTTTATGATTACAGTCTTTCTGCATTTCAAAACTACCTCAGCTGTGTAAAAGATTGTCTCACATAACTGTATCGTAACAAAATTCAGATGACTGACCTCATCCTGACACAGGCACACTCATTCACTCCAGTATTATCATTCCACTTCTTCCAAATCATGTCACACAAATACTTTCTCAGCCACCTTTCATATTCTGAACTTCCCATGAGCCCAAATCACTTTAACACTCCAATCTTACAGATATCTAACTCCATAACTCTATTTCTATGTACATGGGATAGACTAAGCACTTACAGATGCACACCTTATACAGGCATTAATTATACAAAAAGACAAATAATAGGGAAACTCTTTTTATCCCTATGAAAGTTTACAACCCTGCTAACACCACATTCTAACTTTCACTTTTATAACCACTCTCTAATCCACAGCTTAACATCCTTTTTCCATTCTTCTAATCCACATCCTGATCAGAGTAAATCCCCTGTCTGCATTCTTTGTCATTCTCTTCTAAGAAATGCATATTATATTCATGCATTAAGGTCAAACAATAAATAGCAACCCCTGACATCCCTGCAAACCTTACCCTCCATAGTGATCTCTCCACTTACAGCTTTAAGCATATACCTCTCCATCCATCTTCAATCTACACCTCTAATACTCAATCAATATTCAATCTGTTCTGCACATCCACTCCTACAATCGAACCCACTTCTTGGACTTCAGATGCTACAGCTTGCCCTTTTCAAACAGCTACGAAATGTCCTACAATCTTCTTGAGCTTGATATCAGTCATTCATCCGCATCACTTCTCTTTCATCACCTTGCTATCTGCTCCTCAAATTTTTTGTACTTCTTTCAATACTTCTGAAATTCTAATCACTCTCTCTTGCAAATGATTTTACATAATCCTATTTTCATTCCCACCACAAAATTTCATAACTACACCCTTTTTTGTTTATCAACCACCCTTCACACTCCCTTAGACTACAAAATCCCTTCTCATTTTGTGAAAAGATGAGTTAATTAGTCAAGAAGCTAGGAATCAGTCTTTAGAGAACTAACACGCACCTCATCAAAACAAAATATCTAAACCATCTCCTCATCAAATTCTATTATCAGACGACTTCTTCCCTACTGGATCCTGGTAATCATGGAGCCCCATACCAATAACATCAAACAAAAAGAAAATCAAGAAGACTCTTATAATGCTCTGACATAGAGCCTATGCTACCATGGGGGAAAAAGAGAAGACAAAAAAAAAAGAGAAAAATGAAATTAAACAATCAAAGACCGAAAGCACTTAAACTGTCATAGGTTGTTATAATAATCAAATCTATCAAGAACTGAGAAGACTAACTTCATGGAATTAATCTGCACACCTAAAGACTGCAAACCTTCAAAATCCCAGGCACCTGCCTCTCACAGTTGTTTGATCACAATAGCATGATTTCAAAGATCCTTGATGATACTCTCACAGCAATTTTCATGTACAGACTTCGTGGAGTCTGTCCATATGAAAATCAAGAGACATCAAGTATTACCTATATGAAAGAATCAATGTCAATGATATGGCAGGTTTATGTAAAATAAAAAATCTGATAACCTACTCCCTGTGATTAATCAAGCTCAAGAGTTCTTAGTCTCAATAACATTCAAAATATGAAATAAAGCAGATGACATGAATATTAGAAGTGAAAACCTCATCCATCAAAAATATATGATTCTCAATAAAACATCAATGTGCTGTTTGAAAGGGGCATGGAAACAAGTGTAATAAATCAAAAATATTCCAGGGCCTTCATCTTGCTGCAAACAAAGATATTAAAACCCCAAAGCAGGATACTGAAATGTATCAAATGAACACACTTCTGATAATCCCAGTGCTGCCAACCCAGGAAAAAAAAAAAGGCAGAAACAAGAAATTTTGAGCAAAGAGATTTTTCTTTTTTGCAAAATGAAACTTACAACGACATGCAATACAGGCTGCACTTTCAATACAGGAAATTGTGATGTCAAGTGCTCAAGGTGTCATCTCCATTTGTTAATCTACTTACAGATAGTCCAAAATTGTTCATTTTAAAACCAACAGTGTCTCGTCAGTAGTGTTTCATTTTTGGTCCTTGAACTATGTCAACATAAGTTCTAATGTTTGTTTGTCCACACATATTCAGCCCTGGCTAAAAAGCTTTTTGTTATAAGCAGTGGTTGCCTGTTTGCACTTCTCCAGAAGCCTTATACTGAACTTCACTTGATGACAACTGTTTTTTAGCATAGCTATATACTATCTGTGTGAGGAAATCTGATGTTTGTATGCCAAGACTTAGGTTAAATTCAATGGAGTTTTTCCTTACCAGACTGAAAATTCTCTCATCTTCAGCAATGCTGTGAGCAACTGACAGGATATCAAATATGATTCTGGGAAGATGTACATACTTTTTCGTACAAGAAGACCTGTCTCTTAGTTATAAACAGCCACCCACAACTCATCAGCTCTTTGGTCAAGGTACACACCTTCAAGCTGATTTACCTTGTAATGAGCAAATTTAAGTTCAAGTTCATCTAACTGCTCTTCCATGAAGTGGAATTTCTTCACAAAGTAGAGCACTGATGCAAACTTTGCATCCATTCTCTTCCTTGGGTCAGCAACACTTGCATTCTGAATCAACTCATTCTTCAGGGGGAATTTCTGAGCTCATAATTACATGCACGGCCAAAGTATTTCTGGAATGATGTGAAGAATTCTTCCTTCTGTTTTGATGAGAATGCTTTTGTTGTGAGAAAGTTTTTAACATCATTCCCCAAGATGAGATCCTCATCTGGTCGTTGATTGCACTTTTCTCTATAACTGAGCTGTTCAGGTGATGGACAGCTTGCCATCACTGAGGGCTTCACAAAACATAGCAGTATCTCTTGTAGCATATCAAATTATACTACTTTGAAGAGCAGCAATATATGGAAGGGGTCTCATAATTTCTTATCCACTTCTATACACGACAATTTTGTGTGACTTTCTGAAGTCTCAGGAGGGGCTGGCCTAGGAGTAGGACTAGCCTGGTTACACAAGCTAAAGATATGATCAGATGGTAAGACCAACCATGTAACAATCTGTGCGGTCATTTCTGAGAAATGGTCAGAAATTGACCAACGTCCAAATTACTTTGTCCACTGCATTAATACTAGCATGTGTGATGATACTGTACAGTATATAATGAACAGTGCACCCCTGTGAACTTCCCATACATTACATACATAATACATGTAGAATAAATGAAGATACAACCTGAATTAAAAAAAAAAAAAAATCATACTGCCGTATCTATCTTAAAAAAAGCATTAAATATGGCTAACACATAATGGATGGCAGCTCTGTAAACTTTGTAAACTGTTGTACCAACACATGGAGCATTACCTTCAATACCAATGATAATCATAATCAGTAACAGCATCTGTTCTCATTTGCTTTGAATAATATTGCATCAACCTATCAAAACCTAAAAATTCTGAGAGCTCCATACATTGAAAGCTTATCATTTAATAGCTTTAATTTTACCATATATCTAAACTAATGAAAAATGATAAATATTACAATTTATATGCAGAAAGCTGGCATGTTAGATGAATTGTGATGCATAATGTACCTCTGCTCATGAAATATTATGGAATGAAACATTAATCTATGCATAATACAAGTCTAGTTGCTTAACCACCTCGGTTTTAACTTGTTACTATTGTCCTGGTGTATCATAGTAAATACTCAGTTGACCACACAGAGCTTCAGTTAAATATCATATGGGGGTTGGGGTGTGGGAAGGGGGATCTGTGCACATCACAGACCTCAAATAAATTCATCCAATTAAACTTGCCCTCATTAACTGATGTTCACTGATAAATAATTTACAACATTGTTTCTAGCCTCAACATCCAAGAGCAATGAAAAAATATGCCTATCATTAACAATATTGCATTCTATCTCTGTTCATGATCATTCACAAAAGATGAACCATCATACAGTAGTCAATGTACAGTTGCACTCGGGACAATTTAAAGTTCTTAGTATTAGCAATTAAGTAGAGGGGTATAATATAACAGGATTCTCGAGATCTATGGGGTGTGATCACCCCATAGATGACAATGACAATGTTTAGCAAACACATTTTTGTCGTCATCCCTGCCTACTGAATGATGGTGCCAACAACAACCCTGTGACAGTTATACCTGTCTGGCCTATATAAATATATTTACATGCCTTGCATTTGAGTGTAAACACTCCCTATTGTTGCATGATTTGGCCTACTATTCATTAAGGACGTACTCATAGTGTTATTGTACTGGAAAGCAACACTGCAAGCACAGTTTTCTTTAGAATATCTTAGATTAGCAAGTTGGGAGAATAGGGCAACACTAAATATTCAGACATCCTTATCTGTCACATTTTTGTTGCAAGAGGCATAAAAATGCCTTCCTAGCTTTCCAGAAAGCTTTGTTCACAAACAAATTGGGATAACATAACTGCCTAAAGATATGTCTAATATGAATGCATTCCTCGACCAGGCCCACAGGATCACATATCTGTAGTGCTCTTAAAAACACAGACATAACTACAGACATTTTTTTTTAGGAGAATCATGTACGGAGATATAATGATTATAACTCTCAGAGTTGGCAGGCTTCCTGTAGATTTTAAAGGACAAATGATCAAATTCTCTATTTATCAACACACCTAATGGGGTGGATTGTCTCCATGAAACATGTTGTGCCACATGTAGAGAAAAATTACGTAAAATGAAATTGCATGAACTCCTACCGAAGTGCAATTTATATATAAAAAAAAAGAATATATATATATATATATATATATATATATATATATATATATATATATATATATATATTTTTTTTTTTTTTTTTTTTTTTTATACTTTGTCGCTGTCTCCCGCGTTTGCGAGGTAGCGCAAGGAAACAGACGAAAGAAATGGCCCAACCCCCCCCCCATACACATGTACATACACACGTCCACACACGCAAATATACATACCTACACAGCTTTCCATGGTTTACCCCAGACGCTTCACATGCCTTGATTCAATCCACTGACAGCACGTCAACCCCTGTATACCACATGACTCCAATTCACTCTATTCCTTGCCCTCCTTTCACCCTCCTGCATGTTCAGGCCCCGATCACACAAAATCTTTTTCACTCCATCTTTCCACCTCCAATTTGGTCTCCCTCTTCTCCTCGTTCCCTCCACCTCCGACACATATATCCTCTTGGTCAATCTCTCCTCACTCATTCTCTCCATGTGCCCAAACCATTTCAAAACACCCTCTTCTGCTCTCTCAACCACGCTCTTTTTATTTCCACACATCTCTCTTACCCTTACGTTACTTACTCGATCAAACCACCTCACACCACACATTGTCCTCAAACATCTCATTTCCAGCACATCCATCCTCCTGCGCACATCTCTATCCATAGCCCACGCCTCGCAACCATACAACATTGTTGGAACCACTATTCCCTCAAACATACCCATTTTCGCTTTCCGAGATAATGTTCTCGACTTCCACACATTTTTCAAGGCTCCCAAAATTTTCGCCCCCTCCCCCACCCTATGATCCACTTCCACTTCCATGGTTCCATCCGCTGACAGATCCACTCCCAGATATCTAAAACACTTCACTTCCTCCAGTTTTTCTCCATTCAAACTCACCTCCCAATTGACTTGACCCTCACCCCTACTGTACCTAATAACCTTGCTCTTATTCACATTTACTCTCAACTTTCTTCTTCCACACACTTTACCAAACTCAGTCACCAGCTTCTGCAGTTTCTCACATGAATCAGCCACCAGCGCTGTATCATCAGCGAACAACAACTGACTCACTTCCCAAGCTCTCTCATCCCCAACATATATATATATATATATGAATACTTCCCACGTATTCCCTGCGTGTCGTAGAAGGCGACTAAAAGGGGAGGGAGCGGGGGGCTGGAAATCCTCCCCTCTCGTTTTTTTTTTTTTTTTTTTTTTTATTTTCCAAAAGAAGGAACAGAGAAGGGGGCCAGGTGAGGATTTTCCCTCTAAGGCCCAGTCCTCTGTTCTTAACGCTACCTCGCAAACGTGGGAAATGGCGAATCGTATGAAAAAAAAAAAAAATAAAAAATATATATATATATATATATATATATATATATATATATATATATATATATATATATATATATATATATATATTATTGCTTTGTCGCTGTCTCCCGCAAGTTGTTAGAAGCAGTGAAAAGTTTTTATCGTGGATGTAAGGCATGTGTACGTGTAGGAAGAGAGGAGAGTGATTGGTTCTCAGTGAATGTAGGTTTGCGGCAGGGGTGTGTGATGTCTCCATGGTTGTTTAATTTGTTTATGGATGGGGTTGTTAGGGAGGTGAATGCAAGAGTTTTGGAAAGAGGGGCAAGTATGAAGTCTGTTGGGGATGAGAGAGCTTGGGAAGTGAGTCAGTTGTTGTTCACTGATGATACAGCACTGGTGGCTGATTCATGTGAGAAACTGCAGAAGCTGGTGACTGAGTTTGGTAAAGTGTGTGAAAGAAGAAAGTTAAGAGTAAATGTGAATAAGAGCAAGGTTATTAGGTACAGTAGGGTTGAGGGTCAAGTCAATTGGGAGGTAAGTTTGAATGGAGAAAAACTGGAGGAAGTAAAGTGTTTTAGATATCTGGGAGTGGATCTGGCAGCGGATGGAACCATGGAAGCGGAAGTGGATCATAGGGTGGGGGAGGGGGCGAAAATTCTGGGAGCCTTGAAGAATGTGTGGAAGTCGAGAACATTATCTCGGAAAGCAAAAATGGGTATGTTTGAAGGAATAGTGGTTCCAACAATGTTGTATGGTTGCGAGGCGTGGGCTATGGATAGAGTTGTGCGCAGGAGGATGGATGTGCTGGAAATGAGATGTTTGAGGACAATGTGTGGTGTGAGGTGGTTTGATCGAGTAAGTAACGTAAGGGTAAGAGAGATGTGTGGAAATAAAAAGAGCGTGGTTGAGAGAGCGGAAGAGGGTGTTTTGAAATGGTCTGGGCACATGGAGAGAATGAGTGAGGAAAGATTGACCAAGAGGATATATGTGTCGGAGGTGGAGGGAACGAGGAGAAGTGGGAGACCAAATTGGAGGTGGAAAGATGGAGTGAAAAAGATTTTGTGTGATCGGGGCCTGAACATGCAGGAGGGTGAAAGGAGGGCAAGGAATAGAGTGAATTGGATCGATGTGGTATACCGGGGTTGACGTGCTGTCAGTGTCGGTTGAATCAGGGCATGTGAAGCGTCTGGGGTAAACCATGGAAAGCTGTGTAGGTATGTATATTTGCGTGTGTGGACGTATGTATATACATGTGTATGGGGGTGGGTTGGGCCATTTCTTTCGTCTGTTTCCTTGCGCTACCTCGCAAACGTGGGAGACAAAAAATATATATATATATATATATATATATATATATATCACTATATATATATATACATAAACGCTCATACGCGCACATATATATACATATACATAGCCATATAAATATATACATATACATGTACATATTCATACTTGCTTGCCTTCATCCTTTCCTGGAGCTACACAAGAAAGAGCATTGCTATCCCTCTGCTTCAGCGAGGTAGTGCAAGGAAAACAGACAAAAAAAGGCCACATTCATTCACACTCTAGCTGTCATGTGTCATGCACCAAAATCTCAGCCCCACAAACCTTTCCATGGTTTACCCCAGACACTTCACATGCCCTGGTTAAGGACAATAACGCTCTCTGGCCATCTCTCCTACTCACATACGTATACTTATGTATATCTCTCTTTTTAAACCAGGTATTCCCAATCACCAGTCCTTTCTCAGCACATAAAACTACAAGCTCTTCGCCATTTCCATTTACAACACTGAACACCCCATGTATACCAATTATTCCCTCAACTGCCACATTACTCACCTTTGCATTCAAATCACCCATCACTATAACCCGGTCTCGTGCATCAAAACCACTAACACACTCATTCAGCTGCTCCCAAAACACTTGCCTCTCATGATCTTTCTTCTCATGCCCAGCTGCATATGCACCAATAATCACCCATCAATCTAGAGTTTACTTTCTTACACTCTATCACATACTCCCACCACTCCTGTTTCAGTAGTGCTACTCCTTCCCTTGCTCTTGTCCTCTCACTAACCCCTGACTTTACTCCCAAGACATTCCCAAACCAGTCTTCCCCTTTACCCTTGAGCTTCGTTTCACTCAGAGCCAAAATATCCAGGTTCCTTTCCTCAAACATACTACCTATCTCTCCTTTTTTCTCATCTTGGTTACATCCATGCACATTTAGACACCGCAATCTGAGCCTTCGAGGAGGATGAGCACTCCCCGCATGACTCCTTCTTCTGTTTCCCCTTTTAGAAAGTTAAAATACAAGGAGGGGAGGGTTTCTAGCCCCCCCGCTCCCATCCCCTTTAGTCGCCTTCTACGACACGTGAGGAATGCGTGGGAAGTATTCTTTCTCCCCTATATATATATATATATTTTTTTTTCATACTATTCGCCATTTCCCGCATTAGCGAGGTAGCGTTAAGAACAGAGGACTGGGCCTTTGAGGGAATATCCTCACCTGGCCCCCTTCTCTGTTCTTTTCCTGCATTAGCGAGGTAGCATTAAGAACAGAGGACTGAGCCTTTGAGGGAATAACCTCATTTAGCCCCCTACTCTTGTTCCTTCTTTTGGAAAATTAAAGACGAGAGGGGAAGATTTCCCGCACCCTGCTCCCTACCCATTTAGTTGCCTTCTACGACATGCTGCGAATACGTGGGGCTGGAAATCCTTCCCTCCAGCTTTACTTTTTCTAAAAGAAGGAACAGAGAAGGGGCCAAATGAGGATATTCCCTCTAAAGCTCAGTCCTCTGTTCTTAACGCTACCTCGCTAACGCGAGAAATGGTGAATATGTATGAATATATATGTATATATGTATATATATATATATATATATATATATATATATATTTTTATACTTTGTCGCTGTCTCCCGCGTTTGCGAGGTAGCGCAAGGAAACAGACGAAAGAAATGGCCCCCCCCCATACACATGTATATACATACGTCCACACACGCAAATATACATACCTACACAGCTTTCCATGGTTTACCCCAGACGCTTCACATGCCTTGCTTCAATCCACTGACAGCACATCAACCCCGGTATACCACATCGCTCCAATTCACTCTATTCCTTGCCCTCCTTTCACCCTCCTGCATGTTCAGGCCCCGATCACACAAAATCTTTTTCACTCCATCTTTCCACCTCCAATTTGGTCTCCCTCTTCTCCTTGTTCCCTCCACCTCCGACACATATATCCTCTTGGTCAATCTTTCCTCACTCATCCTCTCCATGTGCCCAAACCACTTCAAAACACCCTCTTCTGCTCTCTCAACCACGCTCTTTTTATTTCCACACATCTCTCTTACCCTTACGTTACTCACTCGATCAAACCACCTCACACCACACATTGTCCTCAAACATCTCATTTCCAGCACATCCATCCTCCTGCGCACAACTCTATCCATAGCCCACGCCTCGCAACCATACAACATTGTTGGAACCACTATTCCTTCAAACATACCCATTTTTGCTTTCCGAGATAATGTTCTCGACTTCCACACATTCTTCAAGGCCCCCAGGATTTTCGCCCCCTCCCCCACCCTATGATCCACTTCTGCTTCCATGGTTCCATCCGCTGCCAGATCCACTCCCAGATATCTAAAACACTTCACTTCCTCCAGTTTTTCTCCATTTAAACTCACCTCCCAATTGACTTGACCCTCAACCCTACTGTACCTAATAACCTTGCTCTTATTCACATTTACTCTTAACTTTCTTCTTCCACACACTTTTCCAAACTCAGTCACCAGCTTCTGCAGTTTCTCACATGAATCAGCCACCAGCGCTGTATCATCAGCGAACAACAACTGTCTCACTTCCCAAGCTCTCTCATCCCCAACAGACTTCATACTTGCCCCTCTTTCCAAAACTCTTGCATTTACCTCCTTAACAACCCCATCCATAAACAAATTAAACAACCATGGAGACATCACACACCCCTGCCGCAAACCTACATTCACTGAGAGCCAATCACTTTCCTCTCTTCCTACACGCATATATATATATATATATATTTATATATATATATATAAATATATATATATATATATATATATATATATATATATATATATATATATGTGTGTGTGTGTGTGTGTGTGTGTACGTATTTTGGTCAGATGACCAACTAAGAAGAGGATTTTGTTATTTTTGTGTGGTCTGGATCCATGTATGTCAGCCTATTTGAGGGGTTTACCACATTTCTTTGGGCAGGGGGTCGGTATTAATGTCATGCTCTGTGGAGCCAGGTATAGCAGATTAAGTTCCATTTTCATTTTGTTTAGAGCAGAGAGCACCATTTCTTCATCTACCAGATATCTTTCACCTCCATCTGACCTTATGATCAAGCATAATATACATGTTTGACCACTTTTGCTGACTGTGATGGCATGTGTTGTGATTCTCTCAGGTATATACCTTATTGTCCCTGTTGCATGCCGATATTCATAGTAATGGGTCAAATAAATTCATCATAATGGGTCAAATAAATTCTTCATCTAGTAATGATCAGTATATTTCAAGATCATAAAAATTGCAAATTGCTAAACACAAATTTCCTTCATAAAGTATCTACAGACTTTAGACATTGGGTGAATTCCTGGATAATCACTTTTCCCCATCTCTCCGTGTCTCCAGACCTGAATATGTAATGTCTTTCTGACTTCTACTTTCCGAGTCATTTTTTACAGTATCCTCTCCCTAACTTTTCATAACTGAACTGAAGTCCGCCGACTCTCTCTTCATATCCCATAGCAACTATGATTTATATAAATTTTCAGTGTTATGGATGAAATTTACTAAACACACCACTGAACTGAATGCTGCACCTACCGCCAAAATATGAAATCATTCCAGATACCAAACCTTGTGGCTGCTGGCACTAACACCAACAGCTTCCCCACAAGAAGTCCCTAGTACCAGATTACAAAGATGCTGAAATGTTTCTATTATGAATCTCAGCTGCTACAGAAAGTGAGGTTTTCATAGGTTCTGTTGATTTCCACATGTGTTTCACCACTCTTACAATAATCAGCCCCTCATTTTCACTAGTCTCCGGAGCCCATCTCACTATCAAGCTATTTACTGTAATGTTCCAGTTTAGGGGGAAACAGAAGTAAGGTATTGATTTAGAAGAAATGCATAACAACAGATTTCTCACAACCAGCATCAGTGATTTAGACAGGGAGAGTGATTTGGAGCATCAATTATTATTCAATAATATTAATAATGGAGAGAGAGGTTTGGGCTATGATAATCAGGGAAAATGTGGGGTAAAATGAATGAAACACAAAAATCAATGGCCCTGCAAAAACTTCACCTAACTTCTAACGCACAACATATACCTTTTTTCAATGTTATCTGAAGAGTAACAGCCTGTATTACTATACAGAGAATTCATCCATACTTTACTAAAGAAGGATAAAGAAAGGTTGTAGCTGCATTGGGAAGTCAGAAAAATACATTCACAGTGTATGGGTGACAGAAAACCAGAGATTCTGTGGAAGAAATACAAGCTGACTGTGATGGCTGCATGGAATGGTTCCAATTCACATGTGATCGGGTTCAAAAATTACCAAAGGCCAAAGCATGTTTCTCCCCAACATGCCTCGGAAAATGTTTAGGAATGTGATACCAGTGCCTGTGCCAATGGTTCCGTTTGTTAAATTACACATTGTGAAATTCATATAGTCAATGCTAACATTCATTTCCTTTGAATAAAGTTTTACGTCATCCATCATAGAACGCTGGACTAAAGGTACTTTTTCATGTGAGTTAACGAAGCTCTTGGTCTCCCCTACAATGGCGTTATCATGGCAAAATTATATCCGTGATAATGAAATACCCACTGTTTTCCATGAAAATTGAAATATGTGAGCAGGGATGTCTTATCCTAATGGATAGAAAGGTGGACACTTTTATCTGTAGCAAATACTAAATAGAAAAGTTGCAACATTTATATGTTGCAATGATTTCACTGTTATACACTGCAGTGAACTCTTCTAAAAAAATCTGCCACTACCTGAATTGATCTTGTATGACAAGTTTGTAATGGCTGGCACTGCAATCCCCAGGAGCAAGCAGTACAAAGAGCCCATGACAGGAGAACTGCAATTTTACAGCCCTGGGGTAAAAACAGACAACCAGAAACTTTCATAACAAACAGACAAGCAGAAACTTTGCTTCATGCAACTGAGATTTGAAAAAATGAGAACTTTACATGATGGGTGACAGGTCCAGCAGATTAAAGCCAACTATCAAAGTCTTAGGCGAGCATTTCTGTACATCAATTCACCCTCAACGATCATGACAATACAAGTCCCAGCCGTAAGGCAAACTACTTAAGGTTTGGTACATGCACGGTGACTAAAATGAAATTCTGTCAGGGAATGTAATGCCTATACTGGGAACAAATAACAACAAATCTTTGATATATAATATCATATTCAAATAAAGCTTGGTGAAAGCGGATGCAAAAAGGATTTCCATATAAGTGTAATCAGAGTTTATGCAATGTTATTACCTCTAGAAATTGAGTAATACTGTTCTATGATACTGCTGTGGTATTAGTATAATCTGACTACCAGCACTTACAAGATGGTTATCAAAGAAATGTATGACCCACTAATGCCTAATCTGCAAAATATCATTTAATGTGCCGATGGAAACTAGTCGGCAAAATAACCTTTGCCTATCATAAGATTAGCCTACCTTTTCTGTTGTGTCTACGGTAATTATGCTTATACTTAAGGCATAATTTACCACATCATTGGGTTATATTGCTTGAACATATACTCCCTTAGGTTCTCAGATTAATCCAGCATGGGATCCATGTAACAAAATAAAAATCCGCGCACGCTGGCCAGCTCGAGCACCACCGGGGCTACCTCGAACAGACATTGGGGCCTCCCACTTCTCATTGGAACCAAGCTCTTCCAAGAGACCCAAAGGTCGATTTGAAATACTCGTTTGCAATGACATCTAAACCTCCTAAATATCACATACGCCACACTGCAAACTGCCCGAGCTTATGGGAAATGGTGAGTGTGGGAAGGAAAATCAAGGCCGGAGGACTGCGCGGCTCGGGTAATGAACGGCATGTCGCGCTACCATGTCAACAAGAGCGGCGCCGCCGCTTCCCAGACATTACCTTCCTCTTCCAGCTCTCCTGGGGCACCTCTGGGGCCAGGACGGCGTCAGCCGGCCAAGCACGTGATGGCCCAACAGTAGGGGGTGACAGAATACGCACGGGAGGCATACTTACAACGGTACGGCCGGGGAAATTGACACAGAGTCGGCCTATTCCTCCCGATTCTCCGCACTTGGACGCTTACTTCATAGCCATGATGGGACGCCAATTCTCACAGGTATAGAAAACGAGGGAAATGTTGAAGGTAAACTTGCGAGAACTGAACTTGTGGGGTTACTAGGAGGATTATCGTCACAACTTGTGAGAACTGAACTTGTTGGGTTAATAGGAGGATTATCTTCACTCTGAAGGCATTTTAAAATCTTTTGGGTTACTTCTACCGTACATCAATATTCCCAGCAGGAAAAGAAACTGAGGAGAATAACAGAAAAAGGGACTTGGTTGTATTTCATAGCTTGCCAGAGAGGTAATCAACAGTAAGATCGATAAAACTTACAGGAGCCGAGCAAAAAACTGCTGAATACACTAGAATTTAACTGATTTCGATTTCTGCGTACGAAATAACTCGATTATGGTCAGAACATAAGATCAACAAAAAGATATGAGTCACATGACAGACAATAACCAGCCTTTCATATGAAGAACATATTTGTAAAAAGGCAAACACAACTAATTCAGTCATGGACCTTATAAGAAAGTCAGTGACACCACACAGAGCAACAAGTTATACTTTACACAGCCCTTGTTCGCCTTCAGTTCGAGTGCACCAATCAGGTACGGGGGTCTTCTTGAGACAAACACTGACATAGCTGAAGATGTGCTGAGTCGTGCGACAAAATTAGTAACCATGTTAGTCACACGATTACGTAAATCTAAGCTATCGTTGCGCATGCGGAGACGCAACAGAAACACGAAATCTTAAGACTTACGCATAGGATAAAATCTGTACCAAAACGTTCATATGACGGAAAGGAAACTTGATACATCTCGGAAAGATTAACCCATGAAGTATGACCAAGGGGAAAGTATTGAATCAACCAGATATGACCGAGAATTAAAAGAAGGAAACAGAAGAAAAGTTGGTTCAAAAGGAACAGGTGTAACTTCTCCCACATACTGATCTGGAAATATGAATAATGGTAAGGAATTTTGGAGAGCGATAACGAACTCTTCACAGCCATCAAATAAGACAACTTAAGCTTAAAACTTGCTCTCATAAGACCTAAAAAAAAAAAAAATGTCAGTTACTCCCCCTAATTTTAATGACTGACTGGACAAAACTCAATCGAATTCCTCAAGGAGCTTAGACTACATATGCCCCCCAACACTCCATTTTCATATGCCCCCAACACTCCCTTCCTACTGCTAGTGAAGTAGAAACGAGCGGCAGATGCCGACTTTACCGCTATTGCTTGATTTACTTACGGTCACAAAAATCATTCTTACCCCTGATGCTTTGCAAAATCATAAAGTTATTTCTTTATTGAACCAAGATAACATGATGTCATGTGTGTGTGTCACTTATTAGACGATGATTATGTGGGTGGTTTTAACTCCACCTGTGAAGTATTCACTCCTTTTTGGAGTTTTCTTTGCAAACAATTTATGATTCTTCGAAAACGGACTACACAAGCTAACGAAATTGTGGACTGCAATGGCAAAGGAGAGAGATGAACAACAGAAAGGAATAATGACAAGGAATATTAATTTTTTCCCGAGTAACCCCATCATCACAGTCGAATTATGGTGATAACCAAGTACAGGAGAGAGTTTATAGAGACAACTTATATATTGTCCTCGGCCAAACCTTACATTATGACTACGAACTCACTGTCGACACCTTGAGTGTGTTTAAACACAACCACATATTGAAAGTATCAATTTCGGGAAAAAACTCTGTTCATGACACGTCTTTGAATACCCATAAACTTAAGGGATGAATGGCTAACACAACGTTGTGAATTATATGGACTTAGGCTACGACCCACACGTTCAAAGAACTCGATTCGAAATTAGTTGATAATGCTTTGAAATCACCATCAATGGCATGACACGAAACTTACCAATTACGTATTTAGAAAACATATCAACCTTCCTTTGAAGAGAACATATTTTGGAGAGCAAACCAACCTTTACCAGATCAAAGACAAAGGAAAAAATTGAACAGGTTCAGATAAGACAACAATAATTGTTACCTTATGAAGAAAGACTTTAAAAAATCGAAAATTATTTTCTATTGAAGAGTTCACGCTACGTGATCTATAAGTTTACAAAATACCAGATACTGCTGATACCACAGCATACGTAGATTTTTTCTTTTTCAAATTAGATAGAGATTCGATGACCAGAAATAACGATATGAAGTTAAAAGGAAAGAGATGCAACGACGGGCATTTTTTTTCTTAGCTGTAGAGTTTTAAAAATCTGGAATAAAATAACATCAGTCGTTATCAACGCTAAGGACTCGATACCCTTATAAACCAAGGTTAAACATATACTTCAATGACATCCTTTATCAGCAACCACGCTTATTATAAGACGGGAAACAATCGAAATCTATTGTATTGCAATACTAAACTAGTTTCTTTTTTCTATTTCCAAAGTTAACCCTCCTGTCCGATGAAGTACACTGGAGTCGGAGTAAAGAACTTGTTCACACTTTCCTATAAAACCTCCAAGACAGTGTAGTCTCTCCGTGTTTACATACTGGCGTTCCTCCTGTGCGTTTTTCTTGTCATGTGACAGAGGGATCTCGATGAGAGGGAAGGCGCCCTATGCTTTACTACCATGGTCAATAATGGGACATCAGGATACAATCAATGTCTTCCTGCTGATAATTTATCATGGATCATCAGGCCCTTCATCTGTCCTTCCCATGTACTCCATTTTCATACAATAAACCAACCGTCATTTTCGGGAACATACCAACCTTCCATTTAAAGGGGACAGAGAACACACCAATCCTCTATTTTAGGGAACATGTCAACCTCCATTTCTAGAAAATATTACCAATCTTCTACTTCTAGAGACTGTACCAAGGCGTCTGTCCTTACATGAACATGATAACCCCTTTGTCGCTTCAGGAAACATTAACCCTCCTTCCCTAAAAAACATGCCAACATTTCGTCTTCAGAGAACGTAACACGCCTTCGTCTTCTTAAGAGAACGTAACAAGCCTTCGTCTTCTTAAGAGAACATACGAACCCTCTATTTCTAGAAGACATTCTACCTTCTATCCTTAAAGAACATGACAACCCTTAGTCTTTTCAAAAAATATCAACCCTCAATTCACAGAAAACACATAAGCCCTTCATATTTAGTGACGACCAAACCTTCATGTACAAATATTTTAAGAATCCTCTATCTATGCTCTTCAAGCACACTCAGGATCCCTTTTACAGCAGATGGATCCTCCTTAGCGCTAGAGGTAGACTTCACATCATCTATAGTTTACCCTCAGTTACCATCGTCCTTCGTTATCAGCTCAGTCAGTCCCACGCCGTGAGCACCGCCCAAGTAACCCCCTGGCATTACCCAGCTCTCAGCTGCGTCTTCCTTTATACATGTCGTCCCATCAGACAGGATCAGCCCTCTACCTACGTATCAACCCCTGATCTTCACACCTCACCGGAGACTTGAGTAATACATCTCACTACCGTGTACAAACTGGCACAAACACGCTCATATGTATATACATACAAACTAAACACACACACGCGCAAATACACACACATACACACACACATGGTTGCAGTACTGGATTTTGAAAATATAACCAGGGAGGCTGCTGGTTCCTAGGGTCTGAGTACGGTGAAGTGCTGAGCGACGTCTTGTATAATCTACGAAAGGATGTTTAGTAGATGGTGGTGGTCAGGGGGACGGAGAGAACGAGTTTAACATGTGGTTACCACTGGCGATGGAGGTCAAGGGGGACGAGGGAGGGAATCAGCAGGTGGTACCTATGGTACTGAAGGACGTGAGGTAAATGTTAAGGAGGTGTGGTCAAACATCTGTCCAAAAGGCTTTCTGCCACGAAAAAGCAGAGGTGCAATGTGAAGATGACGCAGGAAGCGCAAGAGTTATAGGCAGGGTCTGGAGAGCGTAAGGGAGAAAGGAATGAATACAGTAGGATGAGAGAGAGAGAGAGAGAGAGAGAGAGAGAGAGAGAGAGAGAGAGAGAGAGAGAGAGAGAGAGAGAGAGAGACATATGGCACATGGCTCCTGAAGTTTCTCGTCCTATGTAAACCCCGAGTGTGCTGAACCCTTTGCTTCAAGAAATGCAGATGGTGTTTCAGAAAATTTCTAGGTGAGCGATTGGTAACATGGGAGTGGAAGAGAGAAACTGTTGCTGAAAGCGACATTGAAACTGGAAACTTCTTAAACGTGAGGCAGCACAGGTCTCTAGAGTGTATAGTTATGCATTTCAAATTTACTGGATTTCGCAAGACTTGAACGTCGGCCTTGATAAAAGAGATGGGTGGAGTCTTATGTCTTTGGACAGCCGAAACGGGTTAAGGAAAATGATTAGGAGCTTAGGTAGGTGTGCTTAAAAAAGAAAAAAAAAAAGATTCTACATAGATCGAAATCTACCTTTCCGGGAGGAAGGAACACATACACATGTGTCATTTTCAGACGGTGTGAGTGGCTAAGTGGCGCCCAACAGAGCTCTGTCCTAAGGCCGCTAGCATATCTAAGTTAAAACTAACTAAAGTGGTTCGAGTTAAAGTTATAAATTTCTCTGAGAGCAAAACATGTTAAAACTGGCAGTGTTCTTGTCAAAACTGACATACATGTATACCGTAATCTTCCTCTTCATACATAGGTACTTTAGAGGGTATATAGGACAAGCAGCGAGGTGGCATCTCGAATAAAATAAATACACGAGAGTGAGCAAAGCGCATCACGAAGCTAATACAAGGGGTCGGATCCGACACGAGGTGATACCATCCCTTCCTCTGGTGTAACTTCACGATCTAAAGAGGTTCCTAGATCATTTGTCTCCTCCAACCCCTTCTTACCTTACCTAACCATGGGCGGCAGAAAGACGGGCTGACAATACTCAGCCACCACAAGGAACAAGAGATGTTCAGAGATTCATTAAAAGTAACGAGTAATACAGGAAATCATCGCGTAAGATCAAACCAGCAGAATCTTTCAATTAAAGCAGAAAATCTGAGGACGTGATTCAAAGCTGTACATCCTAGGACGTAAATGTCAACATTACACTTAAAGAAATCCTGAGTTATTAACGCCACGTAAAAAATTTAGGCTATGAATTCCGAAGTGTGTAACGTTACCTACTATATCTACCAGGCTGTAAATGCTGCAATCGATCCTCCTGTTAATCTGGGACCTGAAAGCCGTACTCACTCCACCTGTATAACCCATGTTACTCATTCTATCTGCAAATCTTGACATATGAACGCCATCCACTCCCTAACCGTAAAAGCTGGGATGTAAATGCTATCCCACGCTTCACCAGGAAATCCCGGGATGTGAATGCTAGGCCACGCTTCAGTTGTAAACTCCGGAAAATAAAGGCTACCCACGCTCCAATTGTTAAAATCTAATAAGGTATATATATATATATATATATATATATATATATATATATATATATATATATATATATATATATTCAGAGAGAGAGAGAGAGAGAGAGGGGGGGGGGGTGCTTTCCACCGGAATACGACTGAATGTTTATTATAAAACACCTTTGACTTGTCATAACAAAATGTAGAAACACCGTCAGGGTGCTTATGATGTCTGAGCGACTTGTTAAGTCTGAAGATATCCATCTATACCCCATTAATTTTCTGGATTTTATGTGTCACACGTAGCCCAGCAGATCCGGATCGCTACCTGCTGTGTGCCTGACTGATGACTTGTATGTACACCACCGAGACAAGGAAAGTGTCCAAAAAGAACAACAACAGACTTATGTTGCTTGAATTAGCTTTACTGTTTTCAAAGAACTGTACAGCTTTGCTCATGTTACACAAAGTTGAACGCAGGAGCACGTACGTTTTGACAAACTTCATGACGACTGAATCGCCCACAACAGAGCTATATGAATACAACGTTTTCATCTGACAATTGTCAAAGGTGATTTGATAGCGGCTGTGATGTTTCTCACCTGACGTTCGGCAGAACAGGTCTGTTGTCATTCACGTTGCAAAGGTGATGTCAGCCGGTTAATCAATAACTAAATTTACATGTTGCATGACAAGGGGGTATGCCAAGACCTCGATAACTTTACATCCACTTGTGCTACGCCGTTTTGCAGTAGCGTAGTTTAGACCATTTAAAAACTTAAAATTATCATTTATGGTACATGGGCTTCACTGGGATTCTTTTTTTTTCCAGATTATAACCATGAACAGTATTAGACTCGAGCTCTGTATGAAGGTCGTAATTACTTTTACAATGATATTAAATTCTTACCCTTTGGCACGCTAGGCTAGCAAGTCAAGAGAGTTCGGAGTAGCTTCAAGGAATATATATATATCTCGCAATGACCGGAAAAAAAGGAAGAAAAACAAAGGAAGAACTACTGGTTGACAAGCCAATCTAAACAAGTATTGTGTTGCCTGCCCCTCCAAATACTACGATGGCGCCACTAGGGACGTTGGCAAAATATACTGGTCGCCTCTCGCCAACTGGTCTGTTTACACGGCAACTGGCGGCAGGTGCTTGCCAGATGCGACGCCACAGCAACGGAAATCACGTTTCCTCAGTGGGAAAAAAATATTCTGTCTGTGGAAACCCGTGCGGTAATGTGGTACATCTAGACTTCCACATAAGGCAAAGGTGATATAAGGTGCCACATTTTTGTTTATCCCTTTAGTACCGAAGGTGTAACCTCCTTTTTAAGGAAAGTACGACCCTTTCAGTACGAAGGTACGGCCTTTTTTAAAAGCAGGTAAGGACGACCTTCGAGTATAATGGCCTGCTGGTCTTTGACTTGACACCTTTAAGTCCAGGTCAAAGGCCAGGCCATCAAACCTAAGGGTCATAACAACGTAGTGCTTAAAAGAGCCACACCTTGTGCTCAGTGCTCTTACCTCGTGCTCAAGGCTCTTACCTCGTGCTCAAGGGTCGTAACTCGTGCTCAAGGGTCGTAACTCGTGCTCAAGGTGTGTTAAAGAGGGGTTACATTTTTTTTTTCATTCTGACGCAGCACTTGACATGTCTGCCCTGCAAAAACGTCTGAGCTGGGTGGGACTTGGGTGTCGGCATGACGCTACCCCCGGAATGTTCGGTGCCAAAATGTCGCTTTGCCTTAATGTTTCTCAGATGTTTAATGACCGAGATATACTGCTTCATGAACGATGGGTGTCTTACGGCTTGGGAGTTTTACACTCGTGTTGCCCCATCTCTTATTGGCACCGTGGCTTAACCTTTTATATATTACGAAAGGGGAGCTGGGTTTATTGTGTGCCGTCTGCCGTGGCCGGGATTCGAACCTACGCCTAATATACTAATGGATCACAATAGTATGGGCATTACTCACATAACATTTATATTACTCAGATGCTGATGGCGACAAAGGAGGTATATGACGCACCAGTACATGTGCGAGTGTGTGTGTGTGTGTGTTTACATTCATAGTCTCCCATCGTATCTTAGAAGCGGAATCCTAGACATCTTTTTGGAGCTTCTTTGATTACCTGTATATTTTTCTTTTTCCCTTCCTCACAGAGCATCTCCAGGACGCAAAAATTTATCATCCGACAACTGATGACCAAAGGCAACAATCTTAGGTACTCTGGTTGCCTTAAATATCCCAGTATGACGAACGCTGACGTTCGAATAAATTCTTTTGCCGAGTACTCTATTCGAGTTCTTTGTCCGAAGACGGTGATTCATACAGGTTCGTAATCTGTCTCTTTACACCGAACTGTATGATCGTCGCGACACCACTGCGTGACCCTACAATCGTTACCTGTAAAGTGCTTTGCGTGAAAAACAAAACAAGAATCAATAGGATTCAGTAAGTTGTGGAGCATGTTATTTAAAATTCAAACCCTGTTTCATCAATCATACTTCGCGTTTTCTCGGGTCTGAAGCGAACATAGAATTTGTAATGATTCGCTGCTTATACAACACATTTCTGAATCGGGGTACGATTTATTTCGCTAAACAAGCGACTAACATTGCAAGCTCCCTTCCCTGAGGAAGCGAGGCTTTGGTTTAGAACTTCGGCATGTTCCCTGCCCGCCCTTTTACTCCCTTATAGACGCTCTAAGAAGATGACTGTGAAAATGACTTGGTGCCGGTCACTAGAATACGGTGGAGGACCACAGACGTGATCCTACATCTGGTAATGTTAATTTGTTTGGGTGTTTGTTGTACAATAGGAAGTGGTGATGAAGTCAGGGGAATATAGATATACAAGGGAGGAGTAGCCCATCTGTGTCCCCAAATAGTTTCCCGGTATTTTTTTCTGAATAAAATGTAAGTCTTATATGGCAGTGCTCAAATAAATTTAGTTTTTATTTTGCATTTACGATATCTCTCCCTCTGTCTTCCCTCGAGGTGACAGCCATTACCCACCAGGTGGGAATCTCAGGCCGAGATGTGTGAGGACAGAACAACCAGAGGACATAACATGTATTCAACAAGAAACCTTGATAAAGATAAATGTAAAGAAATACTTTATGAGTGGTGCACGAGGGGAATACTGCATACAGGTAAGAGACTCAAAAGACGGGGCCCCACGAGTGTAAAACTCCCTCTCTCTATAACACACACAAAAAAGGTAATTATGAATATGTAATCATACACACACACACACACACCTTTTTGGGCAGTCATAACAACATCAGAACCTAAAGATTAAAAACACTTCTTATTTATGTTTTGCTTCTCCCACACCAATGTCTACTGGGAATGGCGTCCAAATGTGTTTTGCATACATAACTGTGTATGTGTCACATCCTCTCGGTCATTAAATATTTGTAATGGGAATTTTTCTGTCTCTGCACCTCTCTTCTCTGCCTTGTTTACAATATCAAAAACGTTAATGTGTTCGTGTTCCATGTTCGATGCTTAGACTGTTCCATTCGTCTACAACTCTATTACTCCAGCAGAAGTATTTATCCTGATGCTCCCAGACTCATCTCTTGTCTAACTCCTTGTTACATCCTCTAGTTAATCTGCTGCTCTGTGCTTCAAAGAACTAGTCATTTACCCACATCATGAAGTACGTTCCAACCTTGAACAGTGGCCTTTAATGGCTTTTCAGGCTAGGCTTTAGTACCCCCCTGGATCCTGGCTTTGTTCCTGACGAACACCTTTATCATAATTCTTTTATCCTAACGAACACCTTCATTATAATTCTTTTTTTTTTCTTTTTTATCCTGAGCAACACCTTCATTATATATATATATAATTCAGAGTTGTAATCATGCGTCCCACATCTTTCTTTTCTGAAGAGGGTGAGCCTATGGCTGCTGACTTTTCCCTGTACCTAATCTCCCTCACTTTAGGTAAAAAAAAAATCCTCCCTTCTCGTCTCAACATATATCAAGCGGCTTGTCGACTCTTTCAGCACAATTCATGTGGATGTGGGGCGAGCTATCACGAAAGGTTATGGGCCATACATGCCTCTATTACCCTCACGAGTCTATTGATATTTTGCCTGACAATCTCCATCCCCTGTTGTCAGTGTTGGCGATCATGCGACTTCGACTGTAAATAGCATCACCTACGAACTTAATTACTTTTCTAATTCAGCAACCCTTCCCTCCAAGTGCTTATGACTAATTATCCATTATTCAACGGAGGCGTTACTGCTCATAAATATCTGGGAATAATTTATAACTATCATTTGCCATTTTTACATTATTTTTTCTTTCTTCTCAATCCCCCTGCTCCTATTTCTTTATATATCTACCATATTCGTTCACCATTCTCTTATATCTTTCAAGTGCCTGCGGGCTGTTGTGTCCTCTGTAATCACCTCCACAATACTACTGTATTTTCTGTGGCTCTCTGACAACTGTTGAACCACCTTCTCTCTCTCTCTCTCTCTCTCTCTCTCTCTCTCTCTCTCTCTCTCTCTCTCTCGTCTCTCCGCGTCTTACCAGGGCCATCGATCCTCTGAACTCTTTGGACAGACTTCCCAGAAGCTCTCTTTCAACAGAGTTTCATGCTCTCAAGTGTGGAATGTCGTGTCTTACTTCATGTTTCCGAGGAGATTCTTTTACTTCTGTAAGAGTTTCTTACCCTGTGCATCCTACTGAGGTGGTTGGGTTTCCTCCGTGAAGTCCTTGTTGCTTCTCTGCTAACCACATACTCAAGAGAGTCGAAAACACGGTGTGTGTGTTAACTTTTCCCATGTGGGACATAAATGCTATCTTTATTCTCTCTATCTCTCTCTCTAGGCTATTGAACAAGAGGATGTGATCCAGTATGGATGGTCTACTAGCAGCAGCTCTGACCTCAGTATGTTCAGTGGTAGACTGGTACACATACGTGTCCTGGTCACAGTCTAGAGATGTGGGTCCAGGTGTCCATGTTCCTCCTCCTTCATGTGGGTTCAGGTGTCCATGTTCCTCCTCCTTCATGTGGGTCCAGGTGTCCATGTTCCTCCTCCTTCATGTGGGTCCAGGTGTCCATGTTCCTCCTCCTTCACGTGGGTCCAGGTGTCCATGTTCCTCCTCCTTCATGTGGGTCCAGGTGTCCATGTTCCTCCTCCTTCATGTGGGTTCAGGTGTCCATGTTCCTCCTCCTCCATAAGGGTCCAGGTGTGCCAGTCAGTAGTGTCGCGTCAGTTACAATCCCCTCGCCATTAAAACTTTTCCCATCACCATAGAGCATGGCTTGCCCCGCCCGCCCTCCCCTGCACGACCCTGATTGTCCCATCAGCTTTTCCACGAAGTTTCGTCGTCCGACGAAGTTGCCGGCACACTCCTGTCGTGGCTTATATCCACCTTCCTCTTGAGCGTCTCGCTTACTTCAGCAGGTCAACGCCCCCTCTCCTCCATACGGTTACTAATCATTCTCTACACCTTCTTGATTACCCCTTTTTTTTCTGCTTTCGTTATTCCGCTCCCTTATAAAAGTTCCCTTGACTTTTGTATATAATTTCCTCAATCTTCTCGTTCGCCGGCCCTCCCGGTCCATCATAGCCCAGCTTCCTCCCCCTCAGCTGGGCCCCGCTCCCGGGACATATATAACAAACTGGACCTACTTGTCCCCGCCCGTCTGAGGACATTTGTGATGAATGACCCCCCTTGCTCTCGTCCACCACTCTCCCCTCCTCCTCCTTCCGCTTCGTCTTAAGCACGGAGTTTCTTTTTATCTTTCTAGTGGTCTTCAAGATGTTCCTTGGTAACCTCGCTTCTTTATACAGACTCCTTCATTTTTTTTTTCTCTCTCTCTCTGCTTGCGAATGTACTCCGTCGGCCTTTCTACTCCTTGAGGTATTCCCATGTTCTTAAGCTGAGACTTGTAGACGGTCATCCATCCCTTGGGGGTCGTTCAAAATCGCACCAGAAAAAAGGAGTGGAGAGGAGGTAAAAAAAGCGAAGTGGAGAGGAGGTAACATGGTAGAATTAACGATCATGAAAGAAAGGAGAGAGAGAGAGAGAGAGAGAGAGAGAGAGAGAGAGAGAGAGAGAGAGAGAGAGAGAGAGAGAGAGAGAGAGAGGGGAAAGACAGATATCTAACAGATGGTCTAATTGGATCATGTCTTAAGTTACCCGTTCACGATTTCTTACTAGTGTTATTTCGAAGCGGATGAGGTCAGAATGGAAAAGCAATGAAGCCTCAGCCTCCGGCAACAGCAGGAAACAAGAGCGAAAGAAAAACTACGCATTTGTGAAGTAAGTCTTGCATGGAATCTAACAGGATAGAACGAAGGTGGAAAAAGAAAACTTCATAAAACCTTACTACACTGTATATCCCACCACACGCTGAACTACACAGCATTATGAGAAAGAGGAATTGATGTACCATAAATGTATATCCCACCATACGCTGAACTACACAGCATTATGAGAAAGAGGAATTGATGTACCATAAATGTATATCCCACCACACGCTGAACTACACAGCATTATGAGAAAGAAGAATTGATGTACCATAAATGTATATCCCACCACACGCTGAACTACACAGCATTATGAGAAAGAGGAATTGATGTACCATAAATGTATATCCCACCACACGCTGAACTACACAGCATTATGAGAAAGAAGAATTGATGTACCATAAATGTATATCCCACCATACGCTGAACTACACAGCATTATGAGAAAGAAGAATTGATGTACCATAAATGTATATCCCACCATACGCTGAACTACACAGCATTATGAGAAAGAAGAATTGATGTACCATAAATGTATATCCCACCACACGCTGAACTACACAGCATTATGAGAAAGAAGAATTGATGTACCATAAATGTATATCCCACCATACGCTGAACTACACAGCATTATGAGAAAGAAGAATTGATGTACCATAAATGTATATCCCACCATACGCTGAACTACACAGCATTATGAGAAAGAAGAATTTATGTACCATAAATGTATATTTCTTTCAACAGGTCCCCGGGGCCGGTGTACAATTCATGTAACTGGTTTATAAAGGTGTTTACAATCTTTTGCATACAGATTCGCTGAACACTGGAAAAAGTTAACTTCAAGTGATGTTGAAAACAAGAAAGTTTTTTTTCCCACGTCAGTAATACATCTTTTAACTTTTCAAGTTTATATCATTTGTCCCAGTAATTGTATTTTCTTATATCTAAAAAGAAAAATTCTCATGATTCGCCTTAAGTTCATCTGGAAATTTCGAAAACTTGTATTAGGTCTGGGAGAAACTTATGATTCTTCAGAGGAAAAAATAATGATTAAATATTAGTTTTTCTATGTACAGAAGATTTCTCAAAGGTGGAATAAAAAGTTTTGTCACATGAACTATAAGGATTTATCGAGTATAAAATAAGCCATTTTCTTGTCATTATCATGTTACTTTGCCATTGTCAGTTATAAACCGTCCTGCTGTGTCTTTACGTCTTCCTTTCGTCTTACATGTTTAAAAAATTCCTTTGGAGTTATTATGTAACATTTATGGAAATAATTTTTTTTTCATGTCTGCGTCTTATTTTGTCTTACGATCTTTTTTTTTATATTCCGTTTGTACTTCAACTTTTAATGATTTTCGTTGTTTTTTTTTCATAAAGTTCAACTGGTTTCCTATTTCTTTTTCTTTTGACTTTTTTTTTTGTTTCCCTAGTGGTGCAGGTATTGAATTTACAACGCGTTTTGTAAATAATTCTTGATACGTTTCCACTAAAAAAAACCAAAAAAACAAGTGGTTTGTTTCCAGAAATACTCCACATTTCCATTTTTTTTTTTAATATCAAGGAGTTGTTTTTACCCAGTCACTATATCCCTAATTTCGAGTCTTATTTTCTGGAACTTTGTTCCCCTGTGATATGGGATGAAGAGTTTATTAACGTTACTTTTTTTCTATCCTGTATCTATTTCTATGCCAACAGTATGGTAGCTATATGCCAAAGCCTCGTACGCCTTACGCGAGAGTTGATCAAATCTCTATATCCTCTAGATATTAATTATCTGATCTGGGAAATGTATTATCTATGGAGTTAATTCTTCTAACTCGGTCTTGATCACCTGTTCACCAGTTTACGCTAGGATTATGTTAATGTCGAGTATAATGATAGCTTTCCTTATTGCTTACCATTTACGCTAGGATTATATTAATGTCGCGTATAATAACCTTCCTTATTGCTTACTATTTACGCTAGGATTATATTAATGTCGAGTATAATGATAGCTTTCCTTATTGCTTACCATTTACGCTAGGATTACATTCATGTCGAGTATGATGGTAACTTCCTTATTGCTTACCATTTACGCTAGGATTATATTAATGTCGCGTATAATGATAACCTTCCTTATTGCTTATCATTTACGCTATGATTATATTAATGTCGAATATAATGGTAACTTCCTTATTGCTTACCAAAGACTTTATTTTACTTGTATATCATATATGTTGCTTACTATTTACGCTAGGATTATATAATGTCGAGTACAATGATGACTTCCTTATTGCTTACCAAAGACTTTATTTTACTTGCATATCATTACGTCATTTACTACCTCTTGCTTACGAGGGTCTGTACATGATGCCTAAACGTGGTTTATTTCCATTTTGTCGGCAATACTGATGGAGAGAGAGAGAGAGAGAGAGAGAGAGAGAGAGAGAGAGAGAGAGAGAGAGAGAGAGAGAGAGAGATATTTACCATGCTTTCTTTCCCTGCGCCTAAGCTTGTTTTTCAAAACGAAACAAAATACCACCCCCCAGCCTCTTGTTTGTATCCAGATATATATATATATATATATATATATATATATATATATATATATATATATATATATATATATATATATATATATTTTTTTTTTTTTTTTAATTCGGCGAGCGAATGTTTCTTCTCAGTGTTTAACAATGTTTCTGAGACTGAGGTGAGAGAGAGAGAGAGAGAGAGAGAGAGAGAGAGAGAGAGAGAGAGAGAGAGAGAGAGAGAGAGAGAGAATTTCCAAGCTGATTTCATATTCATGCACGCAAATGAAAATCTGTGTAGTAAGTACTAAGATCATGCAGCTATGGACAAGACTATTTACATTTCTTGAAAGAAAGAAAAAAAAACGCCCACAAAATGCACACACACACATACACACACACACACACACACACACACATACATACACACACACATACATACACACACACACAGGTACACACACACACACACACACACAAACACGAATTGTAGAACTCCCCTCCTTATAGTGCACAAATAGGTAATTAGAAGCAAATAGTGACAAAGACACAGACAGACAGAGACAGACAGACAGACAGACACACACACACACACACACACACACATAATAAAGACCGCTTCATATTTTTTTCCCCTTCACGCTACACATTAAGTGGATTTGTATCAACTGCCACCACAATCTCCATTCCGTACCACCTGCGTGCAAGCAGGTAGACAGACATCACGTGGTTTTTTGCAAATCCATAAATACTGCAAAACTTTTCTTATTTCCCTCCCCTCTAAGACTTTCTTCTCCACTGTTTATCCGAGTACAATGACCTGGTCTACTAATATCGTCTGTCCCTCCGTCAACCCACCTTGTTCCTCATCATTAGGTCGTTCACTATTCCTCACGTCATCCAATCCATATCCTATCAAACACCTCGGTGACTATGCTAACGAGACGTTGTTTCCATGTCATTCTCACAATCACCTTGACGCCACAGTTCGTTAAACACTGGAACAATTAGAGCCTTAGTCCGGTCCACCTGGCAACTGAACAATTATCCCAATACACACACACACATTCTTTCTAGGTCCACTCCACAGCAGGTCACCTCCACTCCTCACCATCTCCTTTACGGCTCCCTCTTAGCACCTCAGCTCTTCCCTTCTTTAAGAACTTTATTTTGCTTTTTTTAATTTCCTCCTTTGTATAACATCTTCCTCTTCCATGTACCTGTTACCCACCCTCCACCTACCACTATTCCTAACTGCACCAACAGACACGCTTCCATCACCCCTCACCTTTAATCAGTTCCTAAAAATATTCTCTCCATCTCCATCTCTCACAAACTTCACGTTTTCTTTCATTCTCAGAGACTAGTCAGATATATATATATATATATATATATATATGTACCTTCACTGCTTACACTTATGCCAACCAAGCCTTTCCTGAATAGTTTGTCATTCTCTTTGAAACTCTTGATTCATCTCACATCCATGATCCTCATTTGCTTTCGTTTTGCTGATAAATATGATGACCTTAACGCTATTATCAACTAAGCTTTATTGAACACTTTTTTCACCCTTATTTCTGTGCTATTTACAGACATATGCAATTTCTCCTTCCAGACTCACTCATATCCTCCAACATCTTAAATGTTCATTCCACCATGCAGTAACTCTCATGCCACATCCAAGTGCACTGCACACGGTATATATATATATATATATATATATATATATATATATATATATATATATATATATATATATATATATTTTTTTTTTTTTTTTTTTTTTTTTTTTTATACTTTGTCGCTGTCTCCCGCGTTTGCGAGGTAGCGCAAGGAAACAGACGAAAGAAATGACCCAACCCCCCCCCATACACATGTACATACACACGTCCACACACGCAAATATACATACCTACACAGCTTTCCATGGTTTACCCCAGACGCTTCACATGCCTTGATTCAATCCACTGACAGCACGTCAACCCCTGTATACCACATCGCTCCAATTCACTCTATTCCTTGCCCTCCTTTCACCCTCCTGCATGTTCAGGCCCCGATCACACAAAATCTTTTTCACTCCATCTTTCCACCTCCAATTTGGTCTCCCTCTTCTCCTCGTTCCCTCCACCTCCGACACATATATCCTCTTGGTCAATCTTTCCTCACTCATTCTCTCCATGTGCCCAAACCATTTCAAAACACCCTCTTCTGCTCTCTCAACCACGCTCTTTTTATTTCCACACATCTCTCTTACCCTTACGTTACTTACTCGATCAAACCACCTCACACCACACATTGTCCTCAAACATCTCATTTCCAGCACATCCATCCTCCTACGCACAACTCTATCCATAGCCCACGCCTCGCAACCATACAACATTGTTGGAACTACTATTCCTTCAAACATACCCATTTTTGCTTTCCGGGATAATGTTCTCGACTTCCACACATTTTTCAAGGCTCCCAAAATTTTCGCCCCCTCCCCCACCCTATGATCCACTTCCGCTTCCATGGTTCCATCCGCTGACAGATCCACTCCCAGATATCTAAAACACTTCACTTCCTCCAGCCTCTCACCATTCAAACTCACCTCCCAATTGACTTGACCCTCAACCCTACTGTACCTAATAACCTTGCTCTTATTGACATTTACTCTTAACTTTCTTCTTCCACACACTTTACCAAACTCCGTCACCAGCTTCTGCAGTTTCTCACATGAATCCGCCACCAGCGCTGTATCATCAGCGAACAACAACTGACTCACTTCCCAAGCTCTCTCATCCCCAACAGACTTCATACTTGCCCCTCTTTCCAAAACTCTTGCATTTACCTCCCTAACAACCCCATCCATAAACAAATTAAACAACCATGGAGACATCACACACCCCTGCCGCAAACCTACATTCACTGAGAACCAATCACTTTCCTCTCTTCCTACACGTACACATGCCTTACATCCTCGATAAAAACTTTTCACTGCTTCTAACAACTTGCCTCCCACACCATATATTCTTAATACCTTCCACAGAGCATCTCTATCAACTCTATCATATGCCTTCTCCAGATCCATAAATGCTACATACAAATCCATTTGCTTTTCTAAGTATTTCTCACATACATTCTTCAAAGCAAACACCTGATCCACACATCCTCTACCACTTCTGAAACCACACTGCTCTTCCCCAATCTGATGCTCTGTACATATATATATATATATATATATATATATATATATATATATATATATATATATATATATATATATAATGCGTCTACTTATGTAAGCTTTTGTGTGTATGAATATCACTGTGTCTTTTAGTGTTTGTATACACACACAAATATATATATATATATATATATATATATATATATATATATATATATATATATATATATATATATATATATATGTGTGTGTGTGTGTGTGTGTGTGTGTGTGTGTGTGTGTGTGTGTGTTACCGGATCCCGCCTGCTCGAGATTACATTACGAGTGTTGTCACCTTTGGTGAGACTGTATCAACGTCAGAGTGGCCTCGCCAGAGAGCTTTTCGCCTCAAGGGAATCAATCCTGTCCCTGCTACTGAGTGCAGCGCATCCTTGGAGACGTAAGAGCCCCGATCGCTCAAGTCTTTTTCTCTCTATCCTTCCACCTCCAATTTGGTCTCCCGCTTCTTGTCCCCTCCACTTCTGACACATGTATGTTCTTCGTCAATATATATCTTTTATATTTGTGACAGCCACGGGATCCCTTTCTTGAAATGATCTTGGAGTTACCCCATGACTCATTTTTTCAGAAACTGAAGCTCTAAGTCTGCGCTACTTCCAGTAGCAGGGAAATGACGGACTACTTTGGAGTGAGAACCTCCCGATGATGTAACCTACCTAAAGGCGGCTTTTCACTCTCCGCGTAATTTCATGAAGGCGGAGTCCGGTGATACCTACATACGTATATATGTAGGCATGTGTGTGTGTGTGTGTGTGTGTGTATTCATCTATGTGTGCACGTGCGCATGCGCGTGCCTGAGCGTGTATTTGCTCTCCACCAACAGCACAACCACTGCTCAATGGTCGTAAGCAATCGCTGGACGCACTAGTGTAAGTGTTGGCGTGTGTGGACTGACTACTACTTCATGCAGTCACATTCACCTTTTATGCCCCCTTCCTCCTTCCAAACCACTCACCTCTCCCGGCTTGCAGGAGCTGGTTGTCGACCCCCCGCTGACCAGCGTTGCTCCGACCGCCTCAGACGTGGGGAGGGTTGAGAGCAAGGTGAAGGGCTGGAAGGTGGCCGGGACTTGAGGCCTGAGGGGAGAGCTAGTGTACGTTGGTGTGGTGGTCGCCAGGATCCAGGGGCTGACTGCTGTGCTGTCCGTCGTGTGGCGCAGAGGGATCATTCCATCTGACTGGAGGAGAGGTCGGTCACCCCTATCTGGAAATGGGGAAAGAAATAAATATGGAGTGCGTGCGGTATGGAAGATATGAACTGGACTTCAGCATGGGAGTGCGTGCGGTATGGGAGATATGAACTGGACTTCAGCATGGGAGTGCGTGCGGTATGGAAGATAATGAACTGGACTTCAGCATGGGAGTGCGTGCGGTATGGAAGATATGAACTGGACTTCAGCATGGGAGTGCGTGCGGTATGGGAGACATGAACTGGACTTCAGCATGAAGTGCGTGCAGTATGGAAGATATGAACTGGACTTCAGCATGGGAGTGCGTGCGGTATGGGAGATATTGAACTGGACTTCAGCATGGGAGTGCGGGCGGTATGGGAGATATGAACTGGACTTCAGCATAGAGTGCGTGCGGTATGGAAGATATGAACTGGACTTTAGCATGGATAGGGTTGGTAACACACATCTGTCGCTGTGCCGGCCAAGTCTCCTTGATGCATTTTTGCTGGCACGAGTCCAGTCACAGGCACAACAACAGGGAAGTAACTGAATGAACCTCGTCAACAATAAAAAAAAAAGGCGTTCCCGGTAAATATTGACGTTCGTCACGGTAGATCATGAGAAACACACGATTCAGAATCTTTCAATGTGATTTGGCTGACAGCCGAAAAGTAAAGTACTGTTACATCCTTAAGTAAAGAAATACTAATTCTTGGCTTGAATCAGGGGCTGCCATAAGCGAGGAAGAACCAAGGAACAATTCCGTACATTGTTTTGTGGGCAGGAGTACGTCACGGTTATCGCTGTGGCCCTCTTTGTAAATCGTGACAACAGCAATACTAGCAAAGTTATACTTGATCTTCCATTCCATGAAACAGTTTTTATTTGCAGTAGGTCTATGGGACAAGATGAGATGAATACAGCAAACAAATTGAAGGAGTTGATAGCGATATCCTGTGTTCGAGTGACACTAAGTGCATGGGAAAGGGTGTGATGAGCGAATCAAAGAATACAGAAGGATGTACAAGAACCTTGTGGCCATATGTAGGGTTATGAAGAGAGAAACAGCATGGAAAAAGATAATCAAGTTACAATGAGTATTCTGAGTCTGACCGAGGATGGTTGCAGTTCGCTGTAGGACAAGTGCTGTACCTTTATGATGGCCAGACCTGGGAGCTGAGAGGAAGCCTCTCTCACACCAGCTGCAGTGTGGCGAACCTCGAGAGAAAAAAACAAGCTTGGAAAGAGCTTGAAAATAGGCCAGGGAAATCCTGGAGTGAGATCTGTAGTGGACCTGTAAAATGGATAGGATGGGGATGTGTGGAGAACCGGTTGGGTCTGGGTGTATAGTGAACATATATAAATCCTCAAATCACATAAGCCTTCAAGAGGATGAAAATAACCAGGCGCCTTTCGAACACCATCTTTATCCACAACTTTTCGACATATAAATTCATCAGATGCTAAACAGACAGAGAAACAATGACAAGGGAAACATTAAATAACAGCAACAGAATGGTAGTTATTCCATAAAACACTAAAATCTATGCTGAGAAACGAGACAATATTACACTCAAATCATGTCTAAAGGTAACGAAAACATGATGCTATTTAACCTGGATATGAGTCTCCCTCTAGCGTGATTCTATTTATTTTCATATCATCAACAGAACAACAGACAGTCTAACAGACAATTACTTCAAGATCATCCCAACATCGCAGGATACTGCATAACACAAGAATGTTCTCGTACTGCCAAGTGTGGAAGGTGGTAAAACCTACGTCTGGTCTAACTCGATTACTGGCGTCTCGCTTGGTCCTACCTAAACGCCCTGCTTGGCAACTGAAGGCAAATTTAACGATAACTGGCAGGTGAGCGTAGGTAGGTAGGTAGGCCGGCTGCCATGCAATCTTTAAAATGAAAAGATGTAAGCTAACTTCTAAACGAGTTTACGCAGGTACAGATCTAAAATCAATTTGGGGGTAAAAGTTGTATAAATCAAGCTGAAGGGCTTTCACCGCCCCGAGATCTTGACAAGTCACCTCTCCCTGATGTGGAAGCTCTTAAGATAAATTACCACCTTATCAACCCAGTGAATATATATACCTCAGATTGTACTTATTTTTTTTTTTATTATTCAGAATTTTATATACAAGTTTATGAAATAGCTGATCGATGTTTCCACCGTTAGAAAAAAGAAATGTATTCTCAAGAACACGATCTCTGTTATGGAAATAGGCTAATAAAAATATCAAACAGTTTAAACTGACAAGTCACTAAGACATTTCTTTTCCAGCCTTATCTATTCATGATAGCAAATACTAAAACATTCGCAACAGGATCAAGCAGAGATAGACATCCATTGCATCATGGGTAAATTTTTATCTATATATATTTCACCGGTGAATAAACAAATAATTGGACTTCAACAGAGAAGGATCGATAATTTAGTCACATTCATCAAAGTCTATAATCCATGGAACACTAAGTTGGTAAAAAAAAAAAAAAAAGAATCAAGACATCAAAGTTAACCATTGATTAAAAACTCCACAACCTGACGAAGATTCAGCCAGTTCAGAGGAACTTTCATTTGCACAGGCAATGGTTAAAATCATCAGCTTCGCGACCTTAAAAGTCCTTCAGATCTTCAGTTTATTAATGACCTACAGTCCTTAAAGTCGTCAATTTCGAGATCCTTATGTCCTTAAAATATTGTCTCGTGCCTTAAAGTCTTTAAAATAAACATTTCAGCGATTTAAAGTCCTTAAGGTCATTAATTTCAAGACAACATCCTTAAAATCATTTATAATCGACTTAAAAACCTTAACATAATCGCTTTCACGACTCAGAGCCTTAAAAAAAAAAAAAAACGCTTCGCAATTTATAGTTTTTAAAATCCTTGAAAACATGTTTCGCATCTTTGATCCCTGACGTCTAAAAAAAAAAAAAAAACATAAGGAAATAATTTTCTTTTTTGAAGCCTGTGTCTCAGGTTCACGAGAGGAGGAGGAGGATATGAAGACGAGGCAGAAGCTGGGGGAAAGTGCGTAATGAGAGACTAGTTAGCGAGACTTGATGACGAAGTTTTAATCTGCATTAAAGGGATGATGGATCGGTGTGGCACAGCGATGCTGAGGAGGGGAGGCGAAGTAGACAGGAAGGGGATGATCTCATTTTACACCACAGGTTTAGACGAGTGAGTGAGTGACGAGCGATAGTGGTGAGGGAGGTGAGAGAGCGAGGAGAGATGCGCTTTCGTACAGAGAACAGAAGACAGTATGACGAATGCAGGTTCTTATATCGTGTGTGTGTGTGTGTGTGTGTGTGTCCAGACACACACCCTCTACCTGAGCCATAAGAAACCAACTATGCACACACTGGCGTGGCTCACGTCTGGAAAACCTTATATTCTAATTCGGAAAAAAAAAAAAAAATACTATCCTGCTCCAGACATGGATTATAAGATTAGCCTTCCCCGACACACACACACACACACACACACACACACACACACACACAGAGGCAGCAGTGGTGCAGTGGGTGATGTTGCGACCTATGAATCTTGCGGTCCCAGCTCGAGACCGGACATGGCCGTTGGCTCACCGCCAAGCTACTACTTGTTTAATCCCCTCCTTTGGGGGCTGGTCGACAAATGGGCATCTCGCGTGAGCTGGTGTACATCATAATATATATATATAATATATATATATATATATATATATATATATATATATATATATATATATATATATAGTCAGCGAATGGAAAGTCACCAGCGAGGTTGTATCACTGGGTGTACAGCCTCGTATAAGGTACTGATCACACCAAAGGAGTATACATTTCCCTGTCACTGGATGTGTAGCACAGCCTTGGGTTGTAAGAACTTTTAAAAAAAATTCCTGGGGTACTACAACTACCACTAATAATAATAATAATAATAATAATAATAATAATAATAATAATAATGATGATAAAGATATTTTGTTGCGGAAGCCATGATGGTTGTCCGATGCTGAAATTTTACTATTGTCTCATAATGTTGTTTTTCTTTTTTTTGTCTCAGTTTTACCAAAAATAAGGTGAAGCTGAGTGGTAATCTAACCCACATTTTTCATTCATTTTTTTTTTTTTGTAAAAGGGAATGACATTAATTGCCGTGTGACCTCCATATGTGACTCTTTCTGCTACATATTATGACTCAATCGATCTATTTGGGTCAATCATCATCTATCACAGTGTTCATAAGCTATCATGGCTCAATCGAGTGGGTTAGTCACATCTATTTTAGTGTTTCATAAGCTATCTTGGCTCAATCGATCTAATTAGTCATGTCTCAATCAGTCTACTTACGTTAATCATCATCTATTTTAGTGTTTCATTGGCTATCTTGGCTCAATCGATCTATTTGGGTCAATCATCATCTATATCAGTGATTCACATGCGTAATCATACCTTAAATCGATCTACTTAGGTTAATCATCATCTATTCTAATGTTTCATAACTTAATTTCCGCCATGTTAAATTTTTCATGAATAGACTCCAAAACTTTTTTTGTGTGTGGTTGAGGTATGAGCGATCCTTCAACTGTATTTACAGCAATGAAGGATTTATTATTCATTATGTAGGTCATTTCCATGCTGTCATCAATTGCTCTACCATATCCGGGTATTGGTGGATTCTATTGTCTATCTTTCGTTCTATCTTTAACATATCGTCTGAAGAATTCCCTGGGGGTTATTTCCACTACATGGAAATTCCCTTTTCGTGTTCGCGTTACTAATAATGTCTTCTCCACTCTTTACGTTAGCTTTGTATTTTCACTGGTTCTTAAAAGATTTTCATTTCACTTCGTTAGATTACATACCCCGACATATTTTTTTCTTATGGCGAATTAGTTCTTATATTTTCCCCAGTTATCCAGTATTTTTTATTTTGTTCTGAGTTTACACCGGTTCTTCTCATTATTCTTGGTACGTGTTCACTCTCCATAAGAAGTATTTTTTCTTTACAGAGAGAGAGAGAGAGAGAGAGAGAGAGAGAGAGAGAGAGAGAGAGAGAGAGAGAGAGAGAGGCGCCATGGGAAGGCACAAAACAAAGGCTATAGCCTATCTCGCCTATGCCTTAATTCGGCCCTGGATGAAAGTGAGTTTATTATTCAAGACAAACTCAGACCAGTCTCGCAGGTAAGAAATATATGATATTACCACAATTATTTATCCATTTATCCGTGGAATGAATAATCTAAAACAAATACTGCTATGGGCGGCCAAGGAAAAATTGTACCACATCACGCATACCACCAAGATCAAAAGCTGACGATATATAACTGTCAACAGCCGTAACTCACGAAGGGTAGTTGATAAAGTCGCCCATCACGGTATGGTCCGAGAACGGGAAGGCCCGTCAGAAAACGAGACACGCGCGCCTGCGCACGGCCGCTCCACCTTCCCCCCAAATTGATTACTGTGGCGACCGGCCTCAGGCCTGCCTCACCTGACCACAGTCTGAACACACTTCGGCCACAGCCACCACGAGAGCCCCCAGGCGCTGGCTGTGGTGGGTCCAGGCGCTAATTAGTAGCGGGCTTTTCAATCTTTCACCAAGGAGCGCTATTTCCAACACGGGGGGATTGTTTCATTATTTTTTTTTTCTTTCCTTCGGCAATCGTCGCATACACAATACTGGAAAAATATTGGCAAGTTTCTTAGGCAATGATTAAGCCATGAGAGACATCTTACAATCACTGGAGGAATACGTGCAATGATCCTTGGTGAAGGGATGGTGAAAAAAATTTTCTCTCCTCTTGTCCCCCTCCATTTTTAACAAAGGGTTGCGAATTCATGGGAAGCTTGGTGATGTGTCATTGTCAACTCGCCGTCGTAAGATAAACAAGAGTGTAATTTCCACTGACATCTTTTTAGTGGTCAGGTAAATATAGAACACACTGTCTGCGCGTTGTGACCATAATTTCTCTCCCTCCTGGGTTATTGTAAATTTGCATCTGTTGACTTCATCCTGATGGTGCCTTTGTTGTTTTAGTGGACGAAATATTGTTTTATGATTTTGTCACTGCAAGAAAAAGTTACACATTTTTCTGCACTTGATCGATATTTTGCGACTCAACCAGTTTCTCCTAAATCCTGCGCGATGTATTTTATTTCCTAACTTAAATTAAATCTCAGCTTTCTATGAATAACAATAACATCGTATTACTTTCGTCTCGTCTTTTTGTTTGGACAAACATGAAGAAAGAATATTTACCTCTCGTACACACAGATATTAAGACGTCTTATTGGATACTCTTATATTCGAAGTAATAATCTCTCCTTTTTTTTTGTTTTATGTCTGGGCGGAAGCAGTGTCCATGATCAGTCGCATGCGTCAACCATCTAACCATAAAACACCAAATGGTATATGGTCTTCATTACGACCAGTGGTGCTTGTAGCACGTCACACTGTCCTAGTGGTCGCCTAGCTATCATGGTGCCTGTAGCACAGAACACGGTCGTAGTGGTCGCTGTCACCTGTTCCCACATATGGGGAGGGAGCAGCCTAGCTATCATGGTGCTTGTACAAGCACAGAACACTGTCGTAGTGGTCGCTGTCACCTGTTCCAACCTACGGGGAGTGAGCTTAATACTCGTGCAGCCTAGCTAGCCACTTCAAACCCTTCTCTATGACCGCAGAATTTTAGAGTCCGTCGTTGGTGCCCTTGATAACCATCTGTGTATTACGGGGGTGAGAGAGAGTTTTTTTTTAACACTCGCGTTGCCCAACGTCTGTCTCTTAACCTTGTATATCATGTACCATGTCTTTAATAAGCTAGTGTGTATATATTCACACACACAGGCACTGTTGTAATGGATGACGCAGCGTAGTCACAACGATGTCGTATGTTCTCTTGACTGCACGGGACTGTCGGGAGTTCTATACCACGGAAATTATCCTCGTGGCTAGGGTGCGGCTAGGATGTTCGTTACTACGGGTCGGCGTCATGCGGGTTTTCGTTGCTTATTTCAATATGATTTCATAAGGTGTCGGGAAAGTTGATGAGATGGAAGGAGGGAAGATAATGATAAGATGGGGGAGAAGATGGATCATTTTCACTCCTCCAGTAGTTCTCATACGGTGGTTATCATGGATTCCGACCAGACTTCAGACTCACTTCTTTCTGGATTTCAAGTCTCTCCCCCGGGGCTGGAGCCTCGCGCGCTGTAACACAATAATCATTCTTATGCGTTTCCTTTCATTTTCGTGGATATTTTGTACTGGAGGATTTTCTTGCCTTGCTGTTGCTGGATCTTAAGAAAATCTATCAAGTAAATATATGAAATAAAATGAAATAAATAAGCGTATTTATCTGTGACCATTCCCATAGTCAATGTTACTGTGTTATTAAGCGAAGACTTTATACCATGCTGAGGCAGGACTAAGATGCTATTTGGGTAAGAAAAGGCGAGAAAGAAGAAGCAAGAAGAGACAGTAGGGGTAATGTCTGCATCCGAGAACTCTAAAACAAACGCGCCTCGTGAAGTCCAGTGGTGAAGATGGCGCTACTGATCAACAAATGGAACCAAGAGGAAAACCAGAGTGTTTGCGAAGTCATCTGAGAGAAGCTGCCTGGTGGTGGAAGTACTGGAAATGAGAGATGTCTGGAAGGCCTAACTCATGGAACTGAGGAAGGGGAGTGGGTATGACACGGGAATCATGAGAAAGAAGAAATGGTGGTGGATGTAAACTAAGACCTGAGATTGTCGAAGACGATGGGAGAGGGAAGGAATATCAGAGGAGTGGAAGAAAGCCACTAATACTCCCATATATAAGGATGAAAGAAACAGTGAAGGGTTTGGAAATTATAGAGGGATTAATTTACGTCCAGAGGCAATCAAGGCGTTTGTGAGGACTGTATAGAACAGGATAAAGCGTAGTAGAAGAATACTGAGCAAGAGGGTTGTGGAATGGCTTCAGAGTAAGACAAGCTACAGCTAAGCTGGGTAGACCAGCTCACTTATCTCGTGAGCTGAAGGAAAAAGGGCATGTGACGCGGTTTGAAGAGGTGGCATATGGATAATGGCAGAGTGGCATGGCCTACCTCTGGGAATGATGGGGGCGGTGAGGAAGAGGACGAGTGGTGGCGACTGTGTGTGTGTGTGTGTGTGTGTGTGTGTGTGTGTGTGTGTGTGTTTACCGTCAATCATTGCCCTTCAATATGTATACTGACCACACAATGAGGAGAGTAATGGTGAGTGAGGGAAAGGGGTGTGTGAGTGAAAACGGAGGCGTCAGCTGTTAAGTGAGGAGGAACAAAACAAGACATGAAACTCTGGAAATGAACATCAGGACGAAAGGAATGGGAGAGATAATGGAGTTAGCGCAAATGAGGAGAATATCCACCCGGAAGATATAACCAAAACTACGAGAGCGGAAGTTAGTGTAGAAATTTTCCTACTGTCGGGAGTGAAGCTGCCAAGTTGCCCCAGATGGCCAGTAGAATGAAGACATTAAGAAGGAGGAGGAGGCAGATGGCGAGGGAGCGTACGACCTGCCTCTGGAGGAGGAACTTCAGACCAGGGACAGAAGTGAGTGTGGCGACGTACACGTACCCGAGGCAGCTGCTGCCTGTTCGGTCGCGAAGGACAACGACATGACAAAATAGAGCCGATGATGGAGAAAGATGAGCTGCCTCCCGCTGAAGAATGCGAGCTGAGGAGAATGTTCAAGATCAGTGAGGATGATCTTGTGACGAATTAAGACACGAGGACCAGACCTGAGCAGCCATAACAGTCTGCCACACAGCAGGATAAAAGCTGAAATGGTCTAGGCGAGTTGAGATGATAGGGACGACAACAGACGACCAAGAGGGAGGGGGTTCAGAGCGGAGATACGAGGCGGAAGGAGAAGGAGGCGGGAGGAGGAGGAGGAGGAGGAGGAGCTCCCAGGAAGATACCAAAGACAAGATGGCTGGAAGTTTGGCAAGAGCCCTGAGGGAGGTGGAACTCGGCGTGAGGGGAGTGGAACAGGACCTGAGGGGCGTTGGAACTCGGTGTGAGAGAGGTGGCGCAAGGCCTGAGAGGGACGAGGAACTCAGCGTGAGAGAGGTGGCGCAAGACCTGAGAGGGACGAGGAACTCAGTGTGCGAGAGGTAGCGCAGGACCTGAGAGGGACGAGGACCTCAGTGTGAGAGAGGCGGCGCAAGACCTGAGAGGGACGAGGAACTCAGCGTGAGACAGGCGGCGAAAGACCTGAGACGGACGAGGAACTCAGTGTACGAGATGGAGCGCAGGACCTGAGAGGGACGAGGACCTCAGTGTGAGAGATATGAGAGAGGTGGCGCAAGACCTGAGAGGGACGAGGAACTCAGTGTGCGAGAGGTGGCGCAAGACCTGAGAGGGACGAGGAACTCAGTGTGCGAGAGGTGGCGCAAGACCTGAGAGGGACGAAGAACTCAGTGTGCAACAACAGGGAGACAAAGGTGAAACACGGCAATTTCTGCTGAGTTCCAAAATGCTTAAGTTCAACCCTTAAAATCATTCCTTTACTTAACCCGGCAAGTAACCAGAGTTTAATGGATTTCAACTTTATAAGTGACTCTTTTTTTTCTCTTATGGTCACATATTTCCCCCCCAAATTTCCTCATATGCTAGAAACATTGAGCTCTTAGTGCTGTCACTTCGGACTTAACACCGAATTCCCAGTTCTAAACTTCAGCCTTATATCAGGTACATGAGCAGCCGAGGCAAGATGTTCTTGGCTTAATGTGCGGGAAAACTATGGCTGAACACTCGAGTCCAAGTTACCGCGGGCTTACGTCCGTCTGCCTCACGACGTACGTGTGTGTGTGTGTGTGTGTGTGTGTGTGTGTGTGATCCACCATTTGTACGGGGCAGAATAGGGAGTTTTGAATTCGTGTGGGGGGCGGGGGCGCTACGGATCTTAAAACAATCCTACAGCTAATTAAACTTCTGTACAATGTTAGTAATTACAGTTTGATTCTTCAACCATCCTCTCAATTCTCTTGTTCTTAAATGACTCATTTACCTTTGCTTAACAGCTCGTCTTTTCGCTGTGGCCTCAGGCTGTTCCATCTCATGCTGTGGCTTCCGGAGAGTTGACGCTCGTCGAACTGGGTTTTAAAAAAAAAAGACTTGATAAGTCTGTGATCAAGTCATCCCTTACTCTTCTCCTCAGTCATGGGCCAAACTCATGGCATCTAACCACCTCAGTGTAACTCATTCCTCTCGAGTGTGTTACCATGTTCATCGCTCGCCACAAGACATTGTCTAATAGTTCTTTGTGCTTCCTCTAAGCGCGGTGACCAAAACTGAGAAGCATTTTCAAATTCTGGTCACACACACACACACGCTGTGAACAGTTCACTAAACACATTCACGTACTTAGAGCGAGTGTAATATTCGCCAGCAAAGAGTTTCGTCTTTACGAACTGCTGAGGCGGAGCTCCAGCGACAGATTGGGTATACAATGCAAACCCACTATTCCCTCTGACACACACAAGGTTCCTTGTGTCTTATTCTCCAACTAGAAAACACTCGTAGCGAGTTCCTCCCTTTAACTGTGTCCCATCCTCGTCCCGTTGTATTTAGATGACCACCATCATCAACACGGTGTTCTCAATAACTGTGCAGCTAAATGTGAGGTAAAGTAAGATGGTGTGGTATCAGTCCTCTCTCTCATACTGGTGTTCTCAGTGATCAGAAATAACTCCATGCGTCTCCATGAGACTCTCTTCCTCCATAAGGATTCAACATCTTTTTTCCAATAGTCTTTTCTTCCCATCAGTGCAATTCCTCATCAGCAAAACGTCTATCTGTGAGGGGGTAGGGGTGGAGTGGGGGAGGGGTGTTGTTCTGTGGCTCCCTGTGCCGTTCTGGTCCGTGTTCTTTAACTGTTATTATTGCAAACTGGTTCTGGTTCATTAGAAAAAAAAAAAGAGAAAATCTGGAGGGAATTATCTGGACTATTATACAATTTATTTTCGCCGCAATAACTCTTTCTGTTATGTAGTACTGTCTGAATGGACCATCTAGCAATATCACATGAAACAATGTAATCTGTTAATAAAAAGGCCAATTCCCCTTAATAAAAAGGCCAATGCCCCTTAAAAAGGCCAATTCCCCTTAACAAAAAGGCCAATTCCCCTCAATAAAAGGCCAATTCCCCTTTATAAAAGGCTAATTCCCCTTAATAAAAAAGGCCAATTCCCCTTAATAAAAAAGCCAATTCCCCTTAATAAAAAGGCCAATTCCCCTTAATAAAAAAAAGGCCAATTCCCCTTAATAAAAAGGCCAATTCACCTTAATAAAAAGGCCAATTTCCCTCGTCCTCTGGACTCACTCCTTGCTATTTATCTATCCCTCTGGACAGATTCAGAATCTAGCCTCTGTTTAGTGCACTCTTGTCTCCACTTCTCCATCTGGAACAAGTGTGATTTCCCCTCTCTTAATGGGCTTCTGTGGTGTGGTGGTCAGCGTCGCTGAGTTTGAATTCACGCCCGGGTTCGAATTCCGGGTGGGGTACTCTGTCCACAGCCATCCCAGCTATTCATCCCTCCCTTCAGGTGGGGTGGTTGATAAATGGGTATCTATAGTTTATGGTGCGTACCTCCTGCTTTATCATTGATGTTCTTAATTTAGTTACAACTAGCTTGAGGGGGCAAGTTATGCAGTACCGATCCTACAACCTCCATGTCTATGGTTGTTTATTAGATATCTTTGTTTACCAACAAGCAATGATCCTCAATACCTTTAGATTTTTCTCCTTTAATTCTTTTTTTTTCTTTTAATGTTCCATGGAACATATCACACGCCTCTCGAACTGTTCTATCTCTTACAGTGAACAATATTCTCTCTATCGCTTGATTAAGAAAAAATATTCACCATGTCCCTCCATTTTTCAGTGACCCCAGGACTCAGTCTGTGCATTCATCCGCCCGGGACTTTTTTCTCGTGTGTCTTCTGTAGTCTGCCTCCAACGCTCTCTGGTCTCTTGTGTTCCTTTGTTGATCTCTCTCTCTCTCAGGCACATCCAGCGAGAACCCTCCTGACGTTTCCCCGCTAATGCTTTCCACCAGATGCGCCTTCCTTCCTCTGAGCTTTCCACCAGATGCGCCTTCATTCCTCTGAGCTTTCCACCAGATGCGCCTTCCTTCCTCTGAGCTTTCCACCAGATGCGCCTTCATTCCTCTGAGCTTTCCACCAGATGCGCCTTCATTCCTCTGAGCTTTCCACCAGATGCGCCTTCATTCCTCTGAGCTTTCCACCAGATGCGCCTTCATTCCTCTGAACTTTCCACCAGATGCGCCTCCATTCCTCTGAGCTTTCCACCAGATGCGCCTCCATTCCTCTGAGCTTTCCACCAGATGCGCCTTCATTCCTCTGAACTTTCCACTACACGCGTCTTCATTCCTCTGAAGACACTCCTTCTGAATCCTTTCGATCGATGTGATTTTGTTAATTTCCTTATATAACGCCTGTCAGCGTTACCAGCTAACCCAAATAACAATCCCCTGTCGTTTCCAATAAAGCTAACCAATGATTGCTTGTCAGCGTTACCAGTTAGGCTAAGAAACAACTGCGTGTCAGCGTTACTAGTTAACCTAAGCAACACTTGCCTACCAGCATTACAAATCAAGCAAAACAACAACTACCTGTCTTCGTTACCAGTCAGGCTAAACAAAAAAGTGTCTGTCAGCGTTATCAGTCAAGAGAAGTGACAACTGACAGTCAAAGTTTCCAGTCCTGCTAAGCGACAACTGGCTAACTGTTAGCGTTACCAGTCCAATAAACATCAACTGCCTCTCAGCGTTACCAGTTAAGCTAATCATCAGCATTCAAATTTTCACGAGAACTGAAAGGGAAGTTAGAAAAATTTCTGTTCATAAAGAAAATTCCTTTCGTTCTTTCCAGTTCGTTCGTTTCCTGTGAAAATAGTTTCAAAATCACTTTTGTGAGGTTAACGTTTTAATCTGTTTTCATTAATGGATTATATGTCGGCAATAAAGATCTGCAGAATCCTATATCAGCTTTAACTAAAATTGGTCACTGTGCGTGGGAGCTTCTGTATGTAATCTATTATTATCACAATTTTAAGCTCGCTGAATGAAATAAATTCCGCCGTGCAACATTATTTGTCGTTGTAACATTCTATCTGTACCTCATTTCAAATTCTATCCTAATATCAACAAAGTGCATCAAGGACGTTATATCCTTAAACAGTTTATTGGTATATAGTTTTCATATTACAGTTTTTAAATCTATTTTGTGATTCACAGAAAAGGGATTTATTTGCTGCACGAAAGTTAATAAATCATTCCCGACTACATGGTCTTCATATATATATATAAGTTTTAGACTCGCGATATCTTCGTAGAAATGCTGCGTTGCCGATAATTTTAGTTTTTCAATCAAAATACGACTAGGCTTGTGGGGGGTGTGTCTAAAGCTTGTGAGGGTTGTCAAATTGCAATAATCGAAAACTAAGCTTGTGGTGGTGTATATAAGCTTGTGGGGGGTGAATAAGCTTGTGGGGGGTGTCAAATTGCAATAATCGAAAACTAAGCTTGTGGTGGTGTATATAAGCTTGTGGGGGGTGAATAAGCTTGTGGGGGGTGTCAAACTGCAATAATCGAAAACTAAGCTTGTGGTGGTGTATATAAGCTTGTGGGGGGTGAATAAGCTTGTGGGGGGTGTCAAATTGCAATAATCGAAAACTAAGCTTGTGGTGGTGTATATAAGCTTGTGGGGGGTGAATAAGCTTGTGAGGTTGTCAAACTGCAATAATCGAAAACTAAGCTTGTGGTGGTGTATATAAGCTTGTGGGGGGTGAATAAGCTTGTGGGGGGTGTCAAACTGCAATAATCGAAAACTAAGCTTGTGGGGGTGTATATAAGCTTGTGGGGGTGTGTCTAAAGCTTGTGAGGTTGTCAAACTGCAATAATCGAAAACTAAGCTTGCGGTGGTGTATATAAGCTTGTGGGTGGTGAATAAGCTTGTGGGTGGTGTCAAATTGCAATCGAAACACTAGGCTTGTGGGGATGTATTGGCTTGTTGGGTGGTGTAAAATGTAGTCTGATTTAGTTCCACCCTTTACTATACCATCGGGTGAGTGATGAAACAGTAGCAGGGATAATTGTCCGGATACAATACGACTCTCTCAATGGACAGAAGCAATCATGGCTGTGCGCCATTCAGTGTTATCCCTTTCAGTTAGCGAAGGTAAATAATTCATACAATAATTCTTTCCCCCAAAAAAAAAAAAAATGCTCACCTAATGAGGCTGTATGATGATGTTTTCCACTCATAAATTCTGGCTGAAATGGTGTGAGGAAGGACGATTATTCAATGAAAATGATTTGGAAACAGACGTCAGTGAAAGATGGATATTCCTCGTTTCAATGTTACCAAGGAGGAAAGAAAACGGAGCTGACCGGGTACATGATCGAGGATGAAAAGGGTTTTATACATTCTCACACCATGAGTATGAAGGTATGACCTTTGAGCACGACTTATGACCCTTGAGTACGAAGGTACGACCTTTGAGCACGACTTATGACCCTTGAGTATGAAGGTATGACCTTTGAGCACGACTTATTACCCTTGAGTATGAAGGTATGACCTTTGAGCACGACTTATGACCCTTGAGTACGAAGGTACGACCTTTGAGCAAGACTTATGACCCTTGAGTATGAAGGTATGGCCTTTGAGCACGAATTATGACCCTTGAGTATGAAGTTGTGACCTTTGAGTACGACTGTATGACCCTTGAATAAGAAGGTATGACCTTTGAGCACGACTTATGACCCTTGAGTATGAAGTTATAACCTTTGAGCACGACGTATGACCCTTGAGTATGAAGGTACGACCTTTGAGCACGAATTATGACCCTTGAGTATGAAGGTATGACCTTTGAGCACGACTTATGACCCTTGAGTATGAAGGCACGACCTTTGAGCACGACTTATGACCCTTGAGTATGAAGTTATAACCTTTGAGCACGACGTATGACCCTTGAGTATGAAGGTATGACCTCTGAGCACGACTTATGACCCTTGAGTATGAAGGTATGACCTTTGAGCACGACTTATGACCCTTGAGTATGAAGGCACGACCTTTGAGCACGAATTATGACCCTTGATTACGACAGGACGACCCTAATAGGGTATGAATGGCCTAGTTCTTGACCTTAAATGTTCGACCTGTTTCTAATGGGTGTTGTCTCTACCTCTCTAATTACTCTGAGCGGTTTGTACATCACTGTGACCACAGACTAACTGGATATTAATATATAAAAAAGCGTGTCCTTGATGAGCAGTTTGACCCTGTCTCAAATGGAGGTATGACTGACGAATAAGTCCCTTGCGAACAATCATATAATAACCATGATTAAAAAAAAAGGCAAATATAAATGGATTCGTGACCATCTAAGTCGTAATTTCAACGGATAATGATACCATCGCTTGTCAGTATGGTCGCCCCTGAACAAGGCGGGGTTGTTAAGTAAACTTTCGCCGGCGAGAAACTAGTTTTTCAAAGTTGTGACAAAGTTTTACCAGGCGGGTCTGGGGTTCCTTCCAACACCGCCTCCTGCGTTCCTGCTTTCCACTACTCTTAATAATATGATACTGGAGCAGACTTGCTCGTCGTCTGTCTCAATACGGTCCGCCCTGCAGGGTCTGGGGATGGAACAGGCAGAGCCATCTATTGGTGAGATTGTAACGCACGCAGAGCCATCTATTGGCGACATTGTAACACACGCAGAGCCATCTATTGGCGACATTGTAACACACGCAGAGCCATCTATTGGCGACATTGTAACGCACGCAGAGCCATCTATTGGCGACATTGTTAAGCAGGCACAGCGCAAACTTACCTTTCTCTGACGGCACTTTACCTGTGATACCGAAAAAGTAATTTTTCCGTCTCTTTTCCCTAGTCATTCGCTCTCATCCACGTCACAAAACATCTGTACCATCGTGGAAATAAAGTAACATCCCTCAACTCTCTTCACTTCATAAACATCCCGGTATCTATCTTGCCATACAAGTAGAGTCTTAAGCGAAGGGAATAAAACAGAACGTATAGTCTTTGGCGAAACTAATGACTATGATACAGCACGTAGCCTGTCGCGAAGCCATGAAAATTAGCGGGACATACAGAAGACGAATGGTACGGCCCGAGGCTTGTCATATATAAACATGACCGGAGGAGCAAATGAACCCACGACATGTCAAGGCTTTGTATGTAGTCTAACCCGCTCAGCCAACACCACCACCACCTCTCTACCTGCTACCAACACCTCAGAGCCCCGGCGTTAGGAATATGTATGTACACGTAAGGGGGCGTTAGGAATATGTATGTACACGTAAGGGGGCGTCAGGAATATGTATGTACACGTAAGGGGGCGTTAGGAATATGTATGTACACGTAAGGGGGCGTCAGGAATATGTATGTACACGTAAGGGGGCTTTAGGAATATGTATGTACACGTAAGGGGGCGTTAGGAATATGTATGTACACGTAAGGGGGCTTTAGGAATATGTATGTACACGTAAGGGGGCTTTAGGAATATGTATGTACACGTAAGGGGGCGTTAGGAATACGATGCACACCCGGCGTTAGGAATATGTATGTGTACACATGTGGGAAGTTAGGGATATGATATACAACATGGTATGTGTTATAAAGGCGTCTAAATATACTCACGCCATGTACGACACTTGAGCTGTTGTGTTGAGGACCGCCTTGGTCGGTCCTCCTCCTCCAGCCTCGTCCTGCGGTCGCTGTCTCTCTCCCTTGGGCAAGATTCAGAGTGTAGGTGGGTGGGTGGGTGTCGTCTTGTGGTCGTTTTAAGTGATATCCAGCACACAGCTCTCTGCGGTTCTCGTGGAGGTCACCGCTCACTGGTTCAGTTTTAGTTTTCTTTTCTTTTTTTTCTATCTTACTTTTTTTTTTCTTCACACACGCCCGGAACCTTCGCAATGAAGTCCACTCGGCGAACATCACGAGTTTCACCTTAAAGTTTTCAAGATCATGACCCACACGTCTGAGATATGGTGGCGGTGACTATGATGCCTTTTAGTCTGTCTCGCACACGAGTGACATCACCTTAGAATTAGGTGCACATTTTTTTCCCACACACAGCAAGTCATTCAGGTCATTTTTTTTTCCCCCACCACCACCTCCTCCTCGATGGCTCAACACACGTTTAAATTTCACACACGCACACACAGAGTCACCAAGATGAAGAAGCTCTTTCCATACAGTTAGTTAAAACACGTTATCTTCACTGTTGACAAGGGCTAATTCAGTGCCGTTCTCAACAGAGGCAGGTTTTTTTTCCTCCAGGCACGAGTAATGAAGAAGTGTTCTCAACAACACTGTGTTGGCAACACAAGGCGGCGCCGGCGATACAGGTGAGTAAAACAGTGATGGTGAGAGTGGAGTGTGGTGGGAGCTCAGCGCCACGGGTAGGAGCACCTACCACCTCACCTCCCTGGCCTTGTCCATGGTGCCGCGCCTCCCTGTGGAGCAAAGGAAATTTACATTATTCCGGGTGACGCTGAAGACGGCTTCAATTAAAATCAAGCAAAACGAGGAATAATACAATATCAGGCGGAAGAAGGAGGAAGTGAAAGTTTTGGAAGGCGTGCAGACACTGTTGTCATGGGTGAATTAATTCTACAAAGTTTTGGACGTATATATAATCTTGGTTGATAGTATGGGAAAGTTAGGTAAGAGGGACGGTATTAAACAGAACGTAGTTTAATATCATAACTCAGTTAGGGGTAAGTTGGGTGTGTCGGTGGCGTTAAACGAACGACAAGTCTGGACCATCTAACGAGAGAAGCCCGGAGTGGATGACGGTATAACCAGAGGGCTTGGATGGTTCAGTGCGAGGGGATTATCACAACAGAGTAGGACCTAGCAGGGCCTGACGAGGTCCACACTGACGCACTGCCCTGTCCACAAGCCCAGTAACCAGTTCGTCGGTCCAGTTTCTAGTCCATTACCTCATCGACCACTCCACTGACCCAGTATATACCTAGTCCACTGACCCAGTATACCTAGTCCGCTGACCCAGCACCTAGTCCACTGACCCAGTACCTAGTCCACTGACCCAGTACCTAGTCCGCTGGCCCCAGTACCCAGTCCACTGACCCAGTACCTAGTCCACTGACCCAGTACCCAGTCCACTGACCCAGTAACCAGTCCGCTGACCTAGTACCTAGTTCACTGACCCAGTAACTAGTCCGCTGACCCAGTACCTAGTCCGCTGACCCAGTGCCCATTCCATCGATCTACCGTCTCGTCAGGAGAGGGACTTGAGACCAGACCACAGTCCTCCTGGACCACAGACGACGCCTCTTCTGCGACAAACTCATACGTGTGTCAGTGGCAACTGAGAGTATTTTGTCCATCTATATAACAGCTGGAAATCCCAGTAAGACCTCCCCAGTGTCTTGGAATAGCCGAGAGTGTCCCAGGATGTACCAAGTCCACCTGAGACCCTCTTGCCTCGCAATAACCATTGTCGGAGCTCATGAGGACACACTCGCCCGGACGCTGGGAGGGGAGGGGTGGATCCACCGGGTTTCTGAGCCTTCGCTGAGTAAATCCAAGGCACTCGACATTTTCTTGCACCAAGCACGTTATCGTGTCCCCTCTTCAAATAATGCAGTCCTGCTTCTCTCTCTCTCTCTCTCTCTCTCTCTCTCTCTCTCTCTCTCTCTCTCTCTCTCTCTCTCGGTGTTATTAACCGCACGGCATCCACAGACCGCAAGGGCGACGTCGAGTCTGTCTGTACACAAGTTCGATTCCTGGTCATGGCAGCCGATCCACAGTCCACCCGGCTGTTCATCCTTTTCATCGTCCTGTGTCTCATCAGCTTTTTATCTTCTAAAGGAGAGAAATGCTTTCTTCTACATCGGGAGGGGGACTAACCTAAGCTGTCGAGCTTGGAGTGGAGCCGCCTCAGTTTGGCCAGGCACGAGGGAGGTCGTTTACAGCAAAATAATCCTCCAGTTTCCAGGCGATTCCCTTGACCCTAACTCTCTCTCTCTCTCTCTCTTTCTTTCTTTCCTGGCTCTCAGGTGGGTCATGGAGACCCATTCCCGAGCAGCCTAACCCTGCTTAAACGGCTGAGCTGTATGATTTTCCCTCTGTAAGAGCCGGTGTTTCCTCCGAGAGAGAGAGAGAGAGAGAGAGAGAGAGAGAGAGAGAGAGAGAGAGAGAGAGAGAGAGAGAGAGAGAGAGAGAGAGGGAAAAGAAGCTCTGGCAAGGTATTATAATGGCGTGGACCCGTCGCACTCCCGCACTGTCCTTGGCGGACCACATGGAAGGAGTTGTGTCGTCTCACACACGACCCCCTTGGGCTCCCCGCTGCAACCGCCCACACCACCCACCACCTGTCCACGAGCTTTGGAGGAGCTGAAAATAGACGTTCCTTAGCTCGCATTTTGGGGTGGGTTCTTCCCCACCATGGCTGCTGTATACACACTGTCCCGCATGTCGTGAATACATGCGTCTATCCGCCTATGCGTAGGTCCCTCTCCATTTTGAGCTTCTGTCATGAGGCGCACGTCCTTCAACTAATCATGAACCGTGGTCGGACGGTGGGGTGGTGACTTTGGGGTGTTCAAATATGACTTCCATCCATGAACCCATGAAGCTTCTCACTGCTTAAGAGTAAGCTGAGGCAATCGCTACCTTTATGAACCATACACATCGGTGATCTTTCAGCTGGACAGCTGCTACGTAGGCCGGGCCTTGACCCCATCCGCCAGAGGACGAATTACACGAGAGCTGCACGGTGTGGGGGGGTGTTCCTGCTGGCGACGAAGGGAAAGGTCACGGTCGCCTCTGTATATGCAGAAGTCACCACCAGAGCTATCGCTCTCACCCACATGACCTACTCCTGGCCTACATGACCTACTCCTGGCCCACATGACCTGCTCCTGGCTGACAGGACCTGCTCCTGGCCCATATGACCTGCTCCTGGCCGATATGACCTGCTCATGGCCCACATGACCTGTTCCTGGCTGATATGACCTGCTCCTGAATAATATGACCTGATTATGGCCCATATGACCTGTTCCAGGTCCATATGACCTGCTCCTGGCCCACATAAGTTGTTCCTGGCCTGCATAACCTGTTCCTGGCCCACATGACCTACTCCTGGCCTACATGACCTGCTCCTGGCTGATATGACCTGTTCCTAGCCCACATGACCTGCTCCTAGCCCACATGACCCGCTCCTAGCCCACATGGCCTGCTCCTGGCCCACATGACCTGCTCCTATCCCACATGACCTGCTCCTGGCCCACATGACCTGCTCCTGGCCCACATGACCTGCTCCTGACCGACGAGACCTTCTGATCCACAGGACCTGCTCCTGACCAACCGTCCTACACACCACACAAAGCCAACCTCACAAAAGTGCAACTGATTGCGCCTTGTGGGATCTGGCCTCTCAACACAGTCGCGCCAGCTTCTCAAGGGAGACAGACCTGTAGGCTGGAGAGAGAGAGAGAGAGAGAGAGAGAGAGAGAGAGAGAGAGAGAGAGAGAGAGAGAGAGAGAGAGAGAGAGAGAGAGAGAATCAGGGGTGTGGCGATGGGGTGATTGGGGGGTCTGCAAGGCAATCAGCGAGTGGTGGGAGGGAAGACGTGGTGTCAGAGGTCGTCATGGCCTCGAGAGGGAGAGGGAGGGTGTTAGAGTGGTGCAGGATCCTGAGAGAGACGAAAAGGGACGTTACTTCGAAGCCAAAGACGAGCAATAAAGGCCTCGCCTGGCACTCAGACGGAGTGCCAGGCGAGACGGCAGAAGGAGAAGCCCTAACACCGCTCGTCCGTCCCCTTGTGTGATTTGAGGGACGTTGAAAAAAAAAAAAAAGAAGAGATGGCGAGAGCTCAGATCGTGAGAGCTGTGTGTCCTAGTGTAGCATGTGTCTCACTGTACAGAAGTAATGGTCATTATCATCAATTTAGAAGAAGTAGGATAGTTAGGTTATCAATCGTGTGGGGGCTGGGGTACAGAAGTAGGATGGTTAGGTTATCAATCGTGTGGGTGCTGGGGTACAGAGGAAGTAGGATGATTCGTTTATCAATCGTGTGGGTGCTGGGGTACAGAAGAAGTAGGATGATTCGTTTATCAATCGTGTGAGGGCTGGGGTACAGAGGAAGTAGGATGATTCGTTTATCAATCGTGTGGGTGCTGGGGTACAGAGGAAGTAGGATGGTTAGGTTATCAATCGTGTGGGGGCTGGGGTACAGAAGTAGGATGGTTAGGTTATCAATCGTGTGGGGGCTGGGGTACAGAGGAAGTAGGATGGTTAGGTTATCAATCGTGTGGGGGCTAGGGTACAGAAGTAGGATGGTTCGTTTATCAATCGTGTGGGTGCTGGGGTACAGAAGTAGGATGGTTAGGTTATCAATCGTGTGGGGGCTGGGGTACAGAAGTAGGATGGTTAGGTTATCAATCGTGTGGGGGCTGGGGTACAGAAGTAGGATGGTTAGGTTATCAATCGTGTGGGGGCTGGGGTACAGAGGAAGTAGGATGGTTAGGTTATCAATCGTGTGGGGGCTAGGGTACGGTGTTTGATGATCGTGAGTGATGATCTCAGAGAATATTACCAGGAGGGTCTGAATGAGAGAGATCGGGAGGTGAATATACTGAGGAGCCTTTGAGTGTGTGGCCCCCCCAAGATTTTTACCAAGAGGATGACAGATGAGGGAATAGTCGAAGCCAGAGAGGCAAGTGCGTTGCCTACCGCAAATAGACTTGGGGGGAAAAACGAGTGGTGATATAGATGACACAAATGTGTTAAGAACATATGGCGCTGAGGGAGACGCTGCTGGTGCTGGTGCTGCTGGTGGGGGGCGGGCGCTGGAGACTTCCCCACAGAGCGGGTCGTGTTTCACAACAGATCCTATAACTCAGCGATTGGTTTTGGATATTAGGGTGGGTTACTGTTGGCTCACGTCCACCTACAGATGGAACCCATGACTGTGGCGTCCCAGACGGTATAACAGGAGGGGACGAGAGCAGATCTTGGACAGCGGGTGGAGAGGTAAGATGTATACGCGAGATAAGAGAAGAAGCAAAAGGCAGATTGGCAGAGAGAGAGAAAAAATAAGTATAAACTGAGTCAATATGTGGACCCGGAGGTCAAGGTCAACGTTCAGTGACCTGGAGCTCCCTCAGGTCCAGTTGCTGAAGACATAGTAACTCCTGAAGTGGGTCACTGTGGTACGTACGACTCGGAGTATGTATCAAGTATCGAGACGACATTCTGGCTGCCTCGGATGGAGAAGACGGCTGCCTAGGCGAAGGTAAGAGAGACAGACTCATGAATGTGAAATTAAGACGCGTGTCTGAGGAGGAGCTTTTTGAGTGCATGGAGGAGACTCCCTAGGTTTGTCTTACTACAATCTGACTATGATGATGCTCAGGTGGAAATAAAAACAAACAAACTAATCTTGAAAGACCAGAAAAAACTATACGACAACTTTTCTTTGGCTCTACTCTCAACAAATGCTTTGGAAATGACGGGCAACAACACGGTTAATATGTCCGCGTCTGATCTGAAGAATATTTTGTCAGATGGAAACATTAGTGTGAAAGACTTAAGACAAAGTGAAGCACCACTCCTGATAGCCTCATTTAGGCCTGTTTGCGAGGGCCATGTCCCCGGGCATGGCCACTCCTGCGGGGGGAGAGGATCTCGAGCCAGACCTGTCACAGCTGTGGTGGTGCTCTATCCTACCTAAATTCGGTACCTCCTTTGTCTACCAGCCAGAGGAAGAATGAAAAGCCGGGTGGGCTGCGTGCTGTCTGCCTGCCCCGCGCCGGGGATCGAACCGGGGCCAGCAGATTTGAAGTCAGTTTTCCGAGGGGGAAGACCACCACGTCTTAACATTGCCTTTAAGGTGGTCTTCAGGAAGGAAGTTAACCAATATATCTGACCCTTTCAAGACACTTCTCTTGGGTACTTAGAGCAAGGTAATGGAGCCCTTGTTAAAGAGGGGGAGACGGACCAAATTCGCTTGCTAAACACCGTGGCGAAGACCTTCTTCCAGACAAGTTTATGGGCTTGGCCATTAGCCCTTGTGAACTACTGAAAAGGAATGGAAGCTCTTGTTCGATCTGGTATCAGGACCAGAATAGAATGGGTCTTTTGCTTGTTGGAGCCAGGCGTGGGTGGTGGGGTGAGGGGTGGCAGTGAGACAGGCGTGGGTGGTGGGGTGAGGGGTGGCAGTGAGACAGGCGTGGGTGGTGGGGTGAGGGGTGGCAGTGAGACAGGCGTGGGTGGTGGGGTGAGGGAGTGTTAGTGAGACAGGCGTGGGTGGTGGGGTGAGGGGTGGCAGTGAGACAGGCGTGGGTGGTGGGGTGAGGGGTGCAGTGAGACAGGCGTGGGTGGTGGGGTGAGGGGTGGCAGTGAGACAGGCGTGGGTGGTGGGGTGAGGGGTGGCAGTGAGACAGGCGTGGGTGGTGGGGTGAGGGGTGGCAGTGAGACAGGCGTGGGTGGTGGGGTGAGGGGTGGCAGTGAGACAGGCGTGGGTGGTGGGGTGAGGGGTGGCAGTGAAGCACTCCTTTCGTTGGTAAGAGAAGGAATAAACCCGTTGTAATGGATGAGTGAGGCGACTGACTGGGTAAAGAGTGGAGGAGGGTCTGGTATACGTTCTTTCATAACTCATAATGTTACAATCCCTTTATCGTTACTAGTTCGTTCCCTCCCTCCCTCCTCCCTTTTTTTTTTTCAATGCACTCTGAAAGGTGAGACTGGAAAAATGAAGGAAACTTGGATAAACATTTGGCAACTTTAGCCTAAAGTTTACCAGAAGTAATGTAAACACAGTTTGACACCAGCAACACCCCCGTCTCGCATCAATCCTTCAGACAACACAGTGAGGCCTGGCTCAACGTGTTAGCCACAACACCTAAATCCTACACAACACAAATCGATCACAGTTATTGTCCAATTTCCATAACATCGGTAGCACTACACTTCTCCTTTCTCCAAAATTCATTTCAGGTTCAATAAATGGGGAGAACTGCGCACTGTGCTACTGACGGTGATGAAGTACGCGAAGAAAAGACCTCTCTGTTGCAGGCGGTGTTCTGGGGGTGTTCACAACACCACACCAAAGAGGGAGGACAATTGTATCTCGTACCCTCACTTCCCGCCCTCACACACACAATCAGAATCTTTAAGTTCAAAAGAAAATGGATTTTCCCCTTATCCCTCCGTTCTAAATCACCGCGGCTTTTGTTTCTCATTTCTTTATTTTCACTTTACGCTCGCCACTGCAGGATTTCATCTTAAATTATACCGTTAGCTGCCGTGTAAACGAATCTGTTGAATCCTCTGAAAGAATGAATATTTGTAGCAAAATGATACAGTGACAGTTCACGCTAAAAGTAATGACGTAAAGGGGTGAGTGTTCAGTGAAACAGGGGGCGCAAGAATAGCAGTATGAGAATATTGAGAATACATGGTGTCTGGCGGCTTTGCATGGCGCGTCTGAGCTATTCTGCTGCACAATATTAAAGAACGTTTATTCGTTTTGCGGAAATTTTTGATTTCAATGTCGGTGCAACTGTTGTTTTGCAGACGAAAAGGAAAAAAAAAAAATGGTACACTTGTCTGTATTGGATTTGTCTGTGCAAACTTCGTTAACTGCTTTACAGCGTCGTACGCCCTGCGACACTCCAAAGGCCCCCCCCCCCTTTTTTTTTTTGGCTGACAGTTGTCGTCCATGAGGGGTTCCCCTTGATGGTGGCAACACTGGTGTTTACAATCTGGCGTGAAGGACCGAGCTTCCTTGAGCCACCACCCGACTCCCACACCCCCCGCGTCGGTCCACAACCTCTCATGCCTGCAGTCTTAAATAATTTTCGCCCAAAGACTGTATGAAGGACCTGGCTGCCTTGTGTATACATTTGGGTCGCTCGCTCCCTCCCCCAAGCCCTTCTGCCTTGCCTTGAGTAGCACCAGGGCATCCCTTATGAGCCGCCGTACCGTCGCTATGTCATCGTTTAGCTACGTATAATCAGGACGTGAATCCCGGCTTGAAAATGCCAGAGGCGGCCCACCACCAGGCGACATCGGGCCACACTTCGTCCCTCCTGCAGTAAGACCATGGAGGCCTTCAGGTGATGCCTCCTTCCTTCTGCAGGCTGAGCCAAAGGCCTCCTAGGGAACGCCACCTTCATGCAGCACCAGCAGGAGATCAAACAACGTTTAAATTCTCTTGCAACAACATGGCAGAACTCCTGTATTTATCTCTTTTTTCTGCCCGTGCACCAGCCTAGCTTCATGCCTTTGTACCTAAGCACCAGTATAGCATCGATGTGTTGCCTGCATATCTGTGTAGCAGCCTCGCGTCCTTGTAACACATCGTAAAAGCATTATTGTAATTCATCTGTGTTTTTGTTATCTCTCTCTCAGTCCCTCGCATTCCTAGTTTCGACAATCACACCTCGTTAACTGTAAGTTACAACTCTCACGGACAGGTTTATAGTTCGGGAAAATTTACATTACATTACAACTTAATTTAAATGTAAAAAGAATTTGTTATTGCCAGACGTTTTGATCTTAATCACATTATCACATCATTTATTTTAAAACTAAACCAATTTTGTGCCAAAAGCCTAGCCAGTCGCGCAGTGTAGTAGTAAGTTGTCAATAAAGCAATCACACGCTGGTGTCCCAACCTACTACTGATGGCCACTTAATTTTTTCCCCCCAACCTATTTTTTGGGAAAGATGATAACTGCACCTATTAATAAATGCTTCCTACCACATTTCGAATGACAGAAGAAGAGTGCGAGTTTATTGATTGACAATAAGTTAGCTTCAGCGGAAGGAAACAAACATAAAAATGAATTTTCTCTGCCCTTGAAAATCAAATTTCTAAATTAAGCCTCTTTACATCAAGTAATGTCTCAGTGGTTTCGGTATTTTTCATCAGCATAATATTTACAGCGCTTGTTTACGTGAGACTGTTCAAGAAACTATATGAATTAGAAGACTATTCGCTTAGCGCTGTCCTCATCAGACCCCAGACGCAAATTACGTCCATGCCATATGTTTGTTTGGGCAAGGTTTAATATAAGGTTAGAACTCTCTACATACAAACAAAACCACCAGCACACGACCCGTGTCAATATATATATATATATATATATATATATTAAGAATATATATATATATATATATATATATATATATATATATATATATATATATATATATATATATATATATATATATATATATATATTAAGAACTTGAATGTTGACACTAAAGGTTAAGCCAGAGCAGAGCGCTCGCTGGCAACTCCCGCCTCCTAATGAGATTGCCAGTCTCACCTATTCACGTCTATATTATATATTTTCCCCACCCATTTCCCAGGGACGAATTTAACTCCGAAGTAATTTTCTTTAAATGATTTAGCGTCATACAATGGAATTCTGAGATGTATAATAACTCTGTAATTACTATCAAGGTAATCTTAATATGTGTTTATCGATGCTCCTGCTACAGCTATGTAGATGGATTTCTATTTTCATGCTAGGATTTATTTTTGCCTGGTCAATACTCCCACTTTGTGACGTCAGATTTGAGTTAGTTGACATCAAATAGCAAACGACTGTTGATATATATATATATATATATATATATATATATATATATATATATATATATATATATATATATATTGCTTTATCGCTGTCTCCCGCGTTACCGAGGTAGCGCAAGGAAACAGACGAAAGAATGGCCCAACCCGCCCACATACACATGTATATACATACACGTCCACACACGCAAATATACATACCTATACATCTCAATACACACACACACACACACACACACAAACACACACACACATATATATATATATATATATATATATATATATATATATATATATATATATATATATATATATATATATATATATATACATCTAACGTTGTATTGTCTAGCACTGCTCTCGACCACTTATCTTATCTTCCATTAACTTCAAAATTTGCTCGATCTTTTCTTTTTTATCCCGGCACTTCATCGTTTCCAGTAACAGGGAGCAAGTTGTCACGTATCTTAAGTACGTATCTTTATTTTCTGGCTTTGCATCTCGTCCTCCCAGAGTGATTTTCCGATGCTGCATTTCAGCCGTGTGTTTACGCAGTCACTCGGGACTTCGCCCCTCGCACTCTTTGAGTTCGTGACAGAGGCAGTCGCAGCCGCCCATGGCACAGACCTTTCCTATGGGCTGGCAGGCACTTGCCTCCCTGAAATAGCTGCCCGTGGGATCTACTGCCTGGCTCTGCATTATCCTGACGGGTAATAAAGTTGAGTTATCTTTAAGATTATACCTTGTGGGCGTAACCCATCCGCGGCAGGCAACAGGTCTTGGCAACTTTTTCGCACAAAGAATGTCTTCACAAGCCCCTCAAACGCCTGTGCAGGAAGGTGGGTGCTAGAGCTGTGGGAAGGCGGGTGCTTGAGCTGTGGGAAGGCGGGTGCTAGAGCTGTGGGAAGGCGGGTGCTAGAGCTGAGGGAAGGCGGGTGTTTGAGCTGCGGGAAGAGGGGTGCTGATACTGTGGGAGGGCGGGTGCTAGAGCTGTGGGAAGGCGGGTGCTTGAGCTGTCGGAAGGCTGGTGCTAGAGCTGTGGGAAGGCGGGTGCTGACGCTGTGGGAAGGCGAGTGCTGATGCTGTGGGAGGGCGGGTGCTAGAGATGTGGGAAGGCGGGTGCTAGAGCTGTGGGAGGGCGGGTGCTTGAGCTGTGGGAAGGCGGGTGCTGATGCTGTGGGAAGGCAGGTGCTAGAGCTGTGGGAAGGCGGGTGCTTGAGCTGTCGGAAGGCTGGTGCTAGAGCTGTGGGAAGGCGGGTGCTGACGCTGTGGGAAGGCGAGTGCTGATGCTGTGGGAGGGCGGGTGCTAGAGATGTGGGAAGGCGGGTGCTAGAGCTGTGGGAGGGCGGGTGCTTGAGCTGTGGGAAGGCGGGTGCTGTTGCTGTGGGAAGACGGGTGCTAGAGCTGTGGGAAGACGGGTGCTGACGCTGTGGGAAGGCGGGTGCTAACGCTCGGCACATATAGTGTGATCTTAGCGCGAGTTCCTCTTGACTCACGCTTGTTTAACGCCAGCGCTCGCCTCTCCTCTTAAGAAATACCCCACTTCTTTAACATCCCCTCATCCTCTTCCTCCTCATATCTCCCTCATTACCATCTCTTCCCATCATTTTCCCCCCTCTCTCATCTTTTCTTTTTTTTTCGCCTCTGTTTTCTAAAATGAGGCAATGCTTCAGAGGTGAGTGAACTGCGTTCGCTCGTCAGTGTTCAGCCTCACTGGGAAACATGGCATACATTCTCTCTCCCTCTCTCGCTCCCTCCCTCCCTCCCTCTCACCCCAGGCCGGACGCGTCGTCTTCGGGGTTGATGCGAGCTTGGGCTGGAGGGTCGGGCTGGAGGGTCGGGATGGATGGATGGATGATGGCTAGGGTGTGTGAGGGACGACGAAAGAGAGAGAGACAAGAGCTGGATTCATCTTGCCAAAAGAATTTGATTTTGAGAAAGTACACGGAATTGGGAGTACCTATTTACGGTGAGCATTGTCAAGTGTTAAGTGCGGGATCTTCCGATTGCATGTATCTGGACTGAGCACAGGAGCGGGTGAGGTAGAAGGATAAGACAAGCAGCTAGCTAGCTGCCTGGGCCAGAGGAGTGATGGTTGACAGCAACTGGCGTGCTGGCTCAAATGCTCAGGCTTCACACTTACCCTCCCGACACAGAGGTGGGAAGTACCGGTAATATTATATTCCTCCCTGGACAGTGGCTGTCTACCACCTACGAACTCCCACGATGAGAGAGAGAGAGAGAGAGAGAGAGAGAGAGAGAGAGAGAGAGAGAGAGAGAGAGAGAGAGAGAGAGAAGAGAGAGAATGAACATAGGGAGGGTCCTTGACTCATCGATGGATAACTGAAGGATCAATATTTGTGATCAAGAGTCGACGCTTCAAGTTCAAGGGGGATATCGTGTGTGTGTGTGTGTGTGTGTGTGTGTGTGTGTGTGTGTGTGTGTGTGTGTGTGTGTGTGTGTGAGCGCGACGCCACACCTGGCAACCAGCACCACATCTATGCCAGGATTCATGGCGGCGGTGGCTCCTCTTCAGGGCATATCATACGTCATCATCTGCCTAAACACAACCTGCAAATTCATGATGGCGTTGGAGACATCACTAAACACGGAGGAGGCGGAGGAGGCCCTTACCAAGACGCGACATCAGAACGACGACGAAGAAAAACAAAAAAACAAAAGAGGATCGTAACCATACGTTTTGCTCCGACGAATAAAAAGAAAAACAAAAATCAAAACAAAAGAGGATCGTAACCAGATGTTTTGGTCCGACGAAGAAAAAAACAAAAGCAAAACAAAACAAAAGAGGATCGTAACCAGATGCTTTGGTTCGACGAAGAAAAAAAAAAAAGGATCTTAACCTGATGTTTTGGTCCGACGAAGAAAAAACAAAAAACAAAAGAAAAGAAAAGAGGATCGTAACCAGATGTTTTGGTTCGACGAGGAAAAACAACACCACAAAACAAAACAAAAGAGGATCGTAACCAGATGTTTTGGTTCTTTATATGAATCTGGCAGGAAGGTGGAGGGGGGGCTTTAGTCTGCCAATTGATATAACATTATGAGCAAGGCTTGTGAGAGGCGGCTGTGTGAGAGAGAGAGACTCACACGCTCAAAACGCATTCCTCTCTTCTTTTACTCGGTGGTACATGAATTTTTTCCAAGTTCTGTTCGTTTTCTTCTTTTTTTTTTTTAAGTACAGGAATTGACGATGAGGTTGTGATGATAATATAATATAAAGCTGAATTCTTGGCGATAATTAGCCATTTGCTTTTTATGTACATAAGTAAGGCCAATTTAGCGTTTTTTTTTTTTTCATTTAGTGCTTTTTTTTCCGTATCTTTCGTCCAGTCGGAAAAGTCAGTGACCTAAAGGGCTTGGCACCAAGGGGCTTCGAGGGTGTCCCTGGCCCTGACCTGAGGCAGGAGGTCACGCCCGGGTTGACCTCGTCCTGACCCTGAGGCAGGAGGTCACACCTGGGTTAACCTGGTCCTGACCTGAGGCAGGAGGTCACGCCTGGGTTGACCTGGTCCTGACCCTGAGGGCAGGAGGACACGCCCGGGTTAACCTGGTCCTGACCTGAGGCAGGAGGTCACGCCTGGGTTGACCTGGTCCTGACCTGAGGCAGGAGGTCACGCCCAGGGTTGACCTGGTCCTGACTCTGAGGCAGGAGGACACGCCCAGGTTGACCTAGGCCTCAACCCTGGGGGGGAAGGACAGACCAGGGCAAGATGTTCAAGGTGAAATTATACTAAAAGAGAGAGAGAGAGAGAGAGAGAGAGAGAGAGAGAGAGAGAGAGAGAGAGAGAGAGAGAGAGAGAGAGAGAGAGAGAGAGAGAGAGACATGCAGTTAAACGATGAGACCTCGACATAGAACACCAACATTGGCACACACACACACACACACACACACACGACCATGGGAGGGGCTTGTCAAGAATTGCCACCCTGGGGTTGGCGGGTTGGATCTTCTCTCTATATTTGCACACAACACAACAAATGTGGCCTGGCACAACGCTACCTGGGAACAGGTCGTACAGATGAGATGGATCGCGCGGAGATGGGCGCGCATTCGCCCTGGGACGCCCTAAAGACGGGCGCATTCGCCCAGGGACGCCCTACAGACGGGCGCATTCGCCCAGGGACGCCCTACAGACGGGCGCATTCGCCCAGGGACGCCCTACAGATCTTATGGAACGATAAATCAACCTTATTTCAGGCGAAAATAAAATGCATATCATACACAGTCATTGCGACCTCCATACGGTATCGCAATTTCATTATGATAAATAATGTTATGAAAATACCGATTAATTATCGTTACTATAATGAAAATACTGATTAATTATCGTTACTATAATGAAAATACTGATTAACTATCGTTACTATAATGAAAATACTGATTAACTATCGTTACTATAATGAAAATACTGATTAATCATCGTTACTATAATGAAAATACTGATTAACTATCGTTACTATAATGAAAATACTGATTAACTATCGTTACTATAATGAAAATACTGATTAACTATCGTTACTATAATGAAAATACCGATTAATTATCGTCTCCATAAACTGGAAGAACCAGAGAAATAATTATCGCGATTTACAGACACTACTATTCCACAACACGAAGACGCAAACCAGTTATAAGAATAAAGAAATGAAGTACAAAAACACCTCCCAGAGCAGAATTTGGATTGAAAGTAAGAAGTTTCACTCTCTCTCTCAGCTACTGTATCACTGGACAATAAATAGAAACACTAAATGTAATACAGCGAGACTTTGCATAAAAAGAAAAAAAAAATTGACGTAGGTGACCCAGAGTGTCAGAGCGGAGAACGTACGTGAAGATGGAGCAAAATAAAGTGAAGCGAGCAGGTCTTTCTACAGCTTCCTGAGACATTACAGATCACAAGACGCTGTGGTGAACCATGGGATCCCTTCTGTCTCCAAGAAAAAAAAAAAAAAGGTTTTCTCCTAAAGGGGACCATGAAAAAAAAAGGTTTTTTCCCAAAGGGGACCATGAAAAAAAAAAGGTTTTCTAAAAGGGGACCATGAAAAAAATAAAAGGTTTTCTCCAAAAGGGGACCATGAAAAAAAAAAAAGGTTTTCTCCAAAAGGGTACCATGAAAAAAAAAAGGTTTTCTCCAAAAGGGGACCATGAAAAAAAAAAAAATGAAAGGTTTTCTCCCAAAGGGGACCATGAAAAAAAAAATAAGGTTTTCTCCAAAAGGGGACCATGAAAAAAAAATAAGGTTTTCTCCAAAAGGGGACAATGAAAAAAAATAAAAGGTTTTCTCCAAAAGGGGACCATGAAAAAAAATAAAAGGTTTTCTCCAAAAGGGGACCATGAAAAAAAAAGGTTTTCTCCAAAAGGGGACCATAAAAAAAAAGGTTTTCTCCAAAAGGGGACCATGAAAAAAAAGGTTTTCTCCAAAAGGGAACCATGAAAAAAAAAGGTTTTCTCCAAAAGGGGACCATGAAAAAAATAAAAGGTTTTCTCCAAAAGGGGACCATGAAAAAAAAAGGTTTTCTCCAAAAGGGGACCATGAAAAAAATAAAAGGTTTTCTCCAAAAGGGGACCATAATTACACCTCCAATGTGTCTTTATCGCCATACCTGACTTAGGCCCCGAGTCAAACTACAGCTTTGTGTTCTGCAAACGACGCTGGAACACGTACGAAAACTTCGTCGGTAAAAGATAGATATCTGAAGTCTGCGACACTCGGAGACATAAGTGAGGCTTCCAGTGGACCACTGGAAACATAGAAGACCTTCTCGACGAAGGTACGGTTCAACATCTCCGATGTAGAAGGGATCAAAGCTCGCACAGAACGCTTCGCTATCATCAGAAAGGATAAGTACAAAAGCCTAGTAACCCGGGTATGCACGTCCTGGCGTCCCCTTCCTTTGGCAAACACAGCTGAGCAGCAAGTTGCGACCTCGAAGATGGTAGACTGGATAACACGAACCTTCAAGACGAGCTCGGCGAGGCATGTATGACGGGGCTCTCATTCACAGCGATCATACTCACCAGCGTCGACCGGTAGTGGTAGCTAGCCTCGCCCTCGATGGCAAGTCGGAATCGTCCGGTTGGTAAACGTGCGAAACATCATTTCGCAGCCGCATTGACCTTTCAGCGCATAAAATTTCAGCGAACGACGGAAATCACTCCGGCCATCTCTCTCTCTCTCTCTCTCTCTCTCTCTCTCTCTCTCTCTCTCTCTCTCTCTCTCTCTCTCTCTCTCGTGCGGACGCGAGAGAGAGAGAGAGAAAAAAAAAGGGGACAGAGTTTACCTATGGAAAACCTTTGAAAACGTAGTCTACACTCAAAGAAATCATTCCTCAAAAGGGATGAAGGATGATGATCGCCACTCAATCAAAACAAACAATGAATATAATGAGGTTAAAAAAAAAGGGGGGGAACGTGTGAATATCTCAGACCGACCCCTGGACTATTCAGCTCACCGCCTACAAATATTAGAAAAGTTATGGACCATTCAGTGAAGACACTGGAAAATTCATGGCGCCATAATCTAGATTTACTCAGGCTACGTGGCTTTACGGGCCGCCGCAAACAGACCAAGAGATCGGAAGCAACAGTAGTGCATCTTGATCCCAGATTGAGCTATGGACGTAGACGAGTCACGGAAATCATCCTGTACGGAGGAGGAGGAAGAGAAGGAGGAAGAGAAGGAGGAGGAGGAGGAAGGTGCTGGGATCATAATTAACTTCTTTCTTTGTCGCAAAGTTCATGTACCTCAGAGGTAAACGTCTCAGGAAAACACAGGTCTACAGGTGGCACATTCTTCCTGGCTACTCTGCCAAGAAGACGAGGAGGAGGAGGAGGAGGAGGAGAGGAGGAGGAGGAGAACACGTCCGCTGTGCATGGTGAGAGAGTCATAATAATGAACTGATGGCTTACGAGGGCAAGGAAGGAAGAGGAGGCTGGATGGTACATTTTCGAAACAGCATCAGACGTGAGGTTATTATCACCTGAAGACTTACGGCTCGCAAACTGTGAAGAGGTTGTCTTTGTTCTTGTTGTTGAAGAGGATGTCTTTGTTGTTGGTGTTGTTGTTGTTGTTGGTGGGTTTGTGCAGATTCCACAGCTGTGACGAGAGATTATTTCAGCGTGGACGGACGAAGTTCAACCGCGGAAATTCCCTTTTTAGTCCCCATCAGTCGAGTGCACCTGACGTGGCCAGAGCTTCGCCACCTCATCACCAAAGGAAAAAAAAAAAAGGGTCTCTCTCGGACCAATGAGTCTGGATCCTGATGCTCCTCCTTTTAGGACCAATGAGTCTGGATCCTGATGCTCCTCCTTTTAAGGTATCGAACGCTCGAAGGGATTCCATCCGCGGCAGTGGCTTAACAAGACACCAAAAATCGGGGAGGGAGAGTCATCAAACGCGAGGTTATGGGATAGGCAGGATTGAGAGTGAGTAAAGCACAGTGTGAAATCGTGTCTCTCATTTTCTCGTGATTCATTAATGACGCCATCAACCAGCGAGGCATTATGGGGCGGCTCATTTACGATCATGTGTGTGTGTGTGTGTGTGTGTGTGTGTGCGATACCCATTTGTGTTTTACTGGAGAGAGAGAGAGAGAGAGAGAGAGAGAGAGAGAGAGAGAGAGAGAGAGAGAGAGAGAGAGGGTTTTACACTCGTGTTGCCCCGTCTCTCTCTCTCTCTCTCTCTCTCTCTCTCTCTCTCTCTCTCTCTCTCTCTCACACACACACAAGATTCCTCGAGCCTCAGCCTGGAACGAGCTCTTGTCAATGAGAGCTCGTCCTCGGGGGGGTGCCATTCCTGGCACAGGTCTGGATGGGGATGGATGTGGGGGAGTTAGTGAGTGAGTTCTCTCGGGGGGTGTGTGGTGTGTGGTGCGAGACTTGGCACAGGTCGGCGGCCCCTGGTGCGACGGTGGCGGTATGGTCTCTCTGGAAGGGACGTGTCTGCTGTGTGGTGGTGCGCATGGCAGTCATTCACGATTCCTGTGATGGTCCTGACTTGCTCGTGTCCCGCACCTTGTCTGGAGCTGTCGTCTCTCCCACTCATTATCAGAGAACCCTGTGGCGCAGAGGGCGGAGGGGTGACCCCTGTCTGCTGTGGTTGGGGAGAAAGGTCATACGGACACCCCTGTCTGCTGTGGTGGAGGAGAAAGGTCATACGGAGACCCCTGTCTGCTGTGGTGGAGGAGAAAGATCATACGGTGACCCCTGTCTGATGTGGTGCGGGAGAAAGGTCATACGGTGACCCCTGTCTGCTGTGGTGGAGGAGAAAGGTCATACGGTGACCCCATGTCCGCTATGGGGGACCTCACCAGCGCCACTACACCATATATGTTCAAGACAATGAACCACCCACAAGCAACAGAGCGTACAATCTAAGCACAATGCACCAACAACTACTCAACAAACGACTTTCAATCCCATGGGAAAAGAGAAAAAAAAAAGAATATCACATCAAAAACTCTCATTAAAGTTACGATTCTCTGGGTAGTAAGACCTGAACACAGGCCACAGCGGACACATCCAAAACACCTGAGACGGTGGCCTCTCCCCGCGCGATAGATAACCCGGGAATCAGGACGGACCAGGGTATCTGAAGGAGGGGATTTCCTCCTCGGTCGGGGATGTGTATTCAGAAGTGGATCCCTCGTCTGAGGAATCTCGTCCGCCAGGGAGGATCCAACGTGGAATCGGATCTCTCTATTGGGGATCCAAGAGGTCAGGGAGGGGGTTTGGAAGTCACTTATCAGCTACGAAGAGAAGAGGAAAAAGAAGAGAGAGACGAGGGGGAGAAAAAAATGAGCCAAAACATAAGAGGAAGACAGCGTTTTGGGTGCCACCTCTAAGAGACTTTAAAACCCCCCCCCCCCTTCCTTTTGGGAGTACCTGGTCAAGTCTTCAGGGGGTGTGTTTGTGGGGGAGGTATAATCTCCCCCTAAAACCCTGGCTGCAGGCCAGGCTACTGGGGTGAGGTCGCTGGTCGACCAACCTCCAGCAAGCCTCGGCTCGCTCCGATGGGGGAGCCCCACGTAGCACTGAAGTGCGCTAGAACACGCACGACTCCCCCAGACCAAATCGAAATCACGACCTTTGGTTGAGGATCCGCGAAACCAACCAAACCATATGTATATATATATATATATATATATATATATATATATATATATATATATATATATATACAGAGCAGCCAGGCGCCACAGTGCAGTGGTGAGGCGCGAGTGACCCACCAGTCATCTGACTCACAGCAGATTCGTTACGAACTCCAAGCTCGTTGTTCCGTCACGACCAGAGACGGAGGAGAGGTCGTACGACCAGAGACGGAGGAGGGGGAGGGGAGGTCCTCCGACCGGAGACGGAGTAGGAGGAGGGGAGGTCCTACGACCAGAGACGGAGGAGGAGGAGGGGAGGTCCTACGACCAGAGACGGAGGAGGAGGAGGGGAGGTCATACGACCAAAGACGGAGGAGGAGGGGAGGTCCTACGACCAGAGACGGAGGAGGAGGAGGGGAGGTCCTACGACCAGAGACGGAGGAGGAGGAGGAGGTGAAGTCCTACGACCAGAGACGGAGGAGGAGGAGGAGGTGAAGTCCTACGACCAGAGACGGAGGAGGAGGAGGGGAGGTCCTACGACCAGAGACGGAGGAGGAGGAGGAGGTGAAGTCCTACGACCAGAGACGGAGGAGGAGAGGAGGTCCTACGACCATAGGCGGAGGGTGAGGTCGTCACTGGGAGAGACGCAATATTCTGTGGTCACTGTAGACTTGTAGACTCAGAGATATGTTGGCCTCTACCACCGACATCTGACTAAGGTTCAAACAATTCAGACAATAAGAAATGAACCATTACATGCATGGTTTCATGTCCCTGCCAGTCAGCTGGTGGCGTTGAGCGTCGGCTGACACCATAACATCTGTCAGCTGGTGGCCGTGAGTGTCAGATGGGTGGCGGTAAATGTCAGCTGACCCTAACACATCTATCTATCAGCTGGTGTGTTAATGAGAGTCAGCTGGTGGCACTGAGCGTCAGATAACACGATTTCATCCGTCAGCTGGTGGTGGTAAACGTCAGATGACCCTAAACCATCTATCAGCTGGTGTTAATGAGGATCAGCTGTTGACAGTAAGTGTCAGCTGACATTGTTTTATCTGTCAGCTGGTGGAAGTGAGTGTCAGCTGTTGGCAGTGATTGCCAACTGGCGGCCGTGAGAGTCAGCTGGTGGTGGTGAGAGGCAGCTGGTGGTAGAGAGAGAGTCAGCTGGTGGAAGTAGAAGTAAGCTGATGCTAAAGAGAGGCAGCTGGTGGTCGCTCACTGGGACTCAGGACCACCTGACCTGCCCCTACGTGTACAGGTGTGGCCACTCTACCCTACCCCTACGTGTACAGGTGTGGCCCCTCTACCCTACCCCTACGTGTACAGGTGTGGCCCCTCTACCCTACCCCTACGTGTACAGGTGTGGCCCTCTACCCTACCCCTACGTGTACAGGTGTGGCCCCTCTACCCCACCCCTACGTGTACAGGTGTGGCCCCTCTACCCTACCCCTACGTGTACAGGTGTGGCCCCTCTACCCTACCCCTACGTGTACAGGTGTGGCCCCTCTACCCTACCCCTACGTGTACAGGTGTGGCCCTCTACCCTACCCCTACGTGTACAGGTGTGGCCCCTCTACCCTACCCCTACGTGTACAGGTGTGGCCCCTCTACCCTACCCCTACGTGTACAGGTGTGGCCCCTCTACCCTACCCCTACGTGTACAGGTGTGGCCCTCTACCCTGGCACTGTGTACACAGGTGTGGCCCTCTACCCTGGCACTGTGTACACAGGTATGGCCCTCTACCCTGGCACTGTGTAGACAGGTATGGCCCTCTACCCTGGCACTGTGTAGACAGGTATGGCCCTCTACCCTGGCACTGTGTACACAGGTGTGGCCCTATACCCTGGCACTGTGTACACAGGTATGGCCCTCTACCCTGGCATTGGGTGCACAGTTATGGCCCTCTACCGTGGCACTGATTGTACACATATGTGGCCCTCTACCCTGGCACTGATTGTACACATATGTGGCCCTCTACCCTGGCACTGGGTGTATAGGGGTGGCCCTCTACCGTGTCACTGATTGTACACATGTGTGGCCCTCTACCCTGGCACTGTGTACACACGTGTGTGGCCCTCTACCCTACCCTCAGATACGTGTGGCCCTCCAGCCTAGACTAGCACCGGGTATAGAGTTACGTACGGCGACCCCTTCCAAGCTCGCACAACCAGTCAAAAAAAAAAAAAGGAAAATAATAAAAGTTTTAATTTACAGCGCTGGTAACACTGCAGTTACAATAGACATCATGCCTCCCCCCTTACCCTACCCTTCCCAGGGGAGCGCTACAGTGATGCACGGGTATTCTCCGGGGTTGATGAACGGTCGCCGTTTTCTATTTCCGCAGCAACTGTATCAAATACGGATGAAAAAAAAAGAGGATACACAAATACGTTTCACCTTTATGTCCTAATGATACCGTTCACCATTATTCATCAGGATGGAACACTGGAAAGTTATTTGGCCAAAAGCATGATTTAGTTTCGGGGTGCAATTTACAATTAAATTCCTCAACGCAGTATCTATATATATATATATATATTCCCTATTATAAATATATATATATATATATATATATATATATATATATATATATATATATATATATATATATATATATATATTCCTATGAGTCCACGGGGAAAATGAAACACGATAAGTTCCCAAGTGCACTTTCGTGTAATAATCACATCATCAGGGAAGATGCAAGAAAGAAATATAAGTCAGTTGATATACAACGAAGAGACGTAGCTAGGACGCCATTTGGTAAACAAGTGAATGTTCGAATGAAGGTTGGGTGCGTTCGAGTCTGGCAACAAGTGTATCACAAACTTATTACGTGGACAAGAAAGAAGGGGAACTGTTTGCGAATTCTCTCAACAATAAAGCTATTCAATCTGTATCTCCCCTGATAATGTGATTATTACACGAAAGTGCACTTGGAAACTTGTCTCATTTCCCCTGAGGACTCACGGGAATACACTTGATCACGGCGCTCAATTGTGATCCTTTCCAATCTCTCTCTCTCTCTCTCTCTCTCTCTCTCTCTCTCTCTCTCTCTCTCTCTCTCTCTCTCTCTCTCTCTTCCTTTCAGGTGAATATCATGTTTGATATAAAGCGTTGTGAAAGAGACAGTCAAATGTCCATTTTGCAGCTTAGCTTCGAACTCCAAGACCTCCTACGGCTCCAGCCAAGAGCTCTGTGGCTCCTAAAGTATTAAGTATACCTTCGTCATCTTTACATTTTACGACCGTCGTAAGTTATTTACGTAATCATTATGACAGCACGTACCCCAACAACAACACGTCCCTAGAAATACAGCTTCCGTCACGTTAAATTACGACATAATACGTAGGTGTGTTTATCCAAGCCATACACGTCAAGTGTACGATGTATTCGGAGATACGACACACCCTCTCCTCAGGGATACGACACACACCAACCCACCTCCCAACCCCTCTCTCCTCACACTTCCTGTCGCACCGGGCCGTCGCGTCGGCGAGGGCGACAGCTTCAACCGACGGCTGTCGCAACTCACTTCCCCTCCCCCGGGGCAACACGAGGATCAAGGCATAGCTCAACCGTTAGACTCACGGCCCAAAATACAACGGAGGAAGGGCGTCGTACCAGGTGTTCAGCCCGACACCCGAGACCTGGTCCTCACACCCCCCTTCCCACATCAACCCTCCCCCATTCAACACCCACCACCACCTTAAGCACATACGTTATCTTATTCACGGCTTTCATTAACGGCCGAATTATGGCTCACCCGCTCAAGCTTGAGGGGGTGTGTGAGGTGAGGGGTGGGTGTGTGTGTGGAGTAATGTGTCACACACACACACACACGCACATACCACATGCTGCCCTACGAGAGAGAGAGAGAGAGAGAGAGAGAGAGAGAGAGAGAGAGAGAGAGAGAGAGAGAGAGAGAGAGAGAGAGAGCCATTCAGCTTGGCATGAGGACGCACACCTCACCTCCCCGTCAGCGCGACGCTGGGCCACCACGACCCGAGGCTTCCTTTTGAAGCCCTGCCGAGCCGTGAGGTGGTGTTGACCACGGCAGGGCAGGGCCGGGCAGGTCTTAGCGCACAGTGAGTCGGGGGTAATGAGGCGGTGGGGGTCACCACGCGGAGGCTGGGAGGGTGAAGAGCTGAGGTTGGGAGAGTGAGGGAATGAGAGCCGAGGGGGGTGTGAGGGTGAGGGATTGGGATGGGGGGAAATGAGTGAGGGAATAAGAGGCGAGAGTGTGAGGAGGGTGAGGGAATGAGAGCCGAGAGTATGAGGGTGAGGGAATGGGATGGGGATAGGAGTGAGGGAACGAGAGGCGGAGGGCGGCAGCGTGAGGGACTGGGGCTTGGGGGGTGATAAGGTGAGGGAATGAAGACTGGGAAGGAGTGGGATTGGGGGCTGGAAGGAAACAAGACATCCATCCTTCCACCGACGGTGCTGGCAGCACAAGAGATGACCTCCTCGTCCCACCACCAGTGACGCGAGGGCCCTCTGGTGGCCTCCTCCCCTGGCGAGGTGGCCTCCTCGTCACGTCTCCTGTGATGAAGGGCTCCCGGCCTCTGATCCTCTTGCCTGTGTTGACAGAGCAGCAACGTCCCCCAGGATTCGGGTTCCCCCAACCTTCCCTCACACACACACACACACACACACACACACACACACACACACACATACACACACACACACAAGCTGTCGCACCAGCCCAGCCACGGAAGATGACCTTATAAATGAGTCACATTAAGGGTAATTTGTGCTTGAGTTCTTCCAACATTAAACGTCTCCGAACAGCAAAATATAAACTGGGCTTAAGTTAGATAAACTACGGGATAATAAAAGGGTAAAAAAAATGTCCAAAAGTTTATATATATAAATTTTTTTTTCTACAGCTAATTCCGAAGTTCTGAAATGTCTCGATTCGTCTTGTGAACTCTGCCAGGAGATGAAAGGATCAACAGACCACTTGTCCTGGTCTCCCTAGAATGCTACGAGTAAAACAACACAAAACGTATCAATTTAGGGCAGGATAGGGGATTAGAACCTCCTTTTTTGTCTTTTCATTCCGGTGACTTGCATCGTCTTAAGGTTAAGAGTCTGGCTTAAGTGAATGAAGCCTTCTTTGTATAAGACTTAGGTCAACATACACCTTCAGTAAGTCTCAAAACACCAGACATCAATTCATTCCATACAGCTGAGGAAAAGTGACCTTGTTAACCACAGTCAATGCAGCCAGTTCAATGGCGTCTGTGGGACGCACGGGCGCTCTGTGGACAGAAGAAGAAGAAGAAGAAAAAAAATGTATACATAAAGAACTGGCTGACTGACCGTAAACAAAGAGTGATGATCAAAGGCCCCCGAGACTCTCATGATGATTAAAGGAGAAAACAAACTGATGGGACGAAGGGACTCAGTTCCGAGGGGGGCGGGGGACAGTCCTCTCTCTCTCTCTCTCTCTCTCTCTCTCTCTCTCTCTCTCTCTCTCTCTCTCTCTCTCTCTCTATGTTGCTGCGCCTTGGAAATCCGCAGGCGACGCAAGGTTACTCAACCAAAGCCATGGACAGAAAAAACCAACATGGACGTCTTACTTCGGACCTGAAGTCAGCTGAGAAGTTTTGGACCTCGTGAGAGGTGAAATGAGAGAGAGAGAGAGAGAGAGAGAGAGAGAGAGAGAGAGAGAGAGAGAGAGAGAGAGAGAGAGAGAGAGAGAGAGAGAGCGTTTCATACACGTCGGAACTAAAGAAGACCAACAATAGTTGTGTGTCAACACTGTCCAGCTGCCAATCACACATGAGGACCATCATTGGTGTGTAATAACCTCCGATGACCTAGATGTGCGTCGAGGTGATAAACCACAGCCTCCCATAAGCTTGTAATTGCCCACTTGGCCTCATCTAATAACAGTGGCCATCTCGGGTCATGGCGGTCGAGGTCAGCGGGACACCAAAACGAAAAAAAAAAAGGATTACCCTCGGACCATCCCTACCAAGTCTGGTTCGAAATGGTTCACTGGTTTTAGAGAGAAAAAGAAAATCAAAATGTCGAAAATTAAATGGACGAGACGGCCGTGGCAGACGACTTGGACGCCAAGTGATGGCTGGGGATATCACACGACCTTTTATGGCCACTTGAGCTGAAAACAAATGCAAGTTCTCCTGGGCCTGACGGATCCAGGGCACTCGGGAAAGTGAAGTCTGAGAAGCGAATCCCCGCTCTTTAGAAATTCGCTGGTGCGTCTCCACTTTGAACACGGGTCTTTAGGATTGAGTCGACCTGTGATAAGAGGTCGACTTGACGACCTTACTTACATTTCTAAGATATAGTGTTGAGAGGATACCCACTACAAGGCATTGAGAATGAGCAAAGGTTTCGACACTACGTACATCGAGTCTGGGTCTACATGAGTAACGGATGCTACAAACCCGTAACAAAAGAGAATCTTACTTCGAACTGAGGTTGACGTACTTATACTTTACTAGGGTTGTTGACATATGGGATAATTTACTACTAAGAGTAGTTGAAAGGAACGCCATAAACATTACTTGAGAAGAGATTGGACAAACATCTAAGTCTGACATTGTTTGAACCCTCTGTACTTATAGAGCGTAAAGGAATTCAATTCACAGAGCTCTCTCTCTCTCTTTTGGGCATTCTGATCCTCCACACTGACCTGCACGTCCCACATCTCGTCCACCATCCCCAGGAGCCTCGAGAAATTCCAGTGATTCGTTGTTGTTTGCAGGTCTTCGCGTGTCCTTATATTTTTTCCGAGAACATGTCTCCCACGTATTTTTTTTGAGAGTATGTTCGTCAGTGTGTTTATTTATACGAATTTTCTCACGTGCGCGCGCGCGTGTGTGTGTGTGTGTGCGTGTGTGTGTGTGTGTGTGTGTGTGTGTGCGTGTGTGTGTGTGTGCGTGTGTGTGTGTGTGTGTGTGTGTCCGTCGCCCGTGAGTCGGGCCAACTGGTTGATAAAGTCATTCTTAAATCAGAAGCAAATTAGAGTTAGGTGATGACCCCCCCCCCGCGATCTCTCTCTCTCTCTCTCTCTCTCTCTCTCTCTCTCTCTCTCTCTCTCTCTCTCTCACGGCCCAGTGGCCGCCGCAGACACAGCCAGTCAGTCTCGTGTGTGCCACGCTGCCCTGCCCCGCCCCGCACCACCATCTTGGCAAGGGCCTCGACGAGATATGCACACAGCTGCTGCTGGCTTGACCATCTGAGGCGCAGGGGACAGACCCTACCCCTCTCTCTCTCTACACACACACACACACACACACACACACACACACACATACACACACACACACATACACACACACATACACATAGGTATCACAGCGCTACAATAGAAGGGAAGAACATATGAAGGGTAGACGGGAAGCTGACAAGGCGTGTAGATAAGGTCAAGAGGGAAGAGGATAGGGTTAAGAGGGGAGTGGATAAAGTTAAGAGGGCAGTGGATAAAGTTAAGAGGGGAGTGGATAAAGTTAAGAGGGGAGTGGACAATTTCAAGGTGGGTTAATTACAAGATTAAGAGGGTGGTAGATAAAGCCACATGACATGTCAATATAGCAAAGGAGGAGGTCAAGAGCGAGGTGGACTGGTGTCAAGGAGAGGAGGATAACATAAGGTCAAGATGGTGAGGGAGTATCTTATGCATGACTCACACACCGACGTCTGGTCTGGTGGTCTTGAGCTCGGCTTTGGTTCCCTTCTCTGATCCGTCAGGCTGTTTGAGGCTCAGGCTGTGAGAGCGGAAGGTTAGATGAGGATGAAGAGGAGGAGGAGGAGGAGGAGGAGGAGGAGGAGGAGGATACGTTGTGGCACAGAGATCGTACGGTGCAGACGCTTGCTAGAGGAGGAGGGGAAGTTGTGGCACAGAGATCGTACGGTCCAGACGCTTGCTGGAGGAGGATACGTTGTGGCACAGAGATCGTACGGTCCAGACGCTTGCTGGCCGGGTCTTCAACAGCCACAAGAACAACGTTCATTACCCAGGAGAGGGGATGTAATCACTGAACTCCCGAGCTGGGGAAACGAACCCACGACCCTGCGCGCATCATACGGGATGACCACTGCGCCACGGCAACAGAAGACTCACCGTTGTTTACAAAGAACCGGGGATTCCCCAGGAGGCAGACGTACTTCTTGCGAGTTACTTGTCGGACTTTACGAGACCATTCAAACAACTGCTGCCTCATATCAACAACGACTCACAAAGTTCTCTGTGGGAGTTTCACCGGAGGAAGCCATTATGAAGAGTGAGTAATGTGTGTGAGTGTGACCCGGTGTGAGTGTGACCTGGTGAAAGGCTTCGGGTGTATATGCTTGAGAAGGTGAGAGAGAGAGAGAGAGAGAGAGAGAGAGAGAGAGAGAGAGAGAGAGAGAGAGAGAGAGAGAGAGAGAGAGAGAGAGAGAGAGAGACCCATGGCATCTATCAGTCTACTTCTCTCGTCTATTTATCAATATATCTATCTATCTATCCGCACACGAATCAACTCTATGATTTCCACATTAGACGGCAAGGAGGGGACAGGTTACTGTACCATCCTAACTCACTCTTCCACTGCCTCATATCCTGACACATCTCCTTCTCTTCCTTCTTTACTCTCAGTACCTCCTCCACTCCCTCCTCCTCATGGGTTTCAGGTACTCTCACACTCTCACTTGTCCAGTGTCCACTCCATCTTTTCCTCAAGTCCACAGTATCTCATACACTTGTCTTTTCCCTCATCAGCTACCATCGTACAACTGTCATACATCTACCACCGTCCCCTTCCATTCCTCACTCCTCGCCATCCTCCTTACGAGAGACACTCACATCACACATGAAAGACGCTCCCTTTCTGTCGGATGCCCGCGTCATGCCTCCACGGCCGGCCCACAAGTCACCTCCATATCATCAAAGATACGCTGAGCCATGCTTTCCGTTCGACCCCCACCACCGTCACCCCTACTCCTCCTCCATCAGACACTTTACACCGCCACGAACTTCCCCTCCATCTTTCCCTCCTTCCTTCTCCACCCTCACTGGAAGCGCTCCTCACTTGAGAATGTCTCAGCCCACTCCAATCCCAGGTTTGGGGGGGAGGAAGAAGAGCACTCCCTCGCATCTCACAGCTGGTAGAACCTTCATTCATAGAGTCACACTTCGTTCTCGTCACCGGCCACGCTCGGCTACCTCTCTCTCTCTCTCCTTGTAGCCTCCCCTTTTTTTTTAACACCTCTCCGCCAGGGCGTCGTGTTGTCTCGCCCGCTGTGTTCCTGCCTTCTGTACCGTGCTCCAGGACCACCACCTCCCCTTCCAGTGTCTTCTCATCTGAAGTCGTCGGTCTGTCCTGCCTGCCTTGTCCTTCCTCCTCACCCTCCCTCCCTGCCTCAGTTTAAGAGACGCCCACGGGGGGACCACCCGAAGTACTACTCCTCCTCCCCGCTCCACTCAGCTCGGGGTGGAGGACACATCCACTCCTCCGCCTCCTTCTTCACTTGCCCTGACACATCTCTCCTGGAGTTCCAGCACACCACACCCACACACACACACACACACACACATCCAGTGGGTTGAAAACCTGAATCATAAACCTTTTTCTGGCCCATGAATCGTGCGATATCCATTAAAAAAAAAAAAAGAAAAAGAAAAAAAAGTCTTTCTAACTACCGCGCTCATAAAAAGAACTTTAGGTCAGCATCGCCACAGAGCGACCACGGTCGCCTACCACACAGCCATCGTCTGTCATCATTATGAATGACACACTCGGCCTCTCTACCATCCTACCGTTACGTCTACCTCGTCACAGAGGAGAATATATTTCCGTGATCTTAACATTAGTTCCTGACGTAACTCATGGTCCTTCGCTCCTCCTCCTGCCCCGGGCGACGCGAGGGGCATGAGATCATGTGAGTACACCACGTCACTCATGCGTCCTACGCCACCCTCATCCATCCATCCCACCCTCCCTCACCCTCATCCATCCATCCCACCCTCCCTCACCCTCATCCATCCATCCCACCCTCCCTCACCCTCATCCATCCATCCCACCCTCCCTCACCCTCATCCGTCCATCCCACCCCTCCCTCACCCTCATCCATCCATCCCACCCTCCCTCACCCTCATCCATCCATCCCACCCTCCCTCACCCTCATCCATCCATCCCACCCCTCCCTCACCCTCATCCATCCATCCCACCCCTCCCTCACCCTCATCCATCCATCCCACCCTCCCTCACCCTCATCCATCCATCCCACCCTCCCTCACCCTCATCCATCCATCCTCCCTCTCACGACGTGGTCCAATCCCAGGATGTGATCTGTGTCGGTAAACACCCCCCCTGGCAAATCTACCGTGCTACCCATGCTCATCCAGTGAACGGTAGCGCAAAAAAAAAAGAAAACAAAAAAGGATTACGGAGGCCATAATGAGCATCACAACACCCCCATCTTCTATACTTCTGTATCATCACCTTCTACTCTTGCTGTCTATCTCTCTCTCTCTCTCTCTCTCTCTCTCTCTCTCTCTCTCTCTCTCTCTCTCTCTCTCTCTCCTTCTCTCTCTCTCCCCGGCCGGACGGCCTGAGCACACAACACACATAATTCACCGGTACCTCGCTAGATCAATACCCTCATATGCATAAAGCAACGCCTCGTACCAACCAGTTCTCGTACACACAGATACAAGATCAGCACACCTGTTGTCCAGGGTGTCGTGAACAATTCGTGAACGAGTGAACAACCAAATGGCGTAGTTTTCGTTTAACTACGTGTATGTCAACAATATATATATATATATATATATATATATATATATATATATATATATATATATATATATATATATATATATATTTTTTTTTTTTTTTTCTTTTTTTTCATACATATTCGCCATTTCCCGCATAAGCGAGGTAGCGTTGAGAACAGAGGACTTGAGCCCTCGAGGGAATATCCTCACTTGGCCCCCTTCTCTGTTCCTTCTTTTGGAAAAATGAAAACAAGAGGGGAAAAAACCCACAAAGTTGAAACCCACCAGAAAAAAACCTAAATGTTTCAATAAAAACCACGAAGTTGAAACCCACCTGAAAAAACCCTAAATTTCTTACTAAAAACCACAATAAAAACCGAGTGAAACGAAAACTGACTGTGAAATCAACGTGAGAAATTCATCGTTTTATCCTCAACCAAAAGATCTTAAAAATCCGCCAGTGATATCCCAAGAGAGAGAGTCGTCCCACGTGGCTGTTACTGCCAGGAGAACTACCCCCTTCTCGGACGGTTATATCCCAGGACGGTCAAGGTACCTAGTACGGTAGTTATATCCCAGGACGGTCAAGGTACCTAGTACGGTAGTTATATCCCAGGACGGTCAAGGTACCTAGTACAGTAGTCATATCCCAGGACGGTCAAGGTACCTCATACCCAGTACTCAACTCAGCGATCCTTGGCTTCGGTCACCCGACCCCCACTCGAACCCCATCTTCGAATCCTCCGAGGCCTCGACCCCTCGACACCCCACCCCCGAGATGTCTCCCTCGAGCCAAACACAGCCAACTTGGCAATCAGGTCCGGCCACAGCCACCTCTAGAAAGCACGAAGGGTTCCTGATTTATGAGACTGAGTTATGATTTGTTTTATGACAGAGAGGGTTGGTTGGGTGAGGGTTGGGTGAGGGAGGGTGAGGGTGAGGGAGGGTGAGGGTTGGTTGAGGGAGGGTGAGGGTTGGTTGAGGGAGGGTGAGGGTGAGGGAGGGTTGGGTGAGGGAGGGTGAGGGAGGGTGAGGGAGGGCGGAATATATTCTGGGGCTGCAGAGAGAGAGGAGAGGGAGGAAGGAGGAGGAGGAGGAGGAGGAGGAGGAGGCGATGCTTCATCTCTGGGGTCGAGAGATGGGGAGGGAGGGAGGGAGGGAGGGATGGAGGGAGGGAGGGTTGGAGGGAGGGAGGGAGGGAAGGAGGGAGGGTCAGTGTCTTGGAAGGGAGCCATTCTATCGTGTATACCTGGAGGTGACATGATAAGTACTCTATTTCTAGAGGGGTGTTGGGGGGGAGGAGGTCACACTGGGCAATGGAACACAAGGTGGAAGTGAATGATGGGGTCACAAGAAGAAAGTGAAGGATGAGGGGGGGGGGTCATTAGATGAAAGTGAAGGATGGGGGGTCATTAGATGAAAGTGGATGATGAGGGTAATTAGATGAAAGTGAAGTATGGGGTCATAGGAAGAAAGTGAAGGATGGGGGTCATTAGATGAAAGTGGATCATGGGGTCATTAGATGAAAGTGAAGGATGGGGGGTCATTAGATGAAAGTGGATGATGGGGTCACAAGAAGAAAGTGAAGGATAGGAGTCATTAGATGAAAGTGAATGATGGGGTCATATTAGATGAAAGTGAATGATGGAGCCATATTAGATGAAAGTGAATGATGGGGCCATAGGAAGAAAGTGAGGGATGGGATCATTAAATGAAAGTGAATGATGGGGTCATAAAAGAAAGTGAACGATGAGGGTCATTAAATGAAAGTGAATAATGTGGGACTGGATGACTGTGAACGATGGGGTTGTTAGATGGGAGAGACTGATGGGGTTGGGGAACCGGATGACTGTGAGCGATGGGGGGAGGGGGGGGTCTTTAGATGAAAGTGAGTGAGGAGGAACTGGATGAAAGTGAGTGATGGAGACGTTGGCTGGATGTGTTGTGGAACTGGTGGGCAGCATATGTGGTCACTATGGGTGATTCACTGTCTGTGTCCTCCGTGGGAGGAGTCGTACACTGGTGTTGCCCCGTCTATTAACCTTGTATGATATGTAATATGTTTTTACTCATGTTTATCCAAACACACAAACACACACACACACAGACACACACACACATGCACTCCAATGTCGCAACCGCTACACCATGAAATCCCGTGTACGTGTGTGTGTGTGTGTGTGTGTGTGTGTGTACGAGGAGGAAGCTGTATACTCGTGGGGCACCATCTCTTGAGCTTTCTCCACGACCACACAGCTTTTTAAGCTTCGGTTATGTTGTCCACAATCACAGCTTCATCATGACCCGGTTTAACCCAGGCATCCACCACTCCTATTTCCATAAATACTATGAAGTACTATAAATATAAATTACTTCTTTACATCTTCTCTCAAAGTTTACTACATAATCTCACGTTATGGCCTCTGGTTTCGTTCTATTCTTGCATCCTTCGAAGAACAGCTTACGGCGGACGTCATAAAATGACGTAGCACCATTGGTGTTCAAAGACGTGGTTGTGAACGTGGGAGCGTTTGCGAAGTGATGCGGGTATGCACGCTTGTATTTTCATGTTGTATGTGTGCTTGTGTGTGTGTGTGTGTGTGTGTGTGTGTGTGTGTGTGTGTGTGTGTGTATGTGTGTGTGTGTATCTAATTTGTGTGTTGTCAATACTCTCTCTACTCATACATGAGACACGAGAACACCAGATCCTTCACACTGGGAGAAATCTAGGCCTTCCTCTGAGAGCTGGCGTAACTTTAAATCGTTTATTGGGTAATTACTTAATCACGTGCTGCCATCGGGCAGGCAAGGGCGTATATATATATATCTCTCCACCGACCAAACTATGGCACACCTTTACGACCCCCACACTCTCAAGGTTTAAACTCCCGAGCGTAGATAAGAACCTGTTAGGGAAGAAAGAGACTCAGGGTGATCCATAGGGTGATAGATGTCGCTAGTCATTTGCCGGATGCTCATACTGCAGTGCCTAACTCCTGGTCCAGAGGCCGGTTACTTGGTTTAATATACGTTGAACGGGTAGAGTAAGGGCGTGTGTTACCAGGACTTGGTTTAATATACGTTGAACGGGTAGAGGTAAGGGCGTGTGTTACCGGGACTTGGCTTAATATACGTTGAACGGGTAGAGGTAAGGGCGTGTGTTACCAGGACTTGGCTTAATATACGTTGAACGGGTAGAGTAAGGGCGTGTGTTACCAGGACTTGGTTTAATACACGTTGAACGGGTGGAGTAAGGGCGTGTGTTACCAGGACTTGGTTTAATATACGTTGAACGGGTAGAGGTAAAGGCGTGTGTTACCAGGACTTGGTTTAATATACGTTGAACGGGTAGAGGTAAGGGCGTGTGTTACCGGAACTTGGTTTAATATACGTTGAACGGGTAGAGTAAGGGCGTGTGTTACCAGGACTTGGTTTAATATACGTTGAACGGGTAGAGTAAGGGCGTGTGTTACCAGGACTTGGTTTAGTATACGTTGAACGGGTAGAGTAAGGGCGTGTGTTACCAGGAGCGTGAATGGTGTACCGACTGTACTTTTTACTACAGAGACCCGGCGCCATCACTTTACACTCCAACCCATCACTGGGGGCGTAGGTCCTCCACCTCAGCACGTAGCGCAGTGCTGGCCTGGCACCTCACATGGCACGGGGGAGGAAGGGGACCAGAAGTACTACTAGGAAAGATGTGGTCAGGGACGGCATGTTGGGAGGTGAGGGGGAGGAAGCGGTGGCAGTCAGGTGTGTGAGCGAGTGAGGGGCGGCGGAGGGTGTCAGGCTTGAGGTGACAGAGGATAGTGAGGGGAATCAGAAGGATGGAGAGGGATAATTTGATGGGGGTAACCTGAGTAGAGTGAAGGGAACGAAAGTTAATAAAAAGGAACAGTTGGATGGAATGGATATGTGGAAAGGGAATATAAAGGTCCATTTTGGCGCCAACTAAAGGCACTGCTACATCATGGCACCCATCAGATGTTGGTAGAGAAGATGGAGGTAGGTGAGGACAAGTGGGATAGGGAGACACAGAGCGAGTGACATGAAGTACAGAATGGGAGGAAAAGAAAACGATAAAGATGGTTGAGGCTGAAGCAAAGCGGAACATAAACAAAGAATGAAAACAGACTGATGTCAATGTAGTTTACATTGGATACTACAGTACGAGTAAAGAGGCTAGCGACAGAGAAATCTTGACTTGGGATTACTGAACGCGTGAGGGACAATACGACCGTAGAGAAAACGGGAAAAAATGAAGGGAACGGTCAGTGGAAAACGTCAGCTGGGAGACGTCAGGTGAGAACTCTCTCAGCGGGGGGAAGGGACAAGACAGTACACAGTGAATGGTCTCACGTCAGGTATAGGAGGCTGCAGGAGGCCTGCTGCTCCAGGTATGGATGGCTGCAGCGACCGTACCGCTGCCAGGGTCGTGGAGAGGTTGAGGGGGTTGGTGAGGTGAGATGGGGTGGGGTCATCAGTCCAGTTTAGGTCAGGGACGACGCGGGAGGCAAGAAGGTGATGGAGAGAGAGAGAGAGAGAGAGAGAGAGAGAGAGAGAGAGAGAGAGAGAGAGAGAGAGAGAGAGAGAGAGAGAGAGAGTATTGAGAACGGCTGACGATCATCGCAGACGAATGCGGGAGATGACGAGGACGATGAACGTGGAAGGTGGTGGTGGTGGTGGTGATGAACGTAGGACCCAGACGTTCATCCTGAGAAATGACATGTCACGAAGCGAGCTGCTGGCAGTAGTAGAGGAGGGAGCCACTGTAGCCCACCATGACCTAAAGCCCGTCAAGCACACGTTAAGATGGAGTGTGAGGGGGGGAAGTGAGAATGGGCTCAGCGTGTCTGAGGTGAGGGACGACAAGCCACAGGGCTGTGAGAAGATTTCCACGTGTGTGTGTGTGTGTGTGTGTGTGTGTGTGTGTGGTGTGTGTACGAGGCACACCTACCGTGGGACGAAGCAGGTGAGGCAGTGGAAAAGTTAAGGAGCTCAGAGATGATCTATGTTCCCTATGGTGCTGCTGCAGTGGTCCTCCTCCTCCTCCTCCTCCTCCAGTTGCTGTCTGGATATACGAGGTGGGAGGGAGGGCTGAGCCACCAGAGGAAGAGGAGACCTTCCTGAAGGAGACGTATCGTAAGTTCGGATCTGGATGGACCTCCCGCGGGGAATGGTGCTCTCTCTCTCTCTCTCTCTCTCTCGTTGTGGCGGGTGAAAACTGGATTTAATATCTCTCCATGAGAGAGAGAGAGAGAGAGAGAGAGAGAGAGAGAGAGAGAGAGAGAGAGAGAGAGAGAGAGAGAGAGAGGAAAAGTGCGAATGGATACGAGAAACTAGAATAAGATTATTGACCGAAATCGGAAGAAGAAGAAGAAGAAGAAGAAGAAGAAGAAGAAGAAGAAGGAGAAGAAGAAGGAGAAGAAGAAGAAGAAGAAGGAGAAGAAGAAGAAGAAGGAGAAGAAGAAGAAGAAGAAGGAGAAGAAGAAGAAGAAGGAGAAGAAGAAGAAGAAGAAGGAGAAGAAGAAGAAGAAGAGAACAAGGTGGATTACAAACTTTTCAGTTTTTTTTTGTGCTTGTGGATTAATCGGATCAGGATGTTATAATGAAGGCTTGGGTGGAGAGAGAGAGAGAGAGAGAGAGAGAGAGAGAGAGAGAGAGAGAGAGAGAGAGAGAGAGAGAGGGGGGGGGGGGGCTGATGAAAGGAAGACTAATTGGTCGAGACGTGCGTGTGGCGTGTAATGGAAATAAGAAGCGAGGTGTGCGGCTGGGTATGTGTGTGTGTGTGTGAGGCTTCCTGCGTGTGGAGGGCACTCCGCCAGTAGCCGGGGACGAGTCTGCCGTTGGGTCAGGGTTCGAAGAGGAGGAGAGGGAGGAAGAGCAGGAGGGGGAAGGAAGTGGAGGAGGAGGAGGAGGAGGAGGAGGAAGAGGACGAGAAGGAAGAAGATGAAGAGGGAGAGGAGGAGGAAGAGGGAGAGGAAGAGGAGGAAGTGGAGGAGGAATAGAAAGAGGAAGAGGAGGAAGAGGGAGAGGAGGATGAGGAAGTGGAGGAGGAAGAGAAAGAGGACGAGAAGGAAGAGGAAGAGGAGGAGGAGGGAGAGGAGGAGGAAGAAGAGGAAGTGGAGGAGAAGGAAGAGGAGGAGGAGGAGGAGAACAGGACGCGACGCGATAAAGATGACGACGAGCGATAGAAAACGCAAACGCGCTTCAGGTAACAAAGACACACGCAGGAGGAAAAAAAATAATGAATAAAAAGGGTCAAAACGCGATTACGTGGCTAAATAACAACCAAATATAAAAAAAGAACATAAAAAAAAAACGGGCGGAGGTAAAAGGCCAAAGTTGGGACAGTGGGAGGAGGAGGTGGAGGAGAAGAAGGAGGAGGACGAGGAGGTAAGGGTGGTTCGATAACCCAAGGAGTGGAGGTGACGGACGCACGTCTTTTGTCACGGTGGCAAACCACTTGGACGCGGAGGAGGAGGGAGGAGGATCAAGCGAACGTTAAAAATTCATTTTGAGAACACGGTCGGCGATCTTTGTGGACGGAATCCTCGGGGGGGAAGACATGCGGACGGAGAGAACTTACTGTCAACCATCTCACAGACCCGAAGGGAGACGTTAGGTTAAGCCATCGTCTCTCTGCAGCGGGTGGAAGGCATCTGCGTGTCGGGGCAGCTCCCGGGAGGAACGAGTCTTCTTCAAGAAGGGGAACGTCGGTAGGGCGTGAGGAGGAGATGGCTGGTGACGCAGAGAGTGGGTGAGACTCGAACTCCAAGAATGGTAGTGAAAAAAAAAAAAAAGGTAGATGAATAAAGATGGTCGAGGATGAAGCAGAGGAGAATAAAAACAACATGGATGAAAACTGATGTAAATGTAGAGTTTATACTAGATACATGACAAGGAAAGAGGCTGGTTTTCTACGGATGTAGACCTGGGGTTACCGAGTGTGTGAGGGACAATAAGGGACGATCAATAAAGACAATAAGAGACAATCAATAAAGATAAGAGACAATCAATAATGACAATAAAAGAAAATCAATAGACAATAAGAGAGGATCAGTAAAGACAATAAGAGAGAATCAGTAAAGACAATAAGACACAATCAATAAAGACAATAAGGGAAAATCAAAAGACTATAAGAGAGGATCAGTAAAGACAATAAGAGAGGATCAGTAAAGACAATAAGAGAGGATCAGTAAAGACGAATAGAGACAATCAGTAAAGACAATAAGAGACAATCAACGCCAGAAGCAAACAGGTAGGGTACGATGTACTTGTGGATCATGAGAGGTTTACTAAAAATGCCTCAGGGATGAGAGGCTGAGGAGAACGAGCGACGACAAAGATAAGAGAGAGAGAGAGGCTGTGACCAGACGCCTGGAACGGACGGAAAGAGACACGACTTCAAATGGACTCGGTGGTGGTGGGTGCGTTGCAGCGACCCAACCCTGCCTCGAATACAGGATCGAGAATGGTCATGATCCCATGGAGAGAGAGAGAGAGAGAGAGAGAGAGAGAGAGAGAGAGAGAGAGAGAGAGAGAGAGAGAGAGAGAGAGAGAATGAGAGACGTTCGTGGTCTTCTGAGAGGCGACTGTGTGTACTGGGACCAAGGCATGGTGTGTGGAAGTGCCCACCACACCTAGGACTGTGACCTGCTCAAGCCACACCACCAGACTGGAGCTCTCGATACGTGCCTCATGTGAGGGGGGGCTAAATAGCCTTTGAGGGTGCGCTGAAGTCGATCATCGGCTCGGCTGACTGACTGCTAAACGTCCCTTAAAGTCCCCTTGACGAAGGTTCCTCCACAAGCCTTGGAGCTGTGTACCACTGAGTAAATTAGTTCTTAACATCTGACGCTCAACTGTAGAGTAAATAAATGGTAGGCGTACATGGGATTACTCTCTCCCCACGGGAAGATAACAGGCAAGATGATGAGTTGGGTGTTCAGGGTGGATACACAAAGAAGGCATTAAGAAATAAGAGGAGGGAAACACGTTTATTGAAAAGGGGAAACACGAAGCTCTGGTGAGGGGGAGGTAGACATGATGGATGTGAAGAGCCTGACAACATGGATGGGCGTGGGTAGGGCCGTGTGTGAGGGACCACTGGAAAGGTGGCAGAAAAAAAAAAACCCACCTCCCAACGATATGTGTCATCCTTTGTTTACTCCGCAGGTTCTTGGTCCGTCCGAGGTAAGGGTGTCTGCCACACGTCGGGGGTAGGTTCAGGCGTCCACCAGACAGCCTACTACAGTGCGAGAGGCCAGGAGTTCAGCTGGACAGAGAGGCCAGGAGTTCAGGTGGACAGAGAGGCCAGAAGTTCAGGTGGACAGAGAGGCCAGAAGTTCAGGTGGACAGAGAGGCCAGAAGTTCAGGTGGACAGAGAGGCCAGGAGTTCAGGTGGACAGAGAGGCCAGGAGTTCAGGTCGGACACCAGACCTACGTAGATCCTACACTTTCAGAGACCTGAAGTTCTGTGAGGCCAGGGGTTCACAACCAGCCGACAGTTCTGTGAGGCATCGGTAACCCTCTGCCTCCTACACGTCCCGACTGCAGCACCCGAGATGCTCCTTCATGTTTACCCAACGAAAGTAGTTCGGTGGGTCTCCAACCTTCACGACCTCGGTCTGCGACTAACGCTGTCACGTAGCCTCTCTCCTCAGATGACTTGAGGCCGTGGGCCTGTGGTCTTATGTATACTTCACAGGAAATTCTTCGTATTGTGGAAATAAGAAAGATTTCTAATGAATATCTGAAGCTTCCCTGACGTCATGATGGAGGGAGGGAGGGAGAGAGACAGGCTGGGCCGCTGGCCAGTGTGGCTCTCTGCATAGGATCCATTACTCGTCTCCCCGGATGTCCTGCGGTGAAGTTAGGTCGTCAACTTCTGGGAATTATGGTCACCGGCAGAGGGAGGCGGCAGACCACACATTCCAGCAGTGGTCTTCATGCCTCAGTCAGTGTGATCGCCACCGTCAGTGTGGGCGGAGGGAGAGGGTCGTGACCGCCAGTGTGAGGAGGAGGAGGAGGAGGAGGAGGAGGAGGAGGAGGAGGAGGAAGAGGAGGAGGATAAGGAGGTGGTCATCATCAGCGTGGCGGGAGGGTCGTCACCGTCAATGTGACGGGAGGGTCGTCACAGACGGTGTCGTCTGTATCCCTGTCTATCTGTCCATCTCAAGCTGTACAAAAAGGAATGATCCGGCATCACCATCAAAATCCAGCTCGTCACAATCACCACACGAACGCATCTCCTCCACAGCGCGACCTTGATCCCTCCGTCAGGAGCTAGGCTGGAGATGACCCTCGCGGATCTCTGGACCGTCTTCCCCGAGGCTGGAGGGCGCTGGAGGGGGTCACAGTCATGGCACCAACCCCACCAGACTAACCTCACACCCTTTACCCACCCCTCTTCCTTCCTGCCACACTGGAAATACAGCTCAGTCACGCTGTACATAAGCAGTGGATCTGGTCATTATTACGCCGGTGGGAGTCCAGCCGGGAGCCTTCCCACCTACGCCAGGTGATAGCGACAGTGAAATGACGGCTTCAGCTCTTCCCTGCCTCAGCTGTCTGGTTCTCGTCACCTGGGGACGGTGGAATCGCCTCCAGGAGGAAGAGATGGACGACCTGTGATATGATACATCAACATGACTACCATTTCTGGCTTCTTTTTTTTTAATTGGGTCGTTAAGGAAGGGTAAGGGAAGGGTAAGTGAAGGGTAAGGGAAGGATAAGTGAAGGGTAATGGAAGGATAAGGAAAGGGGAAGGCACTAAGTGTTGAAACAGGAGATGGTTATAGAGTGTACAGATGTATAATGTTGGATAATTGTGTGTGTGTGTGTGTGTGTGTGTGTGTGTGTGTGTGTGTGTGTGTGTGTGTGTGTGTGTGTGTGTGTGTTTATGAAGGAAGCTGGCTAAGGTAAGATAAGAACTGTTTATTGTTTCTGGCTAGAGCAGAGCCATGTGTCTGGCCCGGGCCACGCCTCGCTCCACTCTTGCCTAGCACGTCTTGAGCGATCCCTGGTAACAGGACGGGTTACCACAGACCTTAAAATTTGTATCTACTTCTTTTGCATCTAGTCGGTAAGATTGACCATATGAAACTATGTAACGTATGTACGGAAATACGAACTGTAACATCTTACGTAATATCAACCCACTGGGGTCTGAGTAAGACCCTTTGTGACCCCTTTGTAATCCTTTTGCGCCACCGCTCACAGGAGGAGCATGGAGTGCACAATAAACATGCAGGAGGGGACACCGGCACAGATCAAATCAAGGTAAGGTACTGTAGACATATAGACGAGACGAATATGCCTGCTTGTATTTATCTATTTTTCTTACGTTTCATCAACTCAGATTAGGCGTGAGTGAACCCTGAAAACAAAACACGTGAGCGTTGTTGAGTGGAAGGGGCGACTGTGAACACACTGAAAAAAATCACAAAGAAGAGCTTTTACTGAATTCCCACAATCCGTGTGAGGGACCGTCGTGAGGTTCGCCAGCCTAGCCTCTGCGCGGCCTCCGCCACTGGTTGATGCACACGACGGACCGTGTCTGTCTGTACCTCGGGGTGGCACTTGGAGGACACCGACGGCACGGGTTAACCGCCAGTGACAACCCTCCACCAACCTGTCCCGGTCGATGATTCGCAGCCAGCGTGTGTGTCTCTTGCTGAACACGGACCACTCACGACAAGACACAGGTGTGGTGGCACCAGGACGCAGCTCTGGCTCCAGGACATACCTGCTGTATACACCAACCTGCTTCCCCTCCTCGTCCCTCTCCGCCGGGGCAATCCAAACTTAACTGCAGCAATTCGGGCCGACAGCCACACACCCGAATAGCCTTATAGTAGTCGCCAGACGCAGACATACTAGTGCCACGGACCATCGGCCGGTGTGAATGACTGTGGCCAGACATACACACACACACACTCATACACAGTCGGTGGTGCTCCAAGTCTATCGCCCAGTCAGTCACAGCTGTGACTGGCTGGCTGGCTCATGTCCTGACACCTGTTGTGGAGGTTGGGGAGGGGATGGGGTCGGTCTTGGTGAAGCCTTCGACCATTCCTCATCATCCGCTCCTCAGTCCCGTCTAATGACTTGGTAATTAGCGTGATTAGCGTCTGTGTCACTCCTGATGAACCCTGACGAGGGTGGGATTTGAGACGTGTCTCGGCTGCGGTATTGCCTGGATGACTGTGGTGGTATGTGGTGTTGCCTGGCTGGTGGCTGTGGCGTTGGGTGGTGTTGCCTGGCTTGGCTGTGGCGTTGGGTGGTGCTGCCTGGCTGGCTGTGGCGTTGTGTGGTGTTGCCTGGCTGGCTGTGGCGTTGTGTGGTGCTGCCTGGCTTGGCTGTGGCGTTGTGTGGTGTTGCCTGGCCGGCTGCGGTGGTAAGTGGTCTCGCCTGACCGATTGTGGTGGTCACTTAGTGCTGCCTGGCTGGCTGCGGTGGGCTGCGGTGAGGTCTGGACTCGTCAACACCACCAGCTGTTTAGGGAGACGCGCAACAAGGTTCCAGCGCCAACCTCCCTCCCTCCCTCTCTCTCTCTCATGCCGTCCGCCAGCTGACTGACACCGCCATGCCACCTCCCTCCTGCCCGGCACTGTCGTACCGCCTGACACTGTCATGTCACCTGCTGGATGGCACCTTCACATCGGGCTGGCACCGTCAGTCATGTCACCTGCTGACGGGCTGAATCGCAGAGCGCGGCGAGACAAGTTTAAGTCTGGCTGTAAACCTGTCAGAAGTTAACTGCCATCTTGGCGCCGTACCATGCATCACACACAGCCTCTCCTCCTCAAAGATTCTTTGTCTTTCTCTCTCTCCTTCCCCACTCCCTTCTCTCTCTCCCCCACCCCATAGGGACGCGGCAAGCATTAAACCGCCCTCCTCCTACGGGCCGTGGCAAATATTACCCTCCCGGCACTGGGCGGCAAACATTCGTCTCCTCCGGTAGGGGCGTGGCTGTGAAGCCATCTCCTGACGACGCTACACATGTCTTGCAACTCTCTGAGAGCAATACCTGACGACCAGCAGTAGCCCCAACTTCATGGTCTCTTCAGGTGACTGACAGCAGCCCCGTGCGACCTCATGTGACCTAGGTAGGTCATGGGCTCACAACAGTAGGGGGCTATAATAATCCTCCAGTGGCCGACCATAATGGACTTGGCAGTCACGCCCACACAAATGATGCTACCGGCGTGGCGGACTCATCTCCTCCTCATATGTGACCGGACATTAAAGCAGTCAGAGGGTAATCAGCGTGTCTTGATGGACCAATAAACACACCCCCTCTGGCGGCTGAACCTGTCCTGGCCATGTGACTTGAGGTTCAGATTCTTCACAGGAACCCGTGGGGCTTCTCGATCAGCTAGGAGTAGGCTCCCAGGGGAATTCTAATTCCATCTTTTACCGACAAGAGTCCCCTGGGGCGTCGTCTTCTACCACATTTCCTAAAAGGATCTTGACTACGCCTTTCCCCCCCCTACAGCCCATTTTCTAAAATATAGAACCTTAACTGCCTCTCATCTGTGGTATCGGCGGCAAAGCCACGGGACCTTGCTAACTCCTCTCTTCTGTTGCGCAGCTTTGGGGACTGTGGCTTGCCACCTCTCCTGTAGATGCACCATGAGACCCACATGACGCACCACTCTTATGAGATTCACTCTACACCTGCTGCTGCCCTTACGCCAGGGGAGGCCTGCCAACCTCATCTCATAAGACCCTAACTCACCATACCTTCATAACTAATCCTGCACCACTTGTGATCACCTGCCCTTGATCAACATCACCTATTACCTCTGTCCTGACCTAATAAAGCACTTTGTTAATTAATAACCTTTCATATAACCCCCCCTCTCTCACACTCCTCACAAGTCACAAAGAACTTTAATCACTTTCCCCTCTTCTCCCAGTGGGAGTGTGGCAAAAATTGCCCTCACCCTAGTGGGACATGGGGAAACCCTGCCCTTCCCCAGTGGGCTGTAGCATATATTTTTTTTCTCTCCTTTTAATTCCCACAGTTACAGAGTCAGACGGTGTTCCTCAAGTCTCTGGTGGCAACACAACTAAAAAGATCTCGTGTGTATGTCCGGGGCCATCTACAACCTGAGGTTGTGACCATCGTGTGTGTGTGTGTGTGTGTGTGTCAGAGGTCACGTCTTATCTACTGATTATGTAGATATGGTCCAAGGGAAGGGGCGCCCCTTGAGCACTCGAGGACCTGGACCAGGGCTGGAGCAAACCAGTGGATCAATATCTAAATATCAAGTATCGTTAAATCCTGTGTCGTTTAACATTTCCTTCGTTGAAGATCGTTAATTACCATATCAAATTTGGTCATTTGTTAATCTACCTGATCTAATTACTCTCAAATGACTTAACTGAGGTAATTTCGAATAGATAATATATTAACTCCAGTGCCTACCATGAATCTAAATAGTTCTCTTCATTTCTACGAATATAATTCATTTACCTTCCTTGAAATTCATAAGAAAGAGACACATAAGGGAAGTGATAAAAGTCCGTTGTGATAAACACTCTTTGTTTGTCAAACAAATATCTTAATGGGCTAATTACCACCCTCTCTGGGGTAAACATTGTCTCTAACAACATAAAAAGGCGAAGTTGTAAACACATCAAATGAAACATGACCTCTTTTGGCACGGCGCGGCAAGGGAGGGTTATCAAGACCCGAGGTGATGTTATAGACGTCGCAAACCCTATAGTGAAACAGTGACAACATGACCCTTGTGTCTGTCTTTCTATACAGCAGTGACAACATGAACCTCGTCTCTCTGCCGTACAACAGTGACAACATGAACCTCGTCTATCCTGCTGTACAACAGTGACAACATGAACCTCGTCTCTCTGCTGTACAACAGTGACAACATGAACCTCGTCTATCCTGCTGTACAACAGTGACAACATGAACCTCGTCTCTCTGCTGTACAACAGTGACAACATGAACCTCGTCTATCCTGCTGTACAACAGTGACAACATGAACCTCGTCTATCCTGCTATACAACAGTGACAACATGAACCCCGTATCTCTCTGCTGTACAACAGTGACAACATGAACATCGTCTCAATGCTGCACAACAGTGACATCATGCATCTGGTCCCTCGTGCGGTGAAGCAGCGACGACATAACAGGCAGGCCAGGACGGTGTGTGTGTGTGTGTGTGTGTGTGTGTGTGTGTATATATAGCGGGACGGGAGAGTTTTGGGAGCGTCGCAGTTATTGTTAGCCTGGCATCCGTCTGAGTCACACACATTACGACCGTCACGAGGGCCTAGTGGAGGCCAGTGTACAGGACAGTGTAGAGTGTAAGGCATGGTGTAGGGGTCATTGTAGGGTGTAAGGCAAGGTGTACTGTAGGGTGTAGGGGTCAGTGTAAAGTGTAGGGCATGGCGTAGGGGTCATTGTAGGGTGTAAGGCAAGGTGTACTGTAGGGGACAGTGTAGAGTGTAGGGCATGGCGTAGGGGTCATTGTAGTAAGGCAAGGTGTACTGTAGGGGTCAGTGTAGTGTAGGGAATGGTGTAGGTCATTGTAGGGTGTAAGGCAAGGTGTAGTGTAGAGTGTAAGGGTCAGTGTAGTGTAGGGCATGGTGTAGGGGTCATTGTAGGGTGTAAGGCAAGGTGTACTGTAGGGTGTAAGGGTTAGCGTAGGGTGTAGGGCACGGCATAGGGGTCATTGTAGGATGTAAGGCAAAGTGTACTGTGGAGTGTAGGGGTCAGTGTAGCGTAGGGAATGGTGTAGGGGTCATTGTAGGGTGTAAGGCAAGGTGTACTGTAGAGTGTAAGGGTCAGTGTAGTGTAGGGCATGGCATAGAGATCATAGTAGGGTGTAATGCAAGGTGCACTGTAGGGTGTGAGGGGTCAGTGGAGTGTAGGACAAGGTGTACCGTAGGGTGTAAGGGTAAGCGCAGAGTGTAGGGGTCATTGTAGGGTGTACGGCAAGAAGTACTGTAGGGTGTAGGGGTACGTGTAGAACGTAGGGCATGGTGCAGGGTGTCCCTAAGGGGTAAGTGTAGAGTGTAATGTAAGGTGTAAGGGTCAGTGTAGGGTGTAAGGCAAAGGGGGTAGGGTAAAGGGGTCAGTGTAGAGGACGGCGTAGGGTGCAAGGGAAGGCTTAAGGTGTAGGGGGTCAGTGTCAGAAATGGTGTGTGGGAACGAGAGAGTCAGTGTAAGGGATAGTGTGGGATGTGATGAGTCAGTCCGTGTGAGGGTATGGTGGGAATACATGGGGGAAGGACAGACGACAGAAGACCTGACGGTCTATGACGAGGTACATCCATGCCCAAGGAAAGCCAGAGAATTCTGAGGTCCTAATCTACATATACAGAGATAAGATATTAGGGCAGAAGGCTCCTCCCTAACCACCACTATCCCCGGTCACATCACCCGGGCGAAGCGTCGTGAGCGAGGGAGGAACACCATTTCATACGGAGAGGGTATACTAACATGGACATTCTACAGGAAAGGATGAATTTGAAAATAGAAAACATTTTGATCTAATTCAGGCCGTAGAGCACTCCTTAGACGTATCTAACCTTCTAATTTGAGAGGAAAGGAGATGAAAAAATATAATGAACACGACACGCTTGTCAATCCCTGAACAGGTAGGTACATTCACTGATGAATGATGTCATTCATGTGTTTGTTTACCTATGCTACGTTATGTGGTGAGAGCCTTCACCTTGATAATACCCAGAGGCAGTGGATTCCAGTGTTCTCCAACTCTACCGCTCAAAAAACATATACATTTTTTTCTGGTCCACGTCTGTACTTTTTTCCCTCTATCCATTATCTTTGATCACTGCATCAGTATCTAATGAGAACAAATTCTCCTGAGGTTAATTGTCGAAACTGATTTTAGAAATTCTAATAGATCTCCGAATCTGTCATTTCTTTTGGACATCTTTTTTTTAGATCTCAAAATCATTGTACGTAATATCTATTGCCTTGTCAGAACTAACTTTGTTGCTCTTCTTTGTATTTGCTCTTCGGTGTATGGGGTCAGTGTAAGGGAGGGTGTAGGGGGGTCAGCCTACGTCCTACGGGACGATGTAGGGGTAAGTGTAGGTGTCAGTAGAGGGTGTAGGACTTAGTGTATGAGTCAGTTCTCTGTGTAAGGGTTAATGTAGGGGACAGTGTGGGATTTTAGGGTCGGTGTAGGGACCAGTGTAGGGGGGGTAAGCGTAGGGTGTAGGGATGGTGGGTGCTGTAGAGGAAAGTGTGAGGTGTAGCGGGGAAGTGTGAGGTGTACAGACAGCGTGGGGCGTAGGTGGAAGTGTTGGGTATACAAGAAAGCCAAAACATTAATATTCTTTTTAATCTGAACCAATTTTCACCAATTATGAACGATACGAACTGGGTTTTTTTTTTCACAATGAACGATCGCACCTCATGGAAACATTACGGTCGACTCTTACCACTGTATAGAAAAATTTCAGTCACAATGTAACGTCTCCATTTTTTCACCGTTATACCTTCACGACCATCACTGTCCTCGTCTGCGATGTTAGTTTACCTGGCAGTGGCAGGCTACAGCACCTGGCGATCTGAAAGGGGGGGGGTCTGGTCTGACTTGGCTCAGTGTGAGTCTCTCTCTCTCTCTCTCTCTCTCTCTCTCTCTCTCTCTCTCTCTCAGGGTGGCGTATGGGACCTGGATCGATCACTGTCATCATCACGCACACGATAGCTAGTTCATCATACCACCCTCCCGCTGGCGCTCTCGTGTGGTGTGCTAAATGCTCATCCAACTGCTCTCCATTCATCCCGGACGTCGGCCATGGGCGGCGGCGCCCTAGCAGAGATTTCAGGACTTGTGTAATCGATTACGGAGTCAGGTCGGCATCTCCACCATCACCAACACTCGGGAGCCCCCTCACTAACGCGGTGGTCTTCGTACGGGGTCTCCAACAAAGGTCGTAACCTGACCTTGAAAGGGAGACAACGGACTGTGGAGACCACAGTTCATTGAAGTAAAGAGATTAATTTAAGAAATATGAAGACTCGATAGACGATGATGTGCGGTTTGTCCAAGCGTGTGTGTGTGTGTGCGCGCGCGCAACTGGTTGTGTGATACGGAGAAAGAGTTTTACACACGTTTTGCCCCGTCTTTTAACCTTAACACACACACACACACACACACACACACACATACACACACACACACTAGCTTAAGCCAGGTACCCATCTATCAGCCAGGTCCAACGACAGGATGAACACCTGGGTTGAGTGTAGGCCAATTGTCATACCCAAGATTCGAACCCATGTGGGTCCGATCCCAGGCTCGCCCGTGGTGACTCGTGGTCCGTAACGCTTACCTAATACACCACAGAGGCCAGCGTGTGTGTGTGTGTGTGTGTGTGTGTGTGTGTCCGATAACACAGTTTGACAAAAGCAAAGGACTTTGAGCGTTGATGCACGGTAACTGACCACTAAGTCGGATATTCCCATAGGCGGAATAAAGCATTCGTTGGCCTTACGAACCTGGCGCTTTCTTACCCCGCCATACGGGGATCTGGGTCGGTGTGAAAGGAGACCTCATCTCTCTGAGAGACTCGCGGGAAACATCAAACCTCCCCTGCTTCAGGAAACCCAAGCTCCGCCATGATAGATTTCGCAGCTCGACCAACAGAAATTAATTCCCAGCCACGAAGGTTGTCACCCGGGGGGGGGGGGGGGATTAGACCTGACTGCAGGGGAGTTAAGGGTGGAAGACCATGAGAACCTAGTGGTTGGCCGAGGGTCAGTCAGTGGGAGAGCAGCGGGAGAGGGAGGGAGGGTGGTTCGAGTGAGGGTTCGGTGGTAGAGGGCCGAGAGCCTCACCGCTCTGCCATACCCGTAGGCTCCCATACCTGAAACTAGTGAAGCCCCATTAAAACACACACACACACACACACACATCTGCATCGCCAGAAAACCATGTTGGTAGAGCAGCGAGGAAGAGGCGACGCGTGTGCCTTGCCTACCTCGGCCAGTGTGAAGTTCAGGGACAACGGAGATGCTTTGGAGGACAATGTGGTGCACGTACGTAAGTCAGACCCAAAGTAGAATACTCATCATCGCTTTGGTCTCCCCACCAGTGAGAGAGAGGAGAGTTCACACCAGCACATCTGCCCGTGATGTAAGGGAACTTGGCTTTAAAGGGAGAGGAGGGATGGCATGTGTATAGACCTATCTACATTATGACGCATCGGACCGCTGCTTCTTCACTGGACCTGATGATGATGGTAATTTCTGGGAAAATCTTCGAGACTTGAGGGAACAGTTCAGACAGAGACGAAGATATGTTGGGAAACATGTGAGGAAGCGCTGTTTTCTTACGAATGGAAGAGCCAGGGTAAATGAAGATGCGGATGATGTGATGAGTGAAAGATGAGGAAAAAAACGGAATGAGGCAAAGAAATGATGATGCCTCACAAGGGTAACATACCCTCCCTCTAAACGTAGATAAATAATTACAAAGTTGATCACACAAATATACAGACACAAACACACGCGTAAGACTACCTGGCTATAAACATGGACAAATAATTACAAAGGTGATTAAACTTAAACATACAGAGACATAAACGTATAAACAAACACAAACACACAGAACACAAGCACAAGAGTAAATGCCACGTATTTAGCACAAAACTGCTGACCCAGCGGCCTAGCCTCGTCTGCCAAATTGAGTTTGGATCATCGCTTGATATTTCCACTTTTTCGAGATTAACGAACGATTTAAAAATGAAATATACTTACCTTGATCTCTATTTGTTAGTGTACGTAAGTAAAAGAAGTGATCAAATAATAATTACAAATTTTAGGGGGCTTGACAAACGTTCTTAGAAAATATAAAAAAGGGGAAAAAAGTAACGAAATATATAATTACATTATGAAAACACGAGTGAGCGAAATAAGACGATAGCAGACGACGGGTTGTGCTGCGAGGCTGCCTTGGTGAACGACGCTGCCACGGGAGACGACGACCGTTGCTGCTGCTGCTGCTGCTCCTCCTCCTCCTCCTCCCCTACGCGCCCTGCGACCTCCTCCTCCTCCTACCCCAACACCCACAGGCAGGCCTCCTCCGGGCAACCCCTGAGGCTCGTGAGCGAGCAGATTAATATGGCGCGGCACTCAGCGGTTAGGATATTCATGTCGACGGGCAGGTGAGCAAGGGGCAGCCAGGTGCTGCTTGCTGCCTGACGTATGACGATAGTCTATTTTCGCGGGCGGTGAGACGCGTCACCACCGTCAGTCGTCGGCATTTGTTTGGTGCTGCTGCTGGTGAGAGAGAGAGAGAGAGAGAGAGAGAGAGAGAGAGAGAGAGAGAGAGAGAGAGAGAGAGATGCACGTACGAAAGGCTGGAGGTGTGTGTGTGTGTGTGTGTGTGTGTGTGTGTGTCAGTCTTGATGATGTACACCCAGAAAGTAAATTATCTTTATGGATTGGACCGAAGGATTTCAAAATGAACACTAAAGAACTCCTGTTGTGTGGATAGACCCTAAGCAAGCGTGAACGCGAGACACATCGCTTGATTATTACGTAAGCTGCTCAGTATACTAATTACTCTCGAATCAAGAAAATAAATGAGATGCGTTGCAACTGTTTAAAAGCAATATTCTCTACATTGCACACTTTGCTTCAGACACAAAGAAATATATATATATATATATATATATATATATATATATATATATATATATATATATATATATATATATATATATATATATTATCCCTGGGGATAGGGGAGAAAGAATACTTCCCACGTATTCCCTGCGTGTCGTAGAAGGCGACTAAAAGGGGAGGGAGCGGGGGGCTGGAAATCCTCCCCTCTCGTTTTTTTTTTTTTTTTTTTTTTTTCCAAAAGAAGGAACAGAGAATTGGGCCAGGTGAGGGTATTCCCTCAAGGCCCAGTCCTCTGTTCTTAACGCTACCTCGCTAATGCGGGAAATGGCGAATAGTTTGAAAGAAAAAGAAAGATATATATATATATATATATATATATATATATATATATATATATATATATATATATATATATATATATATATATAAGGAAAATAGGACTATCATTGTCAGTCAAGACCCTAATGCATGTGTCCAACTCCTTCGTCAGATGTTTTATATTGTACAGCAGAAAAATGTAAGGGTAGTTTTTTATGGCTTTACTACTCGTAACTGCATTTTTCTAGCATAAAAGCTATTCAAGACACATGAACTGCTTTCCAACAGATAACCTCGTCATGGACCATCTCGTCTACTGTTCCATGTCTTCGCAGTAAGTCCTGACGTCACTACACACCAGTTGATATGTTGTTGGAACCTAACAACACAGGTCTAATTTCTATACTTCATGGTATAAGAATATTTTCCCATTTTTCAGCGGACCGATGGGGTAATATTTTTTTTTCCTTGATTTGGTTTTGCACGAGTAAAAATATTTTGGGATATTTCTTCCATTCATGTCATTTTTCTTTTCTTCTTCTTAATCCTGTGTTTCGCATGACACTTTTAAATTATGGTCCAAGTTCCATAATTCCCTTGTTATCTCTCCTTTGTTGGGTGAGCCGTGGCTTCTCCAGTTCATCTTCAGTTCTTTGTCGCCTCCACTTGATCTTAGGTGCTTTCTCTTCTCGCTGATGTGTCTGTGGCATACTGTTCGGAGTACCAGAGCGGTCATGCCACTCACACGCTCCTCCTCCGTCCTGGTACTCGGCAGCGTTTCCCAATGTGTTGTTGCAGATGCTCTCATTGACCACATCCTCCCAGTTTATCTGTTTACTGTTCAAAGCAGAGTTCCTGAAGACACCTCCACTGCTTCGTGTGTCCTGTCCAGGCTTGCTTTAACCCCAGTCAGGTTGTGATCATGGTACAGGGTGTTTGAGATAGTAGTACCACATTCTAGGGCCACACTATTGGTGAAGATTTAAGTCCAGGATGTTATTTTCTCCCACTTCCAGCTGGGTACTGGAATTACGGCTGCTTGGACCAACCATCTCCACACACGAAGGTCTGTCTCCAATGAATTCAAATGTGATATATATATATATATATATATATATATATATATATATATATATATATATATATATATATATATATATTACACAGCAGACAATGAATTTAGTCCATTCTTTTCGTCAGTGAGTCAGTCTCTATCTGCTCGACTCTCCAGCGTCCATAAAACCCTGCCCACTTTGGTCACCCGGCAAAGGACTAAGTTTCCACGAAAAATGATGCTCAAAAACATTTCGCTCTCAAATTGGACATACTTTCCGTCACTTCTTCTTCACTAATTAAAGTAAAGTATTTTGAGGACGCGGGAGGACTTTTCTGTAGTGGGTCGTCTAAGATTTTTAACATCATATTACGATTTTCTTTTTTTTTCTTAACTTTTCTGCCCCATTATCCCCTTCTGCGTGGCTTCCGCAGCGCTCAGGGAACAGGCCAGGCCACTGGGTAGGATCACACAGGTCAAGAGTTGCCGTGATGTCAAGTGCGTGTCTTTGTAGGGTGAGAACCGAACAAATGAAGGTGCATGTGTTCGGGAATTCCCTGTTTGGAAGCTGTGTCTTGATCATGAGAGGTTTTTGTGACTAGTTGAACTGGTGTGTGGAACACTGGGAGTTTTGGGGTGGTGTCCAGAAAGCGTCCTAACCCGTATGTGTCTAGAGAGTGTAGTTCCGGATGGATGTATAGAGGATGAGATGGTGTTTAAGAATGGGTTTAGAAAACGGATGTTTAGTGCTTAGGCGAAATCACTGTGGTGTATATATGCCTAATAAACCGAGTGCCCTGTCTTGTGTAGCAGGTCACTTTACATATATATATATATATATATATATATATATATATATATATATATATATATATATATATATATATATATATATATTTGGAAGGGTGAACGACCAGGCAGGTGAAGCTTATAGTTTGCGTTGGGGTAAACAAATTGTTGGTTGAGGATACTAAGGGATTTCAGTTTGCTCGTGGCCTCTGTGTTGATGTTTTCGGTGTGAGGGTAAATATCCCGTCTGGGGTTCAGAGGCTGACGGAGGATTTCTGCTGGGATGCAGCCGTTCTGTTATCAGCGAACCAGTGTTGTACTTATTTAATTTCAATCGCTTGCTTATTTCTGTGTTTATAATTTATATATACATATCAGTAATGGATGTTCCCTTTCGGGCTTCATATCATACCTATAAAATACACATGTCTCAGGCCAAACCTGTAAAGGTGTACGAATCATCCATCTTAGCTCTACATTTCGGGCATTTCCTTGTGACTTTTTATTCTCATCAAAGTCTTGTACAAGTTTGGGGGGCAAAACATGTTAACGAATCGTGCTATTTGGATATTCTGTGGTATTCTGTAAGTGTATTCTTTTACGAGTGTATTTTGCTTATAGTCTCTCGTAATCTTGGATCATTCGGATAAGTTGTGGGTAAAATCTTTGATCAGTATTGATTCATCGTTATGGGATATTAAGGTTTTATAACTGAGGACGATTTTCCTCAGCGGATGTCTGAGTGATGGCCGGAGATGATGTCAGTATGAGTCGAGTTGGTCTCAGTGGCAAAGACCACACCTGGTCTACCTGCTGACACTACACCCTCCATCACCATGGCCAGCACCAACACACACCTCCCCCCCCAACCATCGGTAGCACCACCACCTCCACCGCCACCAGCAGCAGCAGCATCACCACCACCGCCACCAGCAGCAGCATCACCAACACCACCATCGCCAACACCATCACCACCACAACCATCGTCCGCATCAACACCAACACTTCCACCACCACCACCACCATCGCCAACACCAGTGCCTCCACCTCCACACCACCACCACCAACACCAGTGCCTCACCACCTCCACACCACCACAGCCATCACCAGCACCTCCCCGCCACCTCAACCCTCCAGACAAATTTTCTGGTTCGTTTCCAGCCGAGTCTTTCCAGCGAAAACATTTCTTCCGTCTTATTAACCACTGGAAAGTTTGAAATAATATTTAATATCGACTCTGATTACAAAATAGTTTTGTACCGTAGCACTTGTGCGCTTCGTGCGTCTGGAAGAAGGGTCCTGGTGTTACCTGTGAAACAATTATTGTCCAGGGGGCTCTCTTACTGCCCAAGGCTGCGCTACACTTAGTAGCAGGGAAAGCACGGACTCTTATTAAAGCAAGGAGGGAAGCTGTAAAGGTAAGGTAAAGTATACATGATACTAACAACCTTCGTCTTATATATCGTGTTTCATTTTCCCCGTGGACTCATAGGAATATATATATATATATATATATATATATATATATATATATATATATATATATATATATATATATATGACGAGGGAGCGTCGAATATGCAGTCAGGGAAGCGAGTCAGGTGTTGGCTGTTGGTGATACAGCACACTGGTGGAAGATTTAAGTAAGAAACTGCAGAAAATTAGGTTTAATAGGGTTGAGCGACAAGTTAGTTGGGGGTGTAAGTTTGAATGGAGGAACCATGAGGAAGTGAAGTGTTTTAGATATCGAGCAGAGAATGGAAACATGGAAGCGGAAGTGAGTCATAGGGAAGGTGAGGGGGCAAAGGTTCTGGGAGCGATGAAGAATGTGTGGGAAGAGATGTTATCTGGGTACGTTTGAAAGAACAGTAGTGTATGGTCTATGGATGAGAGTCATGGGTTGTAGAATGCTGAGCGGAGGAGGGTGGATGTGTTGGAAATAAAATGTTTGAGAACAATGTGTGGTGTTGAGGTGGCTTGATCGAGTACGTAATGAAAGGGTAAAAGAGATGTGTGTCAGTAGAGAGTAGGTTGAGACAGCTAAAAAGGTTGTGTTGAAATGGTTTGGAGATATGGAGAATATATATATATATATATATATATATATATATATATATATATATATATATATATATATATATATATGTGTGTGTGTGTGTGTGTGTGTGTGTGTGTGTGTGTGTGTGTGTCTCTGTGTGTCAGAAGTGGAGGGAACAAGGAAGTCAGGGAAACAAAATTGGAGATGGAAGGATGGGGTCTGAAAATGCAGGAAGGTGAAAAGGTTGCAAAGAACAGAGTGACCTGGAACGATGTGGTATACCGGGGTCGACGTGTTGTCAATGGTCTGTACCAGGGCATGTGAAGCGTCCGGGGTACGCCGTAAAAAAGGTCTGTGGGGCCTGGTCGCGGACAGGGAGCTGTGGTTTCGGTGCATTACACATGACAGCTAGAGAATGGGTGTGAGCGGATGTGGCCTTCTTTTTTCTTCGTCTATTCCTGGCGCTAAACGCGGCGTGGGTTCGAACCCTTTCCCCGTGGAAGACAGTGCATGTATTATGTGAGCGGTCGCCTCAAGCACTATATGATCCTGTCTCACCGCCACGTTTGACATGACTTGAACGGTAAACCTGTCCACCTATCGGGGAACGGCAGAAAGAGAAATCCCGTTGCGTCTGTTTAAGGGACAAAGAACAATCGAGTAATTGTAATCGTACAGCGATTAATTATAAGATGATTAACAGGGAGAACGATCGGGAACACAGAAAGCGCCGTGTGTGTGTGTGTGTGTGTGTGTGTGTGTTTACCATACAGGTATGGTAGGCTTCTAAACAAGTGAGGACAGTATGGAGGAAGCGAGTGAAAATTACTCGATATATTTCAACATCTTTTTTCTTTTTTCTTCTCTCCCGGTACACATGGATGCTTCTCGTTAAGAGGGTCAGAAGTCAAGTTGATGGCGCCTTCCCAGTAACGACAAGGGGGGGGGGGGGACGGGTCAAAAGTCAAGTTGCTGATGTACTCCCATTGACGACAAGAGGTCAAAGGTCATGACGTTGACGGTGCGTTTCTGGTTACGACAAGAGGTCAAAGGTCATGACGTTGACGGTGCGTTTCTGGCTACGACAAGAGGTCAAAGGTCATGACGTTGACGGTGCATTTCTAGTTACGACAAAGGGCCAGAGGTCGGGTTGACGGCGCATTTCTAGTCACGACAGGAGGTCAGAGGTCAGGTTGACGGTGTATTTCTAGTTACGACAGGAGGTCAAAGGTCAAATTGACGGTGCATTTCTAGTTACGACAGGAGGTTAAAGGTCAGGTTGAAGGCGCATTTCTAATTACGACAGGAGGTCAGGGTTCATGCTGACGGCGCATTTCTAGTTACGACAGGAAGTCAAAGGTCAAATTGACGGTGCATTTCTAGTTACGACAGGAGGTCAAAGATCAGGTTGAAGGCGCATATCTAGTTATGACAGGAGGTCAGAGGTCATGCTGACGGTGCACTCTTGCGACGGGACTACGTCAACGGAGCACGGTCGTGCCATCAGTGTTCGCCCTTCAGGCCCCAGTGAACGATCCAAATGTTCGTGTCAGTAGGTTTTTTGTGTACACATGCAAATGATCATGCAGACAATCATGACTATCATGGTAGTGTACAGTGTTCGGGTAAGCTAAATTTACCTTCTTTTTTTTCTTATAGCTGAGACGGCACGGCCAACTGAGTCCCTAATCAAGGCCATCTCATGTACGATATATATATATATATATATATATATATATATATATATATATATATATATATATATTTTCTCTTTTTCATACTATTCGCCATTTCCCGCGTTAGCGAGGTGGTGTTAAGAACGGAGGACTGGGCCTTTGAGGGAATATCCTCACCTGGCCCCCTTCTCTGTTCCTTCTTTTGGAAAATTAAAAGAGGGAGGGGAGGATTTCCAGCTCCCCGCTTCCTCCCCTCTCAGTCGCCTTCTACGACACGCAGGGAATACGTGGGAAGCATTCTTTCTCCCCTGTCCCCAGGGATAATATACATATATATATATGTATATATATATATATATATATATATATATATATATATATATATATATATATATATATATATATATTTTCCCTCGCAAACGCGGGAGACAGCGACAAAGTATAAAAAAAAAAATATATATATATATATATACATATATATATATATATATATATATATATATATATATATATATATATATATATATATATATATATATATATCCTAGCCTGAGGCAGGTACTCAATTTATCGCCCAACCCCTAGGGATAGATGAACAGCTAGATTGACTTTAGACCGACTGCCGCAACCAGGATTCGAACCTACACACTCGCGACCCTGGACGGGCCCGTGAATGCGTCACGGCTAGCACCGCAAAGCGCCATTACTCTCACCCTAGTGGCAGACATACACATCATCATATAATCAGTAGGTACACTACACACTAGAATGCTCCTACTGGCAATACATGTCGTTGCGAAATATATACGACGTCCCGTTATTTAACGGCGATGTGTTCCGTTGTTGAACGGCGATGAAACCAGCTGCACTGCACGGGAAATCATTCATAATGTGATGCCTTTTGGAAGAGCCGTCCGTCATTAGATAGAACGCGTGTGTCCGGCCGCTGGAAGAGCCGTCATCATTGCATGTCGTGCGTCCGTCTGCTGTTCGTATTTCACATCCCAAAATGGAGCAGCTCTATTACATCCTGTGCGTGTGCGTGTGTGTGTGTGTGTGTGTGTGTGTAGAGAGAGAGAGAGAGAGAGAGAGAGAGAGAGAGAGAGAGAGAGAGAGAGAGAGAGAGAGAGAGAGAGAGAGAGAGAGAGAGAGACACTGGTCATTTTCATTCCCGTTCGGGGATCTATCTATCTATCTATCCATCTCGCTTTCCATCCATTCAGCTGCTGCAACACACACACTCTCACTCTCAACAAGTCAGCCTGACAGTTTCATCAGCCCGACGCCAGAGCTTTAACAGATATATGCGTGTGTTCCCTGTATTCTGAAAAGGTGGGACGCCATCACTGTAGTGTATGAATATAAGAAAGACATCGCTTGACGTGGAGGCTGTCAAAAACAAGGGATTGATATCCGAGTGATCTTCGTTAGGGCAGAAATAACATTAAGTCTAGCTGTGACACAATACACAATGGCAGGTATGGTGAAGAGAGAGAGAGAGAGAGAGAGAGAGAGAGAGAGAGAGAGAGAGAGAGAGAGAGAGAGAGAGAGAGAGAGAGAGAGAGAGAGAGGTTGTGTAACGTTTACCCTAAACAAAAAAAGGGGACGCCATTTTGAAATTGCTAATGTTAGCAAATACTCCTTTAGGAATGGAGTGTTAGCGCCTTCCAGGCGGCCCGCAGCTGCCGGGGAGAGGTGATGCATGTTGTCAGTCGCCCCCCTACTGAGGAAGGCCGTGCTCGAACCCCACCAAGCCACTAGCTGTCAACAACCTCCAACCCTAAAACGTATCTAAAACAAGAGTAAACACTTTCAGGTTGTCAGCTTTCTTCGATTTTGGGAGGGAGGAGAGGGTTGGAGGGAGAGAGGAGAGGAAGGGAGGGAGAGTTGGAGGGAGGGAGGGAGATGGGGAGATCTAGAGGGTGATGGGGAGATTAGCCACAGGAAGAGAGTTACAGTAATGTGATCCGTACGGTTAAGGTGGGCCGTTTCTCTCTCTCTCTCTCTCTCTCTCTCTCTCTCTCTCTCTCTCTCTCTCTCTCTCTCTCTCTCTCTCTCTCAACTTTCAGAGGCAAATTCACTTTCCCAAACGCATCTTTAAAGTTGCGTGGTGCTGGTGCTGCTGGTGGGATGATCGCTCAACAATGGGAAACAAACCATCATCACCTGGGGGTGACTAGATTCACGCCAGAGGACGTCAATATTTCCACATGTGTCCACACCTTGAGGCACACAGATCTGAACACACTCCCCTGATGATGTGATTATTACACGAAAGTGCACTTGGGAACTTATCGTGTTTCATTTTCCCCGTGGACTCATAGGAATATATATATATATATATATATATATATATATATATATATATATATATATATATATATATATATATATATATATATAGTCAACATATTACAGAATTATCTTAAAATCGTCCGCTTCTGAATGGTATTGGAGAGACTTTAAAATTCTTCGAATCTTTGACACATAACACGACTTACATCAGACGGCTTCATGGTGGAGAGCGACGTGGCGGTGTCGTCATTCCGCCACGTCGACACTCCTCCTCCTCCTCCTCCTCCTCGAGCGCTTTGGCGGTGGTGGCCGCAGGCACAGGCAGCCGCCGCGCCTCGCCGTAATTATCGCATCAAGCAACTGGCCTGACCTGGCCTTCCTTAGGGAGGAAGGGGAAGGAGGAGGAGGCGGACCACAAAGGTCGGCCCTCCGCCCCCCCCAATCCCTGGGGTCACCACTCAAAGTTCGAAGAGCGGTCGACCGTTAAGGACATAAGCCCCACCTTCCCCTCGGGTATCGGCCAATCAATAGCGTCTACGGTCGCCAAGGACAGCCCCCCCCACGTGACCCTGAGTTCGGGCCGCCCTCGTATTATACCATGGCATCTCTGTGGGGGCTGAGACGCCATGGGTAAAAACAGACGTTACCCGGATGTTGGTGTTTGGGTTCGTTTTATTCCGGGTCTGCCGTCATGCCAGTCATAAAACATGTATTATGTGGACGAGAGAGGGAACTGTTTACATAATAAAACACGTGTTTACCGAATGGCGTCTTAGCTACGTCTCTGTCGTGTATATCAACTGAGTGTTGTTCTACGTCTTCTATCTCATTCTTGTTGTCTCCCCTGACGATGTGATTATTATACGAAAGTGCACTTGAGATCTTATAGTGTTTCATTTTCCTAGTGGTATTATGCATATGTTAAATCACATGCACCAGTGTCAGTTCTTGCAATATATATATATATATATATATATATATATATATATATATATATATATATATATACATATATATATTATCCCTGGGGATAGGGGAGATAGAATACTTCCCACGTATTCCCTGCTTGTCGTAGAAGGCGGCTAAAAGGGGAGGGAGCGGGGGGCTGGAAATCCTCCCCTCTCATTTGTTCTTTTCCGAAAGAAGGAACAGAGAAGGGGGCCAAGTGAGGATTTCCCTCAATGGCTCAGTCCTCTGTTCTTAACACTACCTCGCTAACGCGGGAGATGGCGAATAGTATGAAAAAAAATTCATATATATATATATATATATATATATATATATATATATATATATATATGAAGATTTGTTCAAAGACAGTCCCATGAAATCACTGAAGGGAATGCTACGCAACTGAGTGGAGTGTTGACAGTAAAATCCTTTACTCTAATATCAAAGACCCGGTGACTTGTTCAACCTTCGCAAAATTTAAGGATAAACAGAAATAGTAAACAGAATCTCTGGGATCAAAACGTAAACACAGGCAGCCCGCTTCGTAGACAGAACATCTTTTCACCTGGATGAGTCCCCTGTTCGTGATGGATGAAGGAGTCATCACAAAAGGAATTGTAACTAAAGTGTGACTTAGCTAAGGTGTGACTTAACTAAGGTGTGACTTAACTAAAGGTGTGACTTAACGAAAGTGTGACTTAACTAAAGGTGTGACTTAACTAAAGTGTGGCTTAACTAAAGGTGTGACTTAACTAAGGTGTGACTTAACTAAGGTGTGACTTAACTAAAGGTGTGACTTAACTAAAGTGTAACTTAACTAAGGTGTGACTTATCTAAGGTGTGACTTAACCAAGGTGTGACTTAACGAAAATGTGAATTAACTAAGGTGTGACTTAACTAAAATGTGAATTAACTAAGGTGTGACAACGACGGTGTGACTTATCTAAGGTGCGACTTATCTAAGGTGTGACTGAGTTCACAGCTTTGCTACAGATGTTTCTATTCTTGTGTCGTTTCTAAGGCTGGTGATCAGCGCGAATAAAGATAACCCACTGATTTCAGCTGTAATACTCTCTCTCTTTTATAAGGAAAACGAAATCTATTATTTGAACGTCTTTCCACTGAGCGTTTTCAGCATTTCTGCGTTTATAATCTCGCTGATCGAAGGCCACATCACGAAGCATTTCCACAATTCCTTCCTCGACATCCGATACATTGTTGTGCTTCACATCCACCTGATAATTCCATCCACTTCCATTGAACAAGAGACGATCTGAAACCTTCCTTAGCATGCATCACAGGCAATCATGATCGTCCTCAATCCCTCTGGAAGTTCTGATGCTCACGATCTCCCTCCCACAGCCTCTCTACACACTGCATTCTCTTGGACGACCGCCACCCCCAAGCAGTGTACTTTATATAAAGTTTCCAAACGTCTTCCTTTCTGGCGTGGGTTCAAGTGGCGTGAGCCGCACTGCAGCTTCTTGTAGTTGAGGTCGTTCAATATCTTATGTAGGGAGGGGTGTCAAATGGCAAGTCCATAGCGCCCCTGGCAGAACACCGAGCACTACCACCTTCGTCTGCAGGTCTGCTGCGATAGTGCAGGAGCCGACCCGACTCGTGGAATACACACAGCAGGTAGGAGGGAAGAGGACAAGAGCTCATTAAAAAACATTATACTTTTCTCGCTAACTTTTCGGAACTTTTAAGAGATCGTAAAACGAATTATGCTTTGCTTCGCCATCGTAAACATTCGTTGGAGCTCATTTTTTTTTTCTTATGACGAGGCTTAGTTACTCGTGTATGATGGTGGCTACACAAGGGTGTTGTATTTAGAATACTGGTACCTTTGAAGGGTACTCTTTATCCTCGCCATTGTGGGAGAAGGCAATGTGATCAGCACGTCTGTCTGCCTCTGTGTCTGGCTAACTGTTCATCACTATGTAGCATCTGCCTGCTTCTGTATTCGCAGTAGCACAAGCATGCCAGAACCGAGTTACGTGTGACCTCTGCAGTTGTGAGTGAGGCAATTGTCCACTGCATTCCTGCACAGCTGTAGAATTCTATACGACAGTTCTGTATGTAAGTACCTGGATCTAATGTATTTTCTAAAGCTACAAGTCACTAAGCTAAGATCCACGCCATACGTTATTTTTCCCTTTTTTGTCTTATTTCGATGACGTGTGTCTAGCGTCCAGATGTGTCCATGCGTCCTGTGCTACCGGACGTATGATGCACACACAGCCAGATGACCTCTTCCAGGCCACGAAGATCTTCTTGGTCACTCCCTCCTCACTCATCCTCTCTACATGTCCAAACAATATCGGTACACCCTAGTCAGCTCTCTCTTGCTCAGGCTTCACGTACTATCACAACTCGCCCTTACCTCTTCACCCCTCATATGCAATCAGTTCTTCCTACGCCAAATGTCATCCTCAGGCATCTAATCCCCAATACATCCACAGCTCCTTCTCTCTCTCTCTCTCTCTCTCTCTCTCTCTCTCTCTCTCTCTCTCTCTCTCTCTCTCTCTCTCTCTCTCTTCATTCGAGGCTCAAGACTCAGTGATACAGCAACGATGGAATTACTGTATCTTCAGATACATTCGTCTTCACCCTAACACACAGTGGCCTCATCTTCCACATACTCCTCATTGTGCCCAGGACCTTTGCTCCCTCTCCTAAGACTCGCGTCCACCCCTGTGGTTTTATCCGCTGCCATGTCCACTCCTTGTAACCTGTATCATTCTCCACTCCCTCCAAGGCCTCCCGACTCATACTCAAACCACCCTGTCTCCTCCTCCTGTTGGACCTCATTACCTTACTGTGGCTCACATCAACTCGTATCTTCCTCCCTTCACAGGGGGTCTCCCAAACTCAGAGTTTGTCTCTGGTGTCCGTCACCAGACTCGTGCCATCTGCAAACATCAGCTGAATTCCCAGGCTCCCCCCACCTAAATCCCTAAGCATACTGTAGACCCGCCCTTCCTTTTAAGACCCATGCATTTACTTCCATAACTATCTCGTTCATGAACAGATTAAACAGCCAAGGTGGTATCATACACCCTTGACGTAGACCTATCTGTACCTGGAACCACTCACTCTTCTCCATTCCTCCTCGCACCCATGCTTCACTCTCCCAGTGGGAGCCTCTCACTGCATTTGGCAGCTTTCCTCCCGAAACCATATTTCCGTAACATCTTCAACAAGACATTTAATTTGTCCTCCCTGCCTGGGATTCTACCAGTCCGCAGGCACTTCATCTTGATCCATACAAACACTTAAATGCCTGAATTAACAACACTTAATTCTTGAGAAACTCAACAACAGTCCCATCCACTCCAGTCCTGCAACTTTGCCACAATTCAATAAGCAGACCCTTCCATGGTTTCTCCCTGCAGCTTCACACGCCCTGATTTAGTCCAATGACAGCACGTCGACCCCTGTATACCACATCACTCTAATTCACTCTATCCCGTGCATGCCTTTCATCCTCCTGCATAATCATGCACCGACCGCTCAAAATCTTTTTCACTCTACCCTTCCACCTCCAATCTGTTCTCCCGTTTCTTCTTGTTCCCTCCACTTCTGACACAAATATCCTCTTTGTCAACCTTTCCTCACTCATTCGTTCCATATGTCCAACCCATTTCAACACGCCCTCTTCTGCTCTTTCAACCACGCTCTTTTTCTATCACCACATCTGTCACTTACCCTTTCATTACTTACACGATCAATATATGTATATATATATATACATATGATGGCAGAATTATACAAGAATAAATTTGATATTCAGAATATATTCATAATGTAGCTTATCAAATATTCAAATATGCAAATTAGCAAGTACACTCCATGAATTTCTTATGCTCGGTGAACGTGAGGGGAAAAGGGGAGGGGAGGTTGGGGGGGGGGTTGAGCCTCTGGCCATCTGGGCGGCAAGACCCATGCCCCCCCCACCCCCCCATCAACGCCTTCTGCTGCTACGCCGTCAGGAGCAAGAGCCACTGCTAAGGCCTTCGTCAGACCACCAGGCGTCCTCAGGTGGACTACTTTACCAATATACGACAGGTCTTCTGCCGTTAACAGTGGAAGTTATCAGCAGTGTGACACAGAGCTAACAGGTGTGTAGTGAGCGTGTGTGTGTGTGTGTGTGTGTGTGTGTGTGTGTGTGTGTGTCGGGTCTAACAACAGAGCCAACAGGAGGTGTGGTTGGGTGTGTATCGGGTCCTAACATCGGGAGCCAACAGGAGGTGTGGCTGGGTGTGTGTCGGGTCCTAACATCGGGAGCCAACAGGAGGCGTGGCTGGGTGTGTATCGGGTCCTAACATCGGGAGCCAACAGGAGGCGTGGCTGGGTGGGTATCGGGTCCTACCATCGGAGCCAACAGAAGGCGTGGCTGGGTGTGTATCGGGTCCTAACATCGGGAGCCAACAGGAGGCGTGGCTGGGTGGGTATCGGGTCCTATCATCGGGAGTCAACAGGAGGCGTGGTTGGGTGGGTATCGGGTCCTATCATCGGGAGCCAACAGGAGGCGTGGCTGGGTGGGTATCGGGTCCTAACATCGGGAGCCAACAGGAGGCGTGGTTGGGTGGGTATCGGGTCCCATCATCGGGAGCCAACAGGAGGCGTGGCTGGGTGGGTATCGGGTCCTAACATCGGGAGCCACCAGGAGGCGTGGCTGGGTGGGTATCGGGTCCTAAGTCGGAGCCAACAGGAGGCGTGGCTGGGTGTGTATCGGGTCCTAAGTCGGAGCCAACAGGAGGCGTGGCTAGGTGTGTATCGGGTCCTACCATCGGAGCCAACAGGAGGCGTGGCTAGGTGTGTATCGGGTCCTACCATCGGAACCAACAGGAGGCGTGGCTGGGTGGGTATCGGGTCCTACCATCGGAACCAACAGGAGGCGTGGCTGGGTGGGTATCGGGTCCTAACATCGGAGCCAACAGGAGGCGTGGCTAGGTGTGTATCGGGTCCTACCATCGGGAGCCAATAGGAGGCGGGTATGCACCGCTCTCGCCTCGTCCGATCACAATACCTTTAATCTGGTAACACTGCAGCCTCGACCACCCGGCCTGAAGGGGTAAAAGACAGAGTTCGTGGCCATGAAACCTGTTTGATCAGGCAGATGGCACGGCCGGACCCGGGCGGGGTGGGAGCGCGAGGCTCTTCCCCAGTGTGTGTGTGTGTGTGTGTGTGTGTGTGTGTGTGTGTCGGGGGGGAGGGGGGGAGTGGGTGCGTTGGCTAATGACCAAGGGGGAGGGGGGTTATAATGGGGGGGAGGGGTGCCATTAGTCAGTGATCGTGGGGTTGGGTCAGCAGCGGAGGAGGAGGAGGAGGAGGAGGAGGAGGTGATTAATCCTGCCAGTCATCGGTTCCCACGAGCAATCCACTTTAAGGGGAGGGAGGGAGGGAGGGAAGGGGAGGGAGGGAGGGAAGGGGAGGGAGGGGGGAGGGAGGGAAGGGGAGGGAGGGAGGGAGGGAGGGAGGGAAGGAAGGGGAGGGAGGGAGGGAGGGAGGGAAGGAAGGGGAGGGAGGGAGGGAGGGAAGGGGAGGGAGGGAGGGAGGGAAGGGGAGGGAGGGAGGGAGCTGATTATTTCCCCTTCCCTCTTACCCTACCCACACACCTCCGAGGGGGGAGGGGGAAGGTCATTAGCATAGATGTGAGCGGCGGATAACGGCTTCCCCTGCGACGTGGGGGTTTCTCTCTCTCTCTCTCTCTCTCTCTCTCTCTCTCTCTCTCTCTCTCTCTCTCTCTCTCTCATCGTGGACAACAAGAGGAAGAGGCGACGTCCCTCGTTCATGCTATGTCCCTCTCAAGACGACACAGGGTAGTTGATGGCCTGCTTCTCTCTCTCTCTCTCTCTCTCTCTCTCTCTCTCTCTCTCTCTCTCTCTCTCCCCGTGGAGGGAAGTGAGGAGGAGGAGGAGGACCACTGTCCCGGGTGGGTGGAGGGACGTGAGGAACAGTGTCGTCACGGGAGGGTGGAGGGAGGTGAAGTAGGGAGAAATGAGGACAAGCATCATGGAGGGTAGATATAATAATAATGGGGGAGATAAACTGAGGTGAAGTGGGGGAGGGGGAGGGGGGAAATGAGGGGGCGCAAGAGAGAGGAGATACATGTGTATATGAGTGGATGGGCCATTCTTCGTCTATTTCCTGGCGCTACCTCGCAGACGCGGGAGACGGCAATCAAGTATAGCAAAACAAAATATATATATATATATATATATATATATATATATATATATATATATATATATATATATATATATATATATATAAACACACACGGGAACTGTGAGTAGGGCAGTAGTACACGCTTCACGGGAAGATGGCAGATAAGAGTCTTGGGCTGACGAATGAGACACTGTCAGTCGGGCAATGGAAATAAAACCTCGCGTCAGGAACATTTACCGCCGTAACGGAGCGCTGCCTGGCGCGGACGTGCGCGGAGGGTGGCGCGCACGCGCACAGGCCCCCCTTCTCCCGCGGTATGCGCCCGGCGAGTGATGTCTTTGGGCAAGACAGATGGCCTTTTCTCCGACTGTTTTTGGCAAGTATGTTCCTTCTTGATGAATTTAATTCACTGGGACAGTCATATTAAGATGCCGTCTACAGCCCATGGTCATAAAGACGACACGTTCATTATCTTTAACGTTACGCTTCTGTTACTGTAGCGTTACACCGGGTTAAGGTACGTGTGACGGTGTACCCTGGTTGTGTGTGTGTGTGTGTGTGTGTGTGTGTGTGTGTGTGTCTACACCCCCGCCCAACACAGGTGAGGCAAGGCAGGAGGTGGCTGCAGGTTAACAGTGACTCGCCTTTACTCTGTTGTGTCGCTCACTTCCGAGAGAAAGAAAGAAAACGAAAAAAAAAGAGGTCTGAAATTTTATTACCTCGACGCTCCAAACTTTTGGGGGAAATTTTTCTTCCTGGAGTTTATTAACGGGTGTTGGCCTTAGCTTCGGGGGCAGGGGGGGGGGGGTTAGATAGTGCCTTAACTTCAGGGGATTGGATTGTACCTTAACTTCAGGGGGGTTAGATAGTGTATTAACTTCAGGGGGTTTGATAATGCCTTAATTTCAGGGGGTTAGATAGTGCCTTCATTTCAGGGGGTTAGATAATGCCTTAACTTCAAGGGGTTAGATAGTGCCTTAACTTTAGGGGTTAGATAGTGCCCTAACTTCAGGGGGTTGGATAGTGCCTTAACTTCAGGGGGTTTGATAATGCCTTAACTTCAGGGGGTTAGATAGTGCCTAAACTTCAGGGGGTTTGATAATGCCTTAACTTCAGGGGGTTTGATAACGCCTTAACTTCAGGGAGTTAGATAGTGCCTTAACTTCATGGGGTTAGATAGTGTCTTAACTTCAGAGGGTTAGATAGTGCCTAAACTTCAGGGGGTTTGATAATGCCTTAACTTCAGGGGGTTAGATAGTGCCTTAACTTCAGGGGGTTAGATTGTGCCTTAACATCAGGTTAGATAGTGCCTTAATTTCAGGGGGTTAGATAGCGCCTTAACTTCAGGGGGTTAGATAGTGCCTTAACTTCTTCAAGGGGTTAGATTAGTGCCTTAACTTCAGGGGGTTAGACAGTACCTTAACTTCAGGGGTTAGATAGTGCCTTAGCTTGTGACACACAAAAGATATTCCAGTAGGGAAGGGAGACCAGCTAGTGCTGACGTCAACAGGAGACCACGAGAGGCAGGGAGACCAGCTAGTGCTGACGCCCACAGGAGACCGCACGGGGCACGGAGCACGGTAATATCTTGCAAACAAAAATGTCTCAAGTTTAATTACTCGGCTGGAATATGAATTTCGCAGCCGAGTTGAGGTACTTCTTCAGGAGGGACAGGCCGTTATATGTCTGCTTGTATACAGAGATAATCACACCCACCAGGGAGCAGCAGTTACTACTACCGGTAGTTTGCCAGAAGAAACGACAGCGAGGCAAGTGAGCCAGCGCTGCCTGCAGTGGCTGTCAGAACGTGTCCCTTCCCTGGCCCAGGTTCTTCCGTCTTTCCTAATCTTTTTTTTTTTTTCTGCCTCATTAACACACGCGGGTCGCTGGAACTCATTCCACAAACGCAAACTTTCGCGCCGTCTTTCATATACACAACTTGGCAACACGTAATTCACACAGGTCTTCATCTTAAATTACAAATCACTTTTATCCCAGGGAGGGGAACGAGGGAGGCAAGATAACTACCCACGTATCTCCTGTGGCTGGCACGATGCGAATAACTTGAGGAGAGAGAGAGAGAGAGAGAGAGAGAGAGAGAGAGAGAGAGAGAGAGAGAGAGAGAGAGAGAGCCATGAGGTATCGTGGCTAAAGGCATTCAAGTGTGTCGGAGATGATGCATGGAACATAATGAACTTGAGCGATGTGGTATACGGGGAGCGACATGCTGTCAGCCAGGTGAACCGAGGCATGTACATACAAGTGGTCTGGGAGAAACCAAAGAATAAACTGTGGGGTCTGAATGTGGAGAACGGGGCTCCAGGGTCGGTGCATAACAGATGGAGATTGGTTCGTGTGTTGCATTTATTATCTTGCTGCGGTAGGGAAGAATTTATATATATATATATATATATATATATATATATATATATATATATATATATATATATAGGTAGATAGATACACTTCTTGAGTGGGGCAAGCATGCGCGCGCTTATCTCGGACTAACTGAGGAACACGTCGTTTGTTTACTCGTTGCTGCCGCTGTCGGGTTCTCTCGGAAGCAACTCCCTCTTTGGGCCCCGGCGAAAACTTATTTACGCACCTCCACTTTGTCAATGCCACTCCGACCGGCTGGAGAAAAATACTTAATATATGATGGTGTTCCCTCGATGTGCAATTCTCTCGTCGGGATATATATATATATATTATGGAAAGGCTGGTTGTGTTATTTGAGGCTCGAGAGCAGACGCCGTTGGCAAGGGCGGCGTCGTGCTGCGTAGTTTGTCTCTCTCTCAAGCGGAAACCTAATGGACGTGTGATATATTCCCACTTAACGACCCTCTTGTGTGTTAGACGAACCCTTCACGCACTGCAGACACTTTTACTTAGATTTATTCTACTTTACGGGAGAACGTCATGTCTTAACCCTGGATTTGCCACAGTCTACACTTGTAAGCCACAGTGTATTTAATTTAACGTTTAAGGGACCAGACGACGCGTCAGGTGGCGTCTACCGCTTCCTGCTGGAGGAGGAAGGTCGCTTCCTCACCCACCGCCGTACCTCTACTGCTTCCTGCTGGTGGAGGAAGGTCGCTTCCTCACCCACCGCCGTACAAAAGTCTTGTGGATCATCCTTAGTGGGCCAATGAGACACACGAGTTTCAATCCCTATACCTTCATTTTTCCTGGGCTAGTGTCGGCCTCAGTTATGACCAAGGGACCAAATACACGTCACATATTGCTACATGACGCACACAATGCTGTATTCTACTGGTAACAGCTATCTATCTATCTATCTATCTATATATATATATATATATATATATATATATATATATATATATATATTGGTAAATCTTTATCCAGTTCCCTAACATCACACGGAAGGAGTCTCAATTTTCAGGAAAAAAAAAAAAAAATCTGGACAGTCAAACATGAAGAAATAACGACTCGGTGGCTCCCAGAAGCGTCCAGAACTGCGACTGCATCCCTGGAACCGACAGAAAAAGGTTATAAAATTTGCCCCCCACCCCCTGTCCGTCTTACCTCGAGTGAGGCAAAATGATTTTTCCTCAACAGAATTGTTAAACGTACGTAATGACGTATCAAGTAAGACTTGAGAGCGACGTCTTATATACGTTTGAGTTATACTTGAACTACCAAGTAAGACTTGAGTTGAGAGCGACGTCTTACATACGTTTGAGTTACGACGTCTTATATACGTTTGAGTTATACTTGACGTATCAAGTAAGACGAGTTGAGAGCGACGTCTTACATACGTTTGAGTTACGACGTCTTATATACGTTTGAGTTATACTTGACGTATCAAGTAAGACGAGTTGAGAGCGACGTCTTATATACGTTTGAGTTACGACGTCTTATATACGTCTGAGTTATACTTGACGTATCAAATAAGACGAGAGCGACGTCTTACATACGTTTGAGTTACGACGTCTTATATACGTCTGAGTTATACTTGACGTATCAAGTTAGACGAGAGCGACGTCTTACATACGTTTGAGTTACGACGTCTTATATACGTTTGAGTTATACTTGACGTATCAAATTAGACGAGAGCGACGTCTTACATACGTTTGAGTTACGACGTCTTATATACGTTTGAGTTATACTTGACGTATCAAGTTAGACGAGAGCGACGTCTTACATACGTTTGAGAGTTATACTTGACAAGTACTTCAACTTTGGGTACAATGAATGATATGAACATTTGCGTCTCTGAACCCACATGTAAACATCATTGGTTTTCCTCCCCGCCACAATTCATCCGTCTGCTGCTTATCTCTTCCTACCAAAACACATTTCTATGACCATCATCTCTTTTCCGTTATCGCGGGACAGCCTGGAAAGGATCCAACAGTCTGTTGTTCTCCGCTTTCCGTTGTAGTGGTACACGTACACAGGCATCGTCAACGGTTAGCGTTCAATCACTACTGACAACGGTCAGCGTTTAATCAGTGTCTGTCGTCAGCGTTCAATCAGTGTCAAGGGTGTGTTCGACCATTTTCAACCGTCAGCGTTCAATCATTGTCAGCGGTAGTGTTCAATCACTGTCAACGGTCAGCGTTCAACCATTTTCAAGTCAGCGTTCAATCACTGTCAACAGTCAGCGTTCAATCACTGTCAACGGCCATCGTTCAATCACTGTCAACAGTCAGCGTTCAATTAGTCACCGGTCAGCGTTTAATCACTCAACGGTCAGCGTTCAATCGCTGTCAACGGCCAGCGTTCAATCAGTATCAACGGCCAGCGTTCAATCAGTATCAACGGCCAGCGCTCAATCCGTATCAACGGCCAGAGTTCAATCCGTACCAACGGCCAGCGTTCAATCATTGTCAACATCACTGTTAGTCGATAATTATATATATATATATATATATATATATATATATATATATATATATATATATATATATATATATATATATATATACACGGCCATTAATACTAGCACTGCCGTCCCACATACTCGTTTTGATAGACGATACAGTCTAATTTTTTTTCCCACGCTCTGGTCATTACATGTACACAAGTCAAAACAAGATCTAAACCCTTAACGTTATATAATAATTCGTAAAGCTGTGCTACTCTCACATGTAACCCTGACAGTACTGCTGGGGGGGTTGCCTCATACACCTGGCAGCGGAGCAGCATTAATCAAAGGGCTTTTAGCTGACGTAAACAATTTCACCAGGTTGAGTTACACACACACACACACATATTATATATATATATATATATATATATATATATATATATATATATATATATATATATATATATATATATATTTTCTTCTGTTTCCCATTTTAGAAAGTTATAAAATACAAGGAGGGGAGGATTTCTGGCCCCCCGCTCCCGTCCCCTCTAGTCGCCTTCTACGACACGCAAAAAAAAAAAAATATATATATATATATATATATATATATATATATATATATATATATATATATATATATATATATATATATTGCCTGAACTGAGGTCAGAGTGATGCGCGTGATGCAGTACTTGTTAATAACCACGAAGACAGCTTTGTTGTAAACAAAATTTGTAAACAGTTCTCTTTCATGTCTACATAATAAAACTTTTATGACAGGTATGACGCCAGGCTCGAACAACACCATCCGGTAACGCTTGTTTACCAATGGCGTCCTAGCTACGCCTCCTTGTATATCAATCAACAACTGACTGTTCTACGTCTTCTGTCTCATTCTCGTATCTCCCCTGACGATGTGATCATTACACGAAAGTGCACTTGGGAACTTATCGTGCTTCACTTCCATAGTGGTTATATGGCGTCCTAGCTTCGTCTCTTCGATGTATATCAACTGACGTCCCTGGTGATGTGATTATTACATGAAAGTGCACTTTGGAACTTATCGTGTTTCATTTTCATTTTCATTACTGACCACAGCCACTGACTGTATACTGACCATAGACACTGACTGTATACTGACCACAGACATTGACTGTACACTGACCACAGACAATGACTATACACTGACCACAGCCACTGACTATACACTGACCACAGCCACTGACTATACACTGACCTCAGCCACTGACTATACATTGACCACAGCCACTGACTGTATACTGACCACAGCCACTGACTGTATACTGACCACAGCCACTGACTGTATACTGACCACAGACATTGACTGTATACTGACCACAGACACTGACAATATACTGACCACAGACATTGACTGTATACTGACCACAGCCACTGACTGTATACTGACCACAGACACTGACAATATACTGACCACAGCCACTGACTGTATACTGACCACAGCCACTGACTGTATACTGACCACAGACATTGACTGTATACTGACCACAGACACTGACAATATACTGACCACAGACACTGACTGTACACTGACCACAGACAATGACTATACACTGACCACAGCCACTGACTATACATTGACCACAGCCACTGACTATACACTGACCTCAGCCACTGACTATACACTGACCTCAGCCACTGACTGTATACTGACCACAGCCACTGACTGTATACTGACCACAGCCACTGACTGTATACTGACCACAGCCACTGACTGTATACTGCCCACAGACACTGACAATATACTGACCACAGACACCGACTGTACACTGACCACAGACAATGACTGTACACACCACAGACACTGTACACCGACCACAGACACTGACTGTACACTGAACCCATACATTGACTGTACACTGACCGCTGACAACGACCTTGATACCCTGACCAGAGGATATAGCCATCAAATGCAACCATAGATTTTGACATTAGACTAAAGACAGCGATCGTACTACAGCCATAGATGTTTAGTTGGTAATCTTTCCATTTAACACTTGTCTGTACAAAGGCAAGCACACCTGAGGTCTGCTCTTATTTGAGGTCTTACAGAAGTGGTTGAGGGAGGTGAGGTGGTGCTGGGGTAGGTAGGTAAGGCAGACACACACGCACACACCTCCCTCCCCAAGTCCACTGGTACCCACTCACTCCCTCCTCGCCAGGTTCCGCCGAGTGCCAAGAGCCAGTCTGCCGTGATATTGGCCAGCGCGCCGTGCGCTACGGGCCAAGGAAGAGGTGTGAACACCTCCCACGTAAGAGCCATTCTATTGTCTCCGACAGACATCTAGACGTAAAATGCAGAGGGGGAGGAAAAAGCTGACAATGAAACGATTTGTCGCTCCTGAGTGACGTACCATGTGTGTTTGTGTGTGTGTGTGTGTGTGTGTGTGTGTGTGTGTGTGTGTGTGTGCTGTAAGGGGAGGGAGGACTTTTGCTTACGTTTGTGTGGCTCCATTTCTTGATTTTCCTCTTCCGAGACAAGTTTTTAAACTTCATGTCCGGTGTCCATATTCCCTTTTCCATGACTCGGTATATTCCATTCATCCATTACCCTTCTATGTAACACTAATTCTTTCGATCTTTTTCACAAGATCAAACGGGTTTAAAAATCTAGAGTTGGTATCAGGTCTCCCTTTACTCTTCTGTCTTCCACGGCTGACGAATCTAAGGCTTCTGGTATTTCCTAGTGACTCACGTCTCTAAAATCTGGCTCCTCCTTGTTGCCCTCATCTGGACCTTCTCCATTAGTTCTTTTCTTGCCTCTTTAAGCGCCGTGACCAAACTTCTGAAGGATATCCTAGCTGTGGTCTAACGTAAGATGTGAACAACTTGCTGAACATTTCCTCATCCATGTGTATAAACGTAATTTTCATATTTGCCAAAAGACAATTTGTCTCCATAATTCTCTTTGGGTGGGACTCATGCGACAGGTTTAAACTACCAGGTCCACCTCACTCAGATATTCCTGAGGCTTATTTCCTGCAAGAAAATATTTTCATAATGAGACCTTCTCTCACCGTGGCCCATCCTCGTGACTTTACATTTGCTTGGGTTGAATTTCATCTCCCATGCACGGTAAAGGAAGGGATTGCTTAGGTCCCCTTGCAGGTGGATGCAATCCTTCTTGCTTTTATTTCCCTCGTATTCTTGGCATCAATTTCCAAATACATTCAGGTAGGATTCCAGTTCTTCCAGGGAATCATTCACATGGACCAAGAACAGCAATGGTCCCAGAGCTAGCATAGATTAGCGGCACACGCCAATGATGGCCTCAACCCTCTTCCAACAGGATCCACAACAAAAGGCCACTTCTTCCCTTCCATAAAGGTGACCTTCTGCCCATCAAGGTAATCTCAACCCTTTATTCCTGCCTGAGGATTCGATCTCTTTACCAACCATCTCATGTGGTGCGGTGGCAAATGATTCCTGGCAATTCAGAGGCAATCCACTTAGCCTTCTTTTATGTTTGGTCTACAACAGAATCTCTCTCTCTCTCTCTCTCTCTCTCTCTCTCTCTCTCTCTCAAAGCTAAGAAGCTTGTTACATACGTTTCTCTTCGAGACTTGGCTAGTTTCTCCTTTTGCAAGACGTCATCCATTTGCTGTCTGATTATCTTTTCCAGTCCTTTACCGACCACGCTCGTCAAGGGAGACCGGGTGTGTGTGGATCATCACATCCTCCTGGTCTTCTTGTGTCAAAAGACAGGCATGGCATTTGCCCTCTTCCACTTCCATGGCACGTTAAACTGCTCCATCGAATTCCTAAACCAACATTTCAGGTTGGGGTGCCAAAGCGCATCTGCCACACATCTTCGGAACACATGCTTTCTATGGATCAAGACCTTCTTAGTAATTTCTTCACGTCTTGTCTTTGTTTATTGGTGTTTTCTAAAGACCTTCGTCCGCATCCCACCTCACTGGTGATGGGGCTACCTGTATCTCCCATTATGAAGACAATTGTGAACCTGTCGCTCACTTCCACTCTGCACATACATACAGCATCAGCTACAGCTCTTCTCCTTGAATCTCTTGCCTTTTTATCAGTTGCTCTTTAATTGACAATCTACTCCTGATGAACGCATGGAAAACGTAACTTGATATTCAACTGATGAACGTATGGAAAACGTAAGTAATATTGACCTGATGAACGTATGGAAAACGTCTGTGTATTATTGTCGTCTCCAGCCCCCCCCCCTTTTTTTTTCAGAGCATTTTTTTCAAAGGCTCTTTCTTCCGCCTTGCTTCCTTATCTTGCTGCAGTCCTTTCTTGTTCTCTTAAATGTTCCAAGTGCCGGCTAGCGGACTAGGCTTCCGGTTGCATTTTTCCCCCCCACAAGCGGCTCCTTCGCAAGCCGTTACCTTATATAGAACCGTCTTTTCTTGCGTTTCTTTTAGCGTAATCCTTCGATCTGTATCTAAGATGAAGAGGTGCTCGTGTGTCCATACTCAGTCTGTAAATCTCACGTAACCTCTCGCCACAATCCTATCGTTCCTCGCTAATGCATTCTCCTCCTTTCCCATTCGTGTTTCATTAATCTCCATAATCATATCTCCTCTTTGAGTCTCGACCATTTTCTTTTCTCTCTTTTTTCCACATCCTCATTTTTTACCACATAATGAAACTCCGGCACGAGACGATCACTTTATCCAGCTGGTTTATCCACATAAGATATTCTCAATTTCCAAGTTCCTATATCTGAAGATGAGGTTCCTATTAATGATCGGGCATCTGGCCCCTCAGATCTTAGTGTTTTCAGTGATATGTCAAGAAACGGAAACTATCTCGTACATACCGTAAGAAATTGCGTCTCCATGACTCTCCGTCTTCGTGTGAACCCGAGTTCCCTCAAGTAACTCTCTTTATAACGTGAGATCCGCCAATAACAGTACTTTAGCATCTCTGAAAAGTGCATTTTTTGTATTGCCTCACGCATCCTCCTGATCATCACTGTATACAGAGTATATGACACGATTCATTAATATCTTTTACAGGATTATATGTCATTAACAATAAACATTTCTATAGTTACTCCTATCATTACGTACTTTCGGATGACCCAACTACCAGTTATCTGTCATTAGGAAGACAAATCCTCTTCCTCCTCCTCCTCCTCCTCCTCTTCATTCTCATTTGTCCTCTTCCTTCCTCCCTCTGGACAGAACAGGCAAGACCTTACCCCTTTGGCAAGTTTGGTCACCACAAAACCCCCAACAATGTTTAGATGTAGTTCCCTTAAGTCGATCCCCGAATTCCAGTCCTGTGTTTGTGTACAATACTTTCAGTCTCGAGTTCTAAATCACTTGACATTCCGGAACTCTTTTGTTGCGCTGGCGGGATTGTTCAATACTCTTGCTTAATTTGGTGCCTCCTCTTTTTTTCTCTCTGCGTGTTCTTTACCTTTCTCCTTCCTTTCTCCCGGTCCGTCGCATCTGATGTATATGTTGCTCAGTTCCAACTTGCTCAGAGGTTTCTCAAGACTATCTTTAAGTAACCCTTTGCCAGGTGATTCCATAGAGAAAGTACTCGTCACTGGCCGTGTCCTTACGTCTTGTTTACATCCCTCAATTCTTTCATTTATCAGAGACATTGCGTCCGGGCATTTGCGTAGAGTCTAGTGCTCTCTGGATGAGTAATCCTTCTTTCTTCCCCCCCACCGTTTCCATCTTGTTTGCGATGCGGTCTTCCTCCTGTCCAAAAATCATCAGTGAATCAATGAGGTTTATCAGCCTCTTGCTCAAAACCTTACCAAATTTTGGGATCATCTACATTTCTCCTAAGTCCATCAATGATGATTCGTCAATCATAATGTCCATGTCTTTCCTAATATCTCCTCTTTTTGTGCTAAAAACCACTGATCCAGTAAGTCCTGCACTTTCCTATAGGATGCATTTACCGAATCATAAATGCCCCGATTGTTTCGTCTCTTACAGAGTGAATATTATTTCTTTTTCTCTGGAGCTTCACTTAATTCCCCATGTACTTCTAAATGTCTCCCGGTCCCCCGTTCCACTGAATCGGTGTTCATGCTCTGAATCTGTTGATCAGTACTAGAAAATGCTCCTGTTCACCCCTCTCCTCGCCCTCTGTTTCCAGCAGGTTGAAAAACTCTCTGTATCATCGGCGTTACTTCTTGTTCGACAGCGTCTAAGACATCTAGAGAAAAGATCCGTCTGACATTTTGTTGTCTTATCTTCTACAACGATTTAACCTCTTATCGTCTGGCTATGTGCCTTCTGGATTCCCTCAACTGACGTGGATCTGCGTTCCTGCCCAGTGACTTTTATCTTTCAATTTTCTCTTAAAGTTCCTCTCTCTCTCTCTCTCTCTCTCTCTCTCTCTCTCTCTCTCTCTCCTCTCTCTCTCTCTCTCTCTCTCATCTGATGACGACCCTCACGATCTTTAATTTGATTTCGAAGTTTCTAAATTTCTTCTTCCGAGTGTGATCACTTGTCGACCTTGTTTCTCGATGATTATCACTAAATTTCTCGAGCCTTGTGGTCTGAAATGTATTATGCTTCGTTGCTCTATCAATTTTCGGTCTGTCCTTTGTAAGGACTACATAATCTTCATTGCTTAACTTCCCTGTTCATTAGGGATACAGCCACAACTGTATGAGTCCAGTTACAGCTCAACCTGTAAAATCCTTGCTTTGTTTACTGGTATGCGTGTGCTTGACAACAAGTTTTGCCTTGCCTGGAGTAACTGGATGTTCAAATCTTTTTTGCTTTGGCTTATCAGCCCCAACTTATACATCTGATACATTCATCACTCACTGGCTCTTTTTTCCCTTTTTTCCTAACGCTTCTGCCATTTCGTTAACACTGTGCCATTCACCATTACTCTAAGTATTCATATGTTTTTTTTATCATGATTTTGACGCTGTCAAGAAACGTACTGAGGACTGATAGATGGATTCCATTCCAAGAAACGTATTGAGGACTGATAGATGGATTCCATTCCAAGAAACGTATTGAGGACTGATAGATGGATTCCATTCCAAGAAACGTATTGAGGACTGATAGATGGATTCCATTCCAAGAAACGTACTGAGGACTGATAGATGGATTCCATTCCAAGAAACGTATTGAGGACTGATAGATGGATTCCATTCCAAGAAACGTACTGAGGACTGATAGATGGATTCCATTCCAAGAAACGTATTGAGGACTGATAGATGGATTCCATTCCAAGAAACGTACTGAGGACTGATAGATGGATTCCATTCCAAGAAACGTACTGAGGACTGATAGATGGATTCCATTCCAATCTGGCGGGTGATTCACTACGATCATCAACAACGACACGTCTACAACACACCCTCTGAACCCTTAGGATCCCCATCTGTCATCCACTTCCCCCCCAAGCTCGTGAGTCCCTCCCGGACACACACACACACACACGTACGGGTTCACTGTATACTCTCCTCCTCTCCTCCTTACTTTCTCTCAGGCATCACTCCATGCCAACACCTCGCCTCCTAACGCACCAGCTGGAAGATCCATCTCCGTCATCAATCTCCTGTGAGGGACACAGGCGAAGAACCTTTGGACAGTCCGAGTGTACACAATCGCATCGGGCATGGTTCCCTCTGGACGTTCTCTCTCTCTCTCTCTCTCTCTCTCTCTCTCTCTCTCTCTCTCTCTCTCTCTCTCTCTCTCTCTCATCTTTCATGAATATCAATCAATTCTACTGCACTACC